>NC_083337.1:79671364-79982598 GCF_019175385.1 Lycium barbarum | reverse complement strand
AATTCAATGAGTGGAAAATGATCATCCCAATTACCTCCGAAATCTATCATACATGCCTGTAACATATCTTTAAGAGTCTGAATGGTGCGCTCAGCTTGTCCATCGGTCTGCGGGTGAAATGCCGTGCTAAGGCTCACTTGGGTCCCTAAACCCACTTGGAACGACTTCTAAAAATTGGCTGTAAACTGAGTTCCTCTGTCTGAGATAATAGATACTGGAACACCATAGAGTCTTACTATCTCATTAAGATAAAGCTTTGCATAATCTTCGGCCACATGCGTCGTTCTGACTGGTAAGAAATGAGCTGACTTGGTGAGTCTATCCACAATCACCCATATGGAGTCATACTTACGGCGAGAACGGGGTAAGCCTGTAATGAAGTCCATGTTAATCACTTCCCACTTCCAAGTTGGGATTTCTATAGCTTGCAACAATCCACCCGGCTTTTGGTGCTCGATTTTCACTTGTTGACAACTGGGACATTGAGCTACGAATCCCACTATGTCTTTCTTCATTCCATTCCACCAATATATAGACTTAAGGTCATGATACATTTTCATCGCTCCGGGGTGAACAGAATAACGGGAACAATGAGCTTCTTTCAATATCTGGTGGCGTAGGCCTACCACATCGGGAACACACAATCTGCCTCGACATCGGAGAACTCCGTCTCCTGAAAGCTCAAATGATGACTCCTCTTTCTGAGGGAGCTGTCACGACCCAGCCCCGTGGGCCGCGACTGGCACCCTACCTGGGTACCCAGACCGAATCACACATTCATTTTCAAATCCAAACTTATTTCATAATTTTTCGAAATCATATCGAACATAATTTATATCAAATATGTCTTAAGCGGTCGTGCCAAATCAAAATATCATATCAAATACAAACTAAGCGGCGGAATAGACATCGCCGGTCAAAAGTGCAAATATAAGCATAGGGGCCATTTGGGGCCATCATGACAAACGGACCGCTTTAAGACCAGAAAACAAAATCAGACCAACATATACAGGACCCTCACCCCACATATATGACTACAGGCCTCTATGAGTTCGAAACAAAAACATATGGCAAGATAGGGCCCCGCCGTACCCAAATAGTCGAATATACAAAACATATACAAAGCAAAAGGAGTCTATACCAAAAGTGGACTCCGGATCAAATAGGAGTACTCCGGAATAGCAAGAAGTGAAGCCTACTGCGGAGGATCACCGATATCTGCACCTGCGGGCATAAAACGCAGCCCCCGAAGAAAGGGGGTCAGTACGAAATATGTACTGAGTATGTAAAGCACGGAGTACAGAAATATGGATCAAAATCGAAAGCAAATCAAATGTCAAAGTGGAATACAATTGGGTATGTCAAAATCTGTAGCGAAATCATATACGTATACATAATGCAATTGAAATCATGCAAACGCTTAGGAACGTGGTCGCCACTCCGACGCTGGCGCCACACACAGCATAACACCAGAAGGTTTCAAATCTCCGTACATCCCCGAACACAAACATAATCATAGGTGAGCGTATCGCATCACGAGCCATATCACAGCATAACTCCAAACGGAACCCGGCCCTATGGCGAAGCCTCGGGAACCGTAACACAGCATACGGCCGAATTGTCATAAGGCGCACGAATCAAAACCGGCCCGGGAACCGGTGAACGAAGTCATAATAAGGCACGAGCGGAGTCGTGAGCAAACCAATGCAATTCGTACTTCAAAATAGTTTTCCAAAACGAAGTAAACCCATAAGTCATATCATAATGCAAAATAGTCGGATACTTAGCCGATATAAAGTTTCATTTATCAAAACTTTTCCAAAATAATATGTGTAGCTCAGAACGTAGCTTAACATATCGAAATTGTCGAAACATATCCCATAGACGGGAATTCCAACATCGAAGGTGCCATTCCAAACGTTATTCAAAAGGACAGCCCAATAAGACAAATAGGGCGTCTCGGGGTTAGCGGGCCCACCTCTAGTCAAAGTGAGGTGGCGAACATATTTTTACGAGCATTTTGTATGCCAGGGGTCATACATAATCATTTCTAGGTTACCCGACCACATTTCGATAGGTTTCGGACGAATGGTGGCATTCTAGCCAAAATAGAGCCCTTAGGCTTCAATTGAATTGAATGAATAGTAACTTTTCTGTGGATCGGGTTTCGAGGAACAGAAATGCTCCGGAAGGTCTCAGATTCGACTAACATACTAGGATATGCCAAATGAAGGAGTGGGAAGCTTTACATACCTCACAGATGTCGTAAGCTCTCCCGAAAGTCCAGTCCCGTTTCGTCAAAAATCTGCAAATGGTCAAAGTTACCAATTGAGATTCTTAGGCTTAAAAATGCCTTTAACTTCAATTTTTTGCCTACCGAAATTTCAGCAGCGTTTCCCCTATAAATTTAACATCCCCGAGGCTTAGCTCGGCTCAAAATACATCCACCACAACAGCCCACACGCCAACAAACAACACAAACAACAATCAAACCATTCTAGCTTCAAAGATCTACTTTGTTATCTAAGTTGGCAACTTTCATTCCAACTTTCAAAACTCAAATTCTAAATCTACATAATTGTATTCATTTCTACATTCAAACTTATACAATCACATCCTAACTACAATCCAAGCCATACACGAAATTACACCAAAATCCATTATTTTCCAGAATTCTTTAAAACATCAAAAATCCACGACGAACATTCTAACTCACGTCGTTTCATTCCGAATTCATTAACATCATTATAAATTCACATCTAAAGTCTCTAGCACCCAAAATATACATAGTGATACCGAAGGTATACGCTTTCCGATAATATCCAAAATCACTTTTCAACGTCAATTTCATTCATCAATCGATCAATTACAACATAAGGATCACAACAACACATTACACCAACCAAACAAGGTAAATTAACACCATTTCCTCCTCCCTATGGCTCACGGCCAACCCACACTCTACACACACACCCACGACTTTTTACTAACATCCACGTTACGGGATTCTCGTCTATTTCCAATCCTTAACACATTCATATCAATTCTATAACATTAGAGGGGCAAAATTCTTACCTTTTCTTGACTTTCCGACTTGTCGCAAACGTAGTACTTGTGCCAAACTAATTATACCCCGTTGAAGAGGGCCTCGAGTACTTCACAAATATGTAAGGATTATGATTGTTTGATCACAAACAAGACTTGGAAATTTTTTTCTTTCCCTTTTCTCTTGGTTCGGCCGAAGCCCTTTGTGAGGGGTGTTCTTGAAATTTTGTTCTTTGACTTGATAATGGCCAAGCATACATAGTATATATCCTTTTAGGGGTCATGTGCATAGCACATGACCCTTTTAAAGTGGGCTTGGGCCAATTGACAAGGCCGGCTCCCCTTCAATTGTTGGGCTTCAACTTTGGGTCATAATTTTCCTTGGCCCAATTAGTTTTAGTCTCGTTTTGTAATTCCCGAAACTAATTTCCAAAATTCCGAATTTACCCTCGGCCTTTCCCGATGTCTTAGCATTAAAGATTCCATAACCAACATAGTCACATTCACTAAAATCAAATTATGTCCTTATAGCACACAAGTCGTAATTATTTCTCGATTTCCAATTATACGAAAACACGGGACATAACAGGAGCGTATCTCTGTAATGCCTTAGCATGGAATCTTCGTATTGCCGCTCTTTCACTTCTGCTACTAGCGACGAGACTGCTGAATTCTTGATAGTAGCTCCCTGGCTACCTGAGTGCACTACTCGAACTCCTAGGCTAGCTAATTATTGGAGCTCACGGGCCATTTCCCTCTTTTCTGGTCGAACATCACACAAACTTCCCATAGATCTACGGCTAAGAGCATCAGCCACAACATTTGCCTTTCCGGGGTGATACAAGATATCAACATCATAATTTTTTAGCAATTCCAACCATCGTCGTTGTCGTAAATTCAGCTCTTTCTGCTTGAAGATATACTGAAGACTCTTATGGTCTATATAAATATCCACATGGACATCATATAAATAATGTCTCCATATCTTTAACGCATGAACCATTGCGGCCAATTCTAAATCATGGGTTGGATAATTCCGCTCATGTTTCTGTAATTGCCTTGAAGCATACGCAATCACCTTACCATGTTGCATCAATACACAGCCTAGCCCAACACCTGAAGCATCACAATAAACAACATATCCTTCCAATCCCTCTGGAAGTGTCCAGACTGGGGCGGAAGTCAATCTACTTTTCAACTCTTGGAAGCTACGCTCACAAGCATCTGTCCATTGAAACTTTGCCGATTTCTGGGTCAACTTTGTGAGTGGTGCAGAAATAGAAGAAAAACCTTCAACAAATCTCCTGTAATAACCTGCTAAGCCCAGAAAGCTACGAACCTCCATAGGAGTTGTGGGCCTTGGCCAAGTCTTCACGGCCTCAATCTTTTGACTATCCACTCGAATACCATCGGCTGCCACAATATGCCCCAGAAATGCCACTAAGTTCAACCAAAACTCACATTTGGAAAACTTTGCAAACAACTCCCGAGTTCAGAGGACTCCAAGAATAGTACGCAATGATCCGCATGTTCTGCCTCAGATCTAGAATACACCAAGATGTCGTCGATGAATACAATCACAAATAAATCCAGGAAGGGCCTAAACACATTGTTCATCAAATCCATAAATACCGCCGGCGCATTAGTTAGCCCAAATGACATCACCCGGAACTCAAAATGACCATTTCTTGTTCTAAAGGCTGTCTTAGGGATATCTTTATCCCTAACTCTCACTTGATGATACCCGGACCTCAAATCAATCTTTAAAAACCATTTGGCACCTTGCAATTGATCAAATAAGTCATCAATCCTCGGAAGAGGATACTTGTTCTTAATTGTCACCTTATTCAATTGCCGATAATCAATGCACATTCTCAAAGAGCCATCTTTCTTTCAGAAAAACAACACGGGTGCTCCCCACGGGGATGAACTAGGTCTAATAAAGCCTTTATCAAGCAAGTCTTTCAACTGCTCCTTCAACTCTTTCAATTCTGCGGGCGCCATTCTATAAGGAGGATGTCACGACCCAACCCCGTGGGCCGTGACTAATGCCCGAGCTGGACACCCATACACACCCACTTACCAGAACCGACATACAAATGGCAAATCCAGATTCGGCGTACACTGACTTATACAGATACAAAGATCAGATATCGTCTTAAGCGGTCACATATAACAAATATATCACACAGAAGCCAGCAAGGCTGTCGTAAAACATATCGCCCAAAACATATACATACGTATACATACATACATGTCGTTAAGGCTGTCATAGCAAATGGAACCTCTTAGACGCAAGCCACACAGACATAACTGCACCATAACGACCCATGACCCACATACATGTCTACAGGCCTCTAACAAAGACAACAGAATCATGACGGGACAGGGCCCCGCCGTACCCCTGAATATATACATACATACATACATATATACAACGAAAAAGTCTGTACCAAAATGTAGGCTCCAGAACAAGGGAGCACTCCAAAGCAGCAGAATAGATGGCCTAAGCTGTCGGGTCACTCACGTTCACGTCTGTACCTGTGGGCATGAAACGCAGCCCCCGAAGAAAAGGGGGTCAGTACGGAATATGTACTGAGTATGTAAGGCATGAAGTACAATATAGAGGATCATAACTGAAATAGAACTCACCAGGACACGTATGACTGTTAAAAACATCAAAACACTTGCCTTTTGAAATGAAAAATCATGCGTGTCATCATCATATGTCATGTATACATATAACGTGCCCCGGCCCTCTAGTGAGGGACGCGGTAAAAATCATGTATATCATCATCATACATCGTATATACATATAATGTGCCCCGGCCCTCTAGTGAGGGACGCGGTGAATAAAATCATGTATGTCAATATCATGTATCATATATGCATGAACGTGCCCCGGCCCTCTAGTGAGGGACGCGGTGAATAGAGTCATCATATGCCATCCTGGCCACCGCCCCGTCATCATATCATCATGTCATCATATCATATACATATATATAACATGCCCCGGCCCTCTAGTGAGGGACGCGGTGAACAATGCAATGGAGTACGCACGAGAACATACCCTGGCCCGGGACGCAGTGAAAGATGCATTGAGGCATGCACGAGTAGAGTAGTGAGAAACTATATGCACATAAATCAATCTTAAGACTCGATGAATAAGTACGCAAGCGACACGTGAAAGATCATAAACTCGTTTCAAGGCAATCCGAGTTAGTACAAGAAAGTTATGGACATTTTTACCACAGAACCCCTACGAACGTTTCCAAAGCAATCCCAGACTGTATACAAAAGTTAGAGACATTAATACTTACAGAATTCTTTTAGAGACATGAACTCTTTATACTCTACTCGTTATCCAACCATACAATAAGCTCAACTATACCGAGGGTACTCATATCAAGAAGTGAATAAGAATCATAGGCAAACTTGGAAACATATCAAATAGAGCTTTGGAAATCATAGATACGTGTCAAAACCATATGAAGTAGCTTATGGAAATCAAGAATGTTAGCCATCCTAGTGGCTCTAAGAATAGGAGCTTCTTTGGAATCATATATAAACGTCGTCTGTTAGTTTCATAAGAATCATGCCAAAAGGAAGAAAGTGTAAGCCTTACATACCTTGCCCGCTTCCTAAGCTAATCCGAACTTAAGTCTTTGGCTTCGCAAGATCTACAACATTATTAGTATATACCAAACATTAGCCATAAACACTTAAGAGTCCAATTCTAAACCAACACTTTATTTACAGAAAATTCGGCAGCATTTCCCCTGTAAATACAACTAACCCCGAGAATCCAACTCGGCCAAATCATCAACAACAAATCCGAGAATTCAACTCGGCCAAATTACCAACAACAATACCAATAGTCATGCTAACAATATCAACAATCGATTCAAAACGCATTGCAGCGTTAGCAACTTCTTTCTACAAACTTTGACGGCGTTTCATTTATGTTCAATTCATAATTGCTCACATATTCAAGTACTAATCCGAAACCATTAAAACAATATTCAAGAACACTTCAAACAATCCGCATAACATTCAAGATAGTCTAACCAATATGTCACTCCACCTGAAACCTCCATAATGCAACAAGAGCAATGAAAACACATTTCCTTCTTTCAAATTCATGAACTACACCAACAATTCACACACTAACAACATTATTTTCCATAAATACAAGAAACTACATTCAAATCTCATTGGCTTCTAAAACAGCCCACAACAATTCCAACTTCAACTTGAATCATTAGACTCTCATTTTTATCATAGAATTCATGACAACAACAACCAAAATACTAAGTAAAATTAATTCGTCACTTCTACACAACACCTAGACATGCACGACCACAACACCACATCCATATTTTCATAAATTCCATCCATTTCCACACACTACAACATGTACAAAACATTCATAATATATGAAAAAGAAGATTAAATCTTACCTCTTCCACTTAACTCCTCACTTGACTAGGATTTGTAGCTTGCAAGAATAGATGTTTTACTTGCTCCAATGACCACTTCACTTTGCTAGGGACCTTCCAATTAGTAGAAATGCTAGGAGAAAATAATTTTTTGAGCAAGATTTTTGGACCTTAATTTTTCTATCACCATGGCCGAATGGCCTCTTTCTTTGGTCTTCTCCAAGTTTCTTTAACTTTTTTGAGAGGAAGATGAAACTTGTGATGAATTTGTCATCTTTCATGTAAATATATTAGGCTTCCATGTGGGCCTTGGCCCACACCAAATTTGGACGGCCACATGGCCCTTCCATTTCAAGACTACTATATTTTTTTTTGTTTTGTAATTCATGAAAATTATTTTCCTAATTTCAAATTTGCCCTTAGCCTTCCTCAATATTACCATAGACCACCTTGTGAATTTTCCTTTTTACCCCTAGCCTTCCTTAATATTTCCACATCAATAATTTTCATAAACAACTTGTATATTAAACAAGATAAAAAATATAGCCTTGCTCTTAACTTCCCGCAGTTATCTTGAATTATCTGAATGTACAAAATGCGGGATATAACAGAGGAATAGATATAGGCTTAGTGCCTGGCAACAAATCAATGGCAAAATCAATCTCCCGCTCGGGAGGAAGGCCTGGAAGCTCTTCCGGGAACACATCCGGAAATTCATTTACTACGGGAACTGACTGAAGAGTCGGCGATTCAGCTTCTACATCTTGAACCCGAACTAGATGATAGATACACCCTTTTATGATCATTTTCCTTGCCTTCAGATAGGAAATAAACCTACCTTTTGGTGACGCCGTATTCCCTTTCCATTCTAGGACTGGTTCTCCCGGAAATTGGAAACAAACCATCTTCATTCTACAAACAACATTGGCATAGCAAGAGGCCAACTAATCCATGCCCATAATGACATCAAAGTCTACCATCTTTAGCTCATGCAAGTCAACTATAGTACGGCGGTCACAAATCAAAACTATGCAATTTCTATATACTCGGCTAGCTATTACCGATTCACCAACGGGTGTAGACACCTCAAAAGGTTTGATCGACTCTGGTTCGACCCTAAATCGACCCGCAATATATGGAGTAACATATGACAATGTGGAGCCCGGATCAATCAAAGCATATACATCATGAGAGAATACCGATAATATACATGTAACCACATCAGGGGAAGACTCGAGATCTTGGCGTCCAGCCAAAGCATAAATACAGTGCTGAGGACCGCTAGAACTGGGAACTCTCCCTCTGCCTCTACCATGGCCGACTGGCGCATGTGAACCTGGCCCCATAGGGCGTACAGATGCTGAAGATCCCGCTACCGACCCTGAAGGCTGGGTCCTACCTCTACCATGAATTGAGGGGAAATCATGCATGATATGTCCTGGTCGGCCACATGAATAGAAAACATCTGAACCCAATTGGCATCGACCCCAATGCAACTTCCCACACTGGGAACATCGTAGTATGGGTGGCCTTCCTAACCCGAATCATCTCTAAACTGAGACCCCGAATAACTCTGACTCGGCCCGGAACGAGTAGATCTGTCGAATCTCTAGCCTGAAAATCATGGAGGCGCACCAGTCATAGAATAGCCTGAGTGCCTGGACCTCTGCTATCTGTGCCCGCCTCAAAACTCACTCACCGGACCCGAAAATCTGGCCCTCTTGCTATAACCCCTATCCTGCTCGCGCTCACTTCTCTACTGTTGTAAACTTTCTTCTAAGTTCTGAGCATGGGCCTGAATGCATGCAATATCCATATTATCCTGAAGGGACGCAGTCAAACACCTATCCATCAAATGCGGCCCTAGGCCCTTTACAAAGTGGTGCACTCTGTCACCCATATCCGCTACCATGGCCGAAGCATACCTAGCCAAGGAATTGAAGCGGAGACTGTACTCTAAAGCACTCTTGCTACCTTGCCTCAAATTAAAGAATTTATCGTCCCTAGCTCGCCGAACCTCTAGAGGCATATAATGTCGGAGGAAAGCATCAATGAACTCCTGCCATACCGGGGGAGGTGCATTAGCTCCCTGTGAAGCCATCCAAACCGTATACCATTGGATCGAGACGTCTCTCAATCTATACGACGCTAACTCCACTGACTCGGTGTCCGAAGCATGTATCAATCGTAGCGTCCTCAACATACCATCGATAAAATCCTGAGGGTCTTCCTCCGGCTTTGACCCAAAGAATTCCGGAGGGTTCAAAGTAATGAAGTCACGGGCCCTTGCACTAACAGCCCTATTACCCTGCCCTGTACTTTGCCGCTGAGTCTGGGCAGCAACCAATCGAGTAAGCAAGTGTATGGCCTCTTTCATATCTAGCCTGAAGCATCCGGTGGAGGAGCCGGAGGTGCTGGAGCTGGGGTTGAGGCTCCCTCACGCTCCCCTAATATAGGTACTGAACGGAAGGACTGAGATTGAGCCGCATTCTGGGACTCACTTTCCTCTACTACCGGTGGCGGTGCTTTTTCAGCCCGCTTTTCTGCCACCGTCTTGCCCTTTTGGGCTGCCGTAGCCTTTCTCTTTACAGGCATTTCTGAAATAGACAATACACGATTAAAGAACAAGAATTTCTCATATCATAGCTCTACCGCACGATTCTTATGAAGAAAGAAGGTCAATCATTCCTAAAGTGCCCGCAGCTTCTTGTTTATAAGTGTGGCGCGCAACACACCCATAACCAAGACTCTACTAGGCACGGCTCATAGACACACCCTAGGACTGAACTGCTCTGATACCACTTTTGTCACGACCCGACTAGGGCCGCGACGGGCACCCAGTAATAGCCCACCCGGGCACCCTTTGACTTATGCTTACTCTTACATCTAGGTGAGCCACATAATTAAACATACATTTCTAATCACCATTCATGCTAGTCCCATTGGACGACAATGCTTTCATATCATGGTTGGCATCTATACCACGTTAATGTACATGAGTCGTCAAGGCTATCAAAATAATATACAAAATATAGGCTAACAAGGTAGACATATCTAATCATATACACGTGACTACGAGCCTCTAAGGAGAGTATAACACATCACATAAGCGGGACAGGACCCCGCTATGCCCATAATTATGTACACAAAAGAATAAGTACCCAAAAGCTATGGCTCCGAATGAAATGGAGCTCTGCTAGGTGGTCTCTGAGAATACCGCTATGGATCGAGCCTATCTCCCTGCGCACCTGCGGGCATGACGCAACGTCCACAAACAAAAGGACGTCAGTACGAAGAATGTACTGAGTATGTAAAGCATGATCAATATCAATATAGAAGCATAATAAGCAACATAAGAAATAGCATGAGATGGGAGATGGTGTTATCATCGTCATAGGTACTTACTTGCCCTACATAGGATCTTTCCGTTTCTAATGCGTATTTACGTGTATACATCAATATCCGTATCCGTTCCACATCTGTAGTCATATTCGTATACATGCCCTTATTCACATTCATATCGTACCATATTCGTATTCATACTTATATCCATATCATATACATAATCATATCATATACATAGCATACCCGACCATGCAGGATCGGTGTTTCATACATACTTGGCCAACCAAGGCTCAAGGTTACTCATACCTGGCCCTACCAAGGCTTCAGGGTTACATCTACCTGGCCCTACCAAGGCGTCAGGGTTATCCGTACCATCTGCAGAGGTGTGCGCGCGTTACGTAATCATATACATACTTATTTACATATCTTACCCGGCCTCATAAGCTCGGGGTTCCATAATAGTCATACATAGACACATATACATAATAGCTTGTAAGCAACTTTACTATTAACATCATTATCATAATCGTCATTGTTATCGTCATCGATATCATTATCGCTATCATCGTCATTCGTCGCATCTATCTTCATAGACTTACTCGTCATACGAGGGACTTAGTGCAATCGTAACATATCGAGAATCATAAGCTTAGTAGCTTTGAAGATAGAAGCATTTGGAGAGTATCACAAGCTCGTAGAAGATTTAGATGATTGGCCAAAGAACCATGCTTTATGAAAGAAGGGTTAGCCTTACATACCTTTTCCGTTCAACTATTTACCACTTGCGCGTTCTCCTCCAACGCTCGTGTTTCCACCTTCATTAAAGTCATACTATCATTAGAATCGACAGTTAGCATATATGACTAAAGCTAGAGAAAATCGGAAAGCATCTCATCTACTTATATGACATCCCTCCATAACATATATCAACTCCCAAACATTAATAATACATTCACAATACTATAACAATAGTCATTATTCATCCACATTCCTAAACTTACTTTCAATCATCCATATCCATGGCCATAACACACGACTATACCCATTCACGTACATTGCTCATCTCATGTTTTCAACGTCATTTATAACGTATTTACATCACAATACATCAAGACTCATAACTCAATTCAAACTATTTCTCAAAATGGCACTATTCCACATTCATGAACCATTTTGCCATACCTCTCTACAATCCAAGCATTTCAACTCTTAAATACCTTAAACAACATAGAAACATCATAAATCTTACCTTAGATGTCGTAGGAACAAGCCTTGGTTGATAATACTCCACTTGAGAAAAACCCTAGTTTATCTCCAATGAGATTTCTTGACTTGTATGATCCTTAATGGGTTTTCTTATACTTGATTCACTTAGTTTATGTTGTTGTTCACTAATAATCCTTGAATCCTTGTGGAATAAATGTAGAGAGAGGTTTTAGAGAGAAGGGGGTGTCATGTGAAAATGAAATAATGAACTTGGTCTCTTATTAATAACCCAAAATCTGATCTTAAATGAACAGTCGTCGAAAGTGCACAGTGGTCGTAAACACAGTTTACGGTCCGTATTCCAGTTTACAGACCGTATTTTGTGGTCGTATTTAAGGATGACAGAAACAGAAAGTCAGGCTGAGGACATGGTGGTTTACGACTCAATTTACGGGCCGTATATCAGTTTACGGGTTGTATTCCAAGTCGTCTTTAACCATTCCAGCATTTGACAGAAGTTGAAGTTTTTAGAAGCTGAAATACGACATGGCAGTTTACGGACCGTATACCACTTTACGGTCCGTATTTCATTTTACGACCAACTGACCAGAATGCAAACCTGCAACTTTTCACATTTCCAAAACCTATAATTAGTCATTGTGGAGCATAACTTTCCTTTCATTGCAATTGCCTTTGAAATCTTACTTAGGGTCGTCAAACGTCGTTCGCTTCTTATTAAAACATCATATACTTGTATTCTTCGTTAGTCTATTCACTGTACGTTCACGGGAATTCCGGAGGTGTAATATCTAATTCATAAATGGTCTCCACATGTAACAGTCATTAATTTGCACTCACAAATTTGAGACATTCATAGTTCACAATATCAACTAAGTCCTTGAGAGTAGAGATAAACAAATATCTTGGTGTTGGTACACACAAATGGCGTCTGTCCATTGTTCTTCACGTCCATCCCAAGTTGTTCTAGGGTTTCATCGTCCCCTTCACACACCTCAACCTTCCTTCAATACCTTCCACCGTGCCTTTCCTACCCACTTCAATTTCAGGTACTCAAAAATTGTTTTATTTTACCTGCTTTTAGTCTAAAATTTGTTGTGATTTCTGAAATGCTGCCAATTTCACTCTTTTAATCAACTATCTCTGTAGCAATTTTGTAATCGTTGCATCCCAAGTTGGACCTTTTTTCTCATTTTCATTTTTCTTCGTTGTTGACAAAAGAAGGGTCTGAATTATGAATAAATGGCGTTTCCGTAGCATTAATGGGTTATTCATTTGAGATATACAACGCTTCTACAACTAGTTAGAGAATGTGACTGAGCATGTCTTTTTCCTTTTTCTTTTTTCAATAGAGAAAAGAGCCAAAAATACCAGTGAAACGAAATAGGTCAATTTTACGTTTTTCGCTCAAAAATGCCCTTGCCGTTAGACAACTAGCCACATAGCTCAAAAATACCCTGCTTATTAACGATTGTTCCAAAACAAAGGAAAATGGGTCAATTTTGCCCTTGAACTATTCAAAAAGGGGTAATTTTGAATTAAGAAATCATTAGTTGGAAGGGTATTTTTGAGCTATTTGACTAGTTGGAGGACATTTTTGAGCTAGTTGACTAATGGCGAGAGTATTTTTGAGCCAAAAACGTAATGGAGAGTAAAGTTGACCTATTTCGAATAGTTCAGAGGTAATTTTGGCCCTTTAAAATAGCATGGGAGCTATCTTGCTCGCGCTTGGTTGTCTCATGGCTGCATCCTCCCATCAGGTTACCATATAACTTGCCCATCAAGTCTTAGACAATTAGGAAGAAACTATTTAAATTTTGTCTTTGTAGGATTTCAAATTGTCTTCATTCCAGCTTCATTTATTACTAGGGTGCTAATGTTTAAACTCAGATCATTTGCAGGACTCTGTGGTTTCCTGCTGAATGTTTGATTGCTTTATGACATTCTTTTTTATTGCTTTGTTTATAGAGTTTTCCTTGTTTTGTCCTCCCTTATATAAATGTTACTGAATACACGTTGGAAGAGGATTGAATATTGGCAAAAGCTTTTGAATCCTGCAGTGATTGTAAGGATTTTATAAATCTGAAAAATGTTATCTTCTCTCTCCTTCAAGATTTAATTATTTGATGTAAAACCACATTTGCACAGAATAAAAGAGAAACTATTAAAGGTAGTTGAACTAATAATATTATACTTCTGGACAAGCTTAAAATATGAGGTTATGTATTTCCAATTTCCAATCTATCATATTATGGTACGAATTTGCCTTCTTGTCCTACAGGCATTAGCCATCCTGCATTACTTTGTCATACCTTAAAAGGTCTAAGTTGTAACAGCCTCTCGAGATTTTATTAGTGGACCGGATCTTTGGAAATAGAAGACCCCTCTTTGAGAATATGTTTTCCAAATCTGCGTGTGATGCATACAGCCGGACTTTCTCGTATGACGGATACAAGGAGCCCTCTAAAAATAAACTAAAGTATAGACTTCTTTAGGCAGAAGTTTTGTGTTAGTCGGACAATAACTGATGTCTCCTCAGTATAACTTTAGTGGTTTATGATTAGCCTTTTCATTATACTTTGATGTGATGTTATCAAAGATTGTTATAAGTTCATTGTTCTCTGTTTTGTTTTTCAGATTCAACAATGTTGTGAGTGTGCATCTAAGGCAGAGACTACTACCTGTAACAAGATCAAGCACCAAACCTTCAGGAGAATCAGAAAAAAGCAGTGATGCATCAGGCCCACCATTAGCCACCATTTTGGCTGGTCTCTTAGTCTTTTGTGTGGTTGGTTGGATCGTAGGATCTATTGTAATGTGGCTTATAAGTCTAATAACTAACTTCCCTCCATCGAAATAAAACCAGAACATGCAATGTAGTTTGTTTGCCCTTTACTCACTAGCTAGACAAAGCCATCTTTAGGTTGCAGCCTAAATATTGATGCTTTCCTTTATGTTACCAAGCATGAGATTAATACTGAGTTGCTGATTTGGCTTTGGTTAGACAGTCTCAAGGTCTTTAATTATTTCTACCATGTTGCTGGTTAGCTCAAATGGCATAGTACATCATTTAAAGCATGTCAAGAAATATCACTCACTATCCGTTTTCATCTAATTTTTTTTTTTTTCAAAAATAAATCAGGATAAGAGGTTTATACTTCATTCTTAAGGCATGACAAATTACAGCCTTGAGATTTTGCCAATTTCTTGACTCAAACCATTCGTGGTTCTTTATCATGGAATTTCACTCAACTGCTCGAGTGTTCTTTGAATATAATGACGTTCAGAGCCAATTATGTATTGGTTGTTGATACTTGGATATCCAAATGAACACCTCTGTAGTTTAACCCATGGTGAATATATGCAGTCCAACCATGCAATCTTTCTGAATGCCATTGGTTATATTATTGTTATAAATTATGACACTCATTTCTTTTTTCTCCCTAATATTGGTAGTTCATGAAACCTGACTTCAACTAGCTAGGGATTGAGATCATTTGTATGAAATTTGTGGTGGTTTTGATCGGAACTGGAATTTCATATTCAAAGAACACCATGTTGATCAAAACGGACAAATCATGTCAATCCGGCGGGATTTGTGAACAATTAATACGATAGGTAATATGCAGATAGCACAAAGTCATGCCAATTTTACAAGATTTTGTGAACAATTGAACAAGCATCGAATCTTATCAATTCGGCAGGACTTCAAGGTAATTCAACAACAAAAGTTGTAAACAATTAAAAGTCTAGACAAACCGGTGGGATTTGAAGGAAACTCAACAACACACGTTGTAAAGCATTACAATTAAATTTTGACAATTCGGTAAGAATACAAAGTACTTCAACGACACTCATTGTAAGTAATTATAAGTAAGCCTTAACAATCCGGTAGGACTTATGAACAATTGAACAACTCAAGCAAAATTTACCAATCCGATAGGAATTCAAGACAATTCAACAACACATGTTATAAACAACTACAAATAAATATTAACAATCCATAGGATTTCAAGGCTAAATCTGTTTGCCTAAGTTTGAGCACGAGAGTGGTTGAAAAGTATTTTAATCCTTTACTTCATTTAACCAAAAACGGTCACTTCTACCTAATTGTCAAAATGGAGACAAAATCTGCTTGGTGGCCGGAAATTTGCCTATTTGCGCAAACCACAGATCAGCGAAATGGGATATTTATCCAAGGTTTGACAAATTAGCTCCAAAAATTTGGTAGTTTGGACTTACTAGTCCAACTTTTGGTGCTACACATTAACTATATACATCCTTTCCTTTGAGATCTATTTAGCAGATTTATAAAACCCTAGCACATACTAAAACTCCACTTTGCTCCTTCCCCCTAATTATATATTACCCTAAATGCTCCTATTTCCCCTACACATCCTCAAGGCTCAAACTTATGTTTTGATTTCTTTTTTTTTTTTTTTTGCGCGAAGTGCCCTTCTTTTGGGCTGGTCTTTATATTTTGCCCCTCATTTATGCCTTATTTAATTTTTTCCCCTGCCGCCTGTTTAATGAATGTTTTTTGACGAAATTACCCTTACCCCATTAAAACCCTTTTTATTTCGTCATTTGCCCTTTTCTTTTCTTTTTTTGCTTCTTCGTTCCTCCTCTGTTTTGTGTCTGTCTTATCTGTTCTAAAATTTAGGTACGAATTTGGATCTTTTGCTCGTTTCAATATTTGTTTTTATGTTAAATTGTTGTTTGTTGAATTGATATCTTTGTCTTCATCGTTTTTTATATTTAATTGATCATTTTTTATTTAAAATTATAGTGTTTTTTTTACAGTGTCTGTATGATTTTTTTGAACTTTAGTTTCGTTCCCCATGTATATATTCTGGTTTTTTGAATGTCGTATTATGAATGTCATAATATGTTTTAGTTGATTTTGATATGCGTTTTGGTTTTCTCTTTGTTGAATCTTTGAAGTTTTGCTTGTGAACAACTGTTTTATGTTGTTGCTGTTGTTTTTGTTTAATAATCTGGGTTTTGTGAAGAATGTGTTTGTCTGAGGCAACATCTGCCGGGTTCGGCAGAGTTCTTGCTTTTTGAAACTGAAGTTATGCCGGTTCCGGCATAACTTCATGAATTAAGTTAATTTATGCGTGTCTTGGTTTTTTGGTGTTGTCTTGTTAATAATTTTGGTTTTTATGCAATCTTTATGTGTTTTGGTGTTGTTTTGTTAATAATGTTGGCTTTTTATGCAATCTTATGTGTTTTGGTTCTTTCTTCTACTATGCAGGTATTTGTGTATCAGTCTAGGGGCTGATTTTTTATTATGGTATATGTTAATTATTTTCATTCTCATTTTTGGTTTATTCTTATGTAAACTCTTGGTTTCTGTTGACATTAATTTTTCTTTTATAGGAGGAACATCCCTTGGTTAAGTTTGAACACTGGGTTGAAGGAGGTGGCATGTGGAGTGGTGATTTTCATTTTCGGAGTTTGATTTTATCCTTTTTGAGTGTCTCTCAATTGGAGTTGTTGAAAAAGGGTGTGTTTGGACAGTTTATGGATTTGATTGATGTCCGCCTGAGTGATAGTATTTTCTATTGCTTGATCTTATCGCAACTTTCATCTAGTAATGATAGTGCGTTAAAGTTTAAGATTTTTGATCGCGTGTGTGTATTTGATTCCGAGTCTTTCCGTCTTATTAATGGGTTGGATTCTTGTGTTGGCGATTTTAGTGTTGTGTCTAGCAGACCAAATAGATTGTTGAGACTTTATTTTCCAAATCAGGATAGAATAAGGTTGTGTGATCTCAAGAGTTTCTTACAGATCAAGTCAAGTAATCGTACTGGTGGTTTTTGGGAAAGATCTAGTGATCCTGTTAGACTTGCTGGGGTCTATATATTGGAGAGGGTTTTGTTGGGTCGTAACGAGAAATGTGTTGTTAAAGGTCATCTAATGAAGATAATTGACGATGACAATCTTCGGGTGTCTTATCCTTGGGGTTCTCTTAGTTTTAATTGGTTGTTACGGTCGATTCGTGGTTGTGTGAAGACTTTCAAGAGCATGCCATCTACACGTTATATGATTAGTAGTTTCCCTTACGCTTTAAATGTGTGGCTGTTGGAGGCTTTCCCTATCTTTCTAGGGTTTTCAAGTTTTCATGGTCTGAAGTCTCCTCGTATGTTGTCTTGGGGTCCTTCAAAGCAAGTTGATTATAAAGTTATTACTGATAATTTCTTCCATGCTGAAAAAGTATGTGTTTCCCTTTTGTTGATGCTTTTTTTTCTTGGTTCTTTTTCCCTCTTGTTATTTTTTGTGTTTTTGTCTAAATTGATATGTTTATATTGTGTTATAGAGATTCAAGAAATTTATTGTCCATGCTATTGTTGTTGGTACGGAACAAGAGATGCTGGATTATCCAGTTGCACTTAAATTTCCTGATGATTCAGGCCCTTGTTCTTCCCGTGCGGTTTTGCCATCTGAAGTTACTTCTCAGATAGTTGATGTAAGTTGTACTTTGCTTTTTGTGTTTTTGGTTGTTTAACTGAATTCTAAGTTAGAGGCCTTGTGGTATAGTATTTTAGTAGGAGACATTTTTGTAGTCTTTTCTGTTTTGGTTATCGAAATTAAAGTTTATGCCCCTTGAGGCATATTTTTGGTTTTGCAAACGTAGAATCTGTCCCTTCCGGCATACATTTTTGCTTTCATATTTTCAGTTCTGCCCCTACTGGCATACTGTTCTCATTTTGAGACTAATTTTAGTAGGTAACACATTTTGCAGTCTTCTCTGTTTTGGTTTTGGAAATGAAAGTTTATGCCTCTTGAGGCATATTTTTTGGTTTTGCAAACTTAAAATCTGCCCCTTCCGACATACATTTCTCCTTTCATATTTGAATTCCGCCCCTGCCGGCAAACTGTTTTCATTTTCAGACTTCAGTTCTGCCGGTTCCGGCATACTTGTTCAACATTAATTTAGTGACATCAAAAGTAATGTGTTGTTTTATTGATCTGTTATACAGGGTGTTTTGTCTAGTGTGAAGAAGCAACTTGATGATGAACGATCTACAATTGTCAATCAAGTAAAGGTATGGCTTTTTATTTTTTTTTATTTTTGAGTTTGTTAATATGATATGTATACTTTGCATGCTGCATTCATTGTTTTTGTTTATTCTCATTTTCTTTTCTTGTTTGTTTATTTGTTTTTCATTTTTTTGTAGTCTTTGGATAGCCGTTTCGAAGAATTGGATAAAAATTTTGTTGGCGCGATTAATGTTGTGGATAGCTTAGTTCGTGTACATGATGAAACAAAGTCATGTGTAGCAGCTTCTGAAAGTGCTAAAAGAACTTGTTTAGAAAGTAGACTTGACAGTTTGGAAAGTAAATTTAATTATGTGATGCATTGTATTGAAAGTTTAGTTCGACTGCATAGCGAAAACAAATCTTGTAAAGCTTGTGCATCTGGTAAAAGACAACCTGATTTGGGTTATTCAGTGAATGATGAGGTG
Organism: Lycium barbarum; assembly: GCF_019175385.1. Taxonomy (NCBI): domain Eukaryota; kingdom Viridiplantae; phylum Streptophyta; class Magnoliopsida; order Solanales; family Solanaceae; genus Lycium; species Lycium barbarum. The sequence continues at coordinate 79,963,073 of NC_083337.1, read as the reverse complement.
AAGTTAGATGCACATCTTGGAAAAGAGAAGAATATGCTTTGTAAAGCAAGGTCTACAAAAAAGGAGACGTCTCCCATGCTCGATATGCTCTGTGATGCTGCTGTTTCTTCATCAAGTCAACTGTCTGATAAAACTCAAACTCTTTTTCAGTTTGAAAAGGAATTTGTGAAAGAAAATGAAGACCGCGTTAAAGAAATTGCTGCAATTAATAATGCTTTTCAATGCGGAGATTATGTGTTTCTTCTAATGAAGCATCACAAAATGTAAGTGAAGCAGCAGCTGCTGTTCAAGATAGTAGAAAACGTCCGAGATGCGAAGATGGAAACAAAGAAGATGATGGTTATCCTAATTGGTATTTGCGTAACCAAGCAGTACTCCAGTTGAGAAACGGTTGAGTTCTGTTGTTGAAGATATATACTGTACTGCAGAAAAGTTAGGAAAGTGAATTGATTTTTTTGTTGTTATTTACGGCAAGTGTTATGTTTTTGTGTTTCTCCCTTTTTTGAATGATGTATATGTAAATTGGTCATTCATTTCTGTACATATAATGAAATTTCACTTTTTCAAACTGTGTTCTATAGCCTGCCTTAACCGGCATACTTTTGTCATTTTATCAATAGATGTTCTGCCCCTTCCGGCATACTTCTAAGATGGAAGTAACTGTTTTTCCTAAAAATAAAAAAGATAATTAAAAAGTGACTCTTGTTCCAAAACATCTCGAATAAGTGCGACAGTTACTTCCAATTAATGTATTAATTATTTTGTTTAAAAAAAAGGAAAGAAAAACTGAAAAATTCTTTGTATTTTTGTCAATAGTTGCGACAGTTACTCCAATTTAAATTTGAGTAACTGTTTTTGGTTTTAAAAAAAAAAATTCAATAATTTTAATCTTGCCGCCTCCGGCATAAGTTTACTCGTTGGGAACAGAAATTATGCCCCTTCCGGCATACTTCTAAATTCGTAGTAACAGTTTTTTTTTTCGCTAGAAATAAAAAACGATAATGAAAAAGTGACTCTTATTCCCAATATCTCTAATAGGTATTGCTACATTTACTTCCAATTGAAAATGTATTAATTATTAAAAAAAAAAAAAAAAAAAAAAAAAAACTGAAAAACTCTTTGTATTTTTGTCAATAATTGCAACAGTTACTTCAATTCAAATTTCACTAACTGTTTTGGTTTTTTTTTTTTTTAGAAAAAACTGCAAAACTCCCTGTATCCTCATTCAATTGAAATCCAATCGTTTCAACAGTTATTCCAATTTAAAATGGACTAATTTGAACTTCTATATAAAGCCACATAGTTATGCCTACAACGACAAACTTTTATTCCTAACACACTTACATTATGCCGCTTTCGGCATAAGTTTTATCACGTGGTTAGCATGTGTGCAGTTTTAAAAAAAAATTGTTCAATATATATTTTCCCGCTCTTCCTGTAATTTACTTTTTATTTTCGTTTGTTCACTTTAAAGCTTAAGAAGGCAGTTGCTTTGTCACGTTTCCTATATCATCTTTATCATTCATTGATTTCACTTAGTGGGGTTTCAATTTCATCTGTAAGTTATTAGTTACTATTTTATTACTTGTTGATAAGTTATTTCCTTCAATTGTTTGTGTCTGTATTTTATTTGAATAGGGTTTTCTGTTTTTTTTTTTCCTTTTACGTTTTTGGTAATGCATTGTGGTAATGTAATTTTGTTGGTAATGTTTTTTATGTGTTTTTTTTTTCCTTTTTTTTTTCCTGATTGAATTTTATGTTTTGCTCATGTCAGTGTGCTAAATCATGAGATGACAATTTGGACAAGTTGTTGACTATTATATTCCTCCAGAAGAGTGGACAGACACACGCATATGGCGAGGGGATGAAAAGTTTGTTAAATTTGTTGAGAAATTTCTTACAAAAGAACAGTTGGTAATTTTGAAGAATCGTCCTTTTGGGAAATTTATGGAATTACATAATATAAAAATGTCGGGTATCTTGGTGAATTTTATGTTGTTGTCGGAAGTTCAGTGTTCTAAAACAAATGAAATGCATTTTAATATACAAGATAAACTTGTGACATTTATAGACCAATCATTTAAGAGAGTCACTCGGTTATCAATTACTGAACCTCCTAGATCTTTCTATGCTAAATATAACAAAACCAATGGCAGTCGTCTTTTGAGAAGATATTTTGGTGTTGAAGATGGTAAAAGTAATTTGGAAATGAGGGATTTGAAGAATGTGATGAGTGCTAAAAATGTAGATTTTGAAGATGACCTTGATGCGGTGATGCTAGCAGAGGAATACATTCTTGGTCGTGTTTTATTGGGCGGTAGAATTGATAAAAAGGTATTGTGGCAGCATATTGTATACATAGAGGACAGTGAATTGTTTGACCAGTTTAATTGGGGGTCTTTGTGAGTTGCCGAACTCCTGAGGTGTTTCAAATCAATATATAAGCAAGGGATAAACAGACATACCATTGATTATGGTGTTGTTGGTTTTGTTTTTGGCTTTATTGTTTGGGTTTGGTCTAGGTTCAATGACTATCGCAAACAATATGTTGATATTATTGGCAATTGTCGTGAACCTCTGATGTTGTCGTATGTCAGCAATAAATCTCCACATTTCAATGATGTGAAGAAATTGCTTGTATCCGAAGAGTACACGAGTGAAAAGGTAATGGTGTTTATTGCCCTTTACTTTTCGTGTCAACTTTTAATGTGGTTTTTCTTTTTCTGTTTTGATGTCATTATTTATTTTATTGTTGTATGGATTTTATTTCAATAGCGAGGTAAAGGGGTGGTTGATGAATCTCCAGACAATTCAAGTGGTGATGGAAGTGAATCTGAAGATGTCAATATTGTTGGCAAATCCACTGAAAGCTCTTCTCTAGAGCGTCGCATTGAGGTATTTCTCATGGGTCCTCTCTGTTTTTCCTGTAAAAGTTTTGTTCCTTTTTTTTTCTCTTGAGTTTAACACTTTGCTGTATTTGTTTATTTTCACAGTTCCTGGAAAATGTTTGTGATGTTAAATTGGATAGGATTTTGAATAATCAACAGAAGGAGAAGGCCCGGATGGATCAGCTGATTTCTGCTTTGCAAAAAGCAAGGTTAAATTTTGAATCTCAAAGTGCTTCTGATGCTGAAAATGTTCGTCGACATGTTGATTCTCCTCGTCATGTTGAAAAGGGTAGGCGCAAGAGCACAAGATCTGTTCGTAAAAGTGCTGCTGCTAAAAGGAAAACTAAATAAGCCATGTCTCGTAAAAATGTTGAGCAATCTTCCGTTGGGCAACGAAGAAGATCGGTGCAGTATGATGTTGGGGAAGATATTGCTTATCTTGAACAGACATTTTGGGAATTTGAAACTGTCACCGGAGACGAGGGGGGCAACGGTGTTGATTTGTCTAATGTTGAGGCTGAAAGTAATCAAGAAATTCATATGGATGATGTGCAAGCCGGTTCTAGCGAAAGAACCGTTGATGAGACAGAGTTGCGAGGCAAAATCCAGTTTTACAAGAGAAGAAAATTACGCAAAACATTACAAGATGCAAATGCTTCTCTAAATGTGGCATTTGAAGATGTTTTTGGAGAAGGCCAAGCAAATGTGACATGTCCCATGGAGACAGATGTTGAACAAGTTGAATCTCTAAATGCAACCGAAAATGTTGAGGTTGAATTGCCTTCGGTAATTTTACATTTATACTTTGTTGTTTTCTAAATCTAAGTTGCCTGGCACACTTTTCTGGTAGTTGGCACTTTGTGTGCTCTTTTTTGTTTCCCTATATGCAAATGATAGTTTTGCCCGTCCTGGCATAATCCCTTTTTTTATTGCAACTTATGTTCTGCCTACTCCGGCATACTACCTTTTTCGCAAAGTTATATTTCTGCCTACACTGGCATACTTTTACTTTTTGAAACTTAGGTCTTGCCCCTTCAGGCATACTTTCACATTTTATATGCAAACTCATGTTCTGCCTCCTCCGGCATACTCATCTCTTTTGGAAAGTTATTTTCTGCCCACTCCGGCATACTTTTACTTTTTGAAACTTAAATCTTGCCCCTTCCGGCATACTTTTCCCTTTTTCAAGCATAAGGTTTGCCCCTTCCGGCATATTTTTCAAAACTTGTTCATAAATTTTCCTTTTTGTGGACCTAACTTCTGCTTGTTTCGACATAATTTTCAATCTTTTACCACTTTCAGAATTTGTTAATTTGTTATTTTAATATTTTTTCTTCGATGATGGATGTTGTGTTTCTTAATTTGTTACTTTATGTAGGTTGTTGTGGAGGAACAATTTGCCAGTGAACAGTTTGGTGACGCCAATCGTGAAGAATCCAACGTATCTCCACCGAAAGAACATATGCTTGAAAATCTTGAGCAAATTCAAGATGACGATGTGGTGGTTTCTGATCATCTCGAACGAGATTTATCTCCTGCCAGAGATGATAGGATAGAAGAGGGTGATACGTTGGTGTCGCCTCATCATGATGAATCCATTGTATCTCAAGTTGAAGGAAATGCAACTGGAAATGTTGAGGCTGAATTGCCTTCGGTAAATTTACATTTATACTTTGTTGTTTTTAACACTTTGTTTGCTCTTTTCTGGTTTGCTTATGCAAATGATAGTGTTGCCCCTCCTGGCAAAATCAACCCTTTTATTGCAAACTCATTTTCTGTCTACTCCGGCATACTACCTTTTTTCGCAAAGTTATATTTCTGCCTACACTGGCATACTTTTAGTTTTTGAACTTAGCACTTGCCCCTTCCGGCATACTTTCACAATTTATATGTAAACTCATGTTCTGCCTTCTCCGGCATACTCATCTCTTTTGGAAAGTTATTTTCTGCCCACTCCGGCATACTTTTACTTTTTGAAACTTAAATCTTGCCCCTTCCGGCATACTTTTTCCTTTTTCAAGCATAAGGTTTGCCCCTTCCGGCATATTTTTCAAAACTTGTTCATAAATTTTCCTTTTTGTGGACCTAACTTCTGCTTGTTTCGACATAATTTTCAATCTTTTACCACTTGCAGAATTTGTTAATTTTTTATTTTAATATTTTTTCTTTGATGACGGATGTTGTGTTTCTTAATTTGTTACTTTATGTAGGTTGTTGTGGACGAACAATTGGGCGGTGAACAGTTTGGTGACACCAATTACGAAGAATCCATTGTATCTCCACCAAAAGGAGATATGGCTCAAAATCTTGAGCAAACAACACTTGAAAATCTTGAGCATATAAGACGTGAAACACCTGAAGCTCAAGTTTCTAACGAGGGTGATGAACGCGCTGTTGTTCCTCATATTGGTGTTATGCCCGAACCTATTAATGCGGTTGAGCCATTGAGGAACGAACCAGCCAATGCAGACCTGCCCGAGCCTATTAATGCGGTTGAGCCATTGAGGAGCGAACCTGCCAATGCAGACCCGGTTCAAGTCAGTACTCCAAGGAGTCCGCTGTTGTTGATGGAAAGGTTGAGAACTCTCAAGGAATGGAGGACAATTTTCGATATGTGTCCTTTGAAGATATTGTAAATGTCGCTTCTTCCGCTGTCAAAGAGAGTACTGTTAGTCAAACCCCTCCTATTGCTGTAGAAGAACCTGTTGTTAAAGTGGCGGAAGTGCTATCTTCCTTGAAGACAAGGGGCCAGAGGAAAAGGAAAGTAGTGGGTGATACCCCGGCACCCGGATGGATGCTATATTCTGGACGAAACGATCTTCCTTTTGGGTCACGGAAGGACGAAAGTGACTGGGATGAACAATACAGAAGGATGTGCCCATTTCATTACTTCAAAAGCAAACTTGCCGTGAACTTTTGGAAAAAATTTATCAATCCTCGAAATCTTCCACCAAGTAGCTTTCGACCTACTGGGTAAGTTTTTAGTTATTGTGTGCTTTCTTGCATTTTTCTTCCTTATTTTTGGTTTTATGTTTTTTTCTTTTCAGTCTTTTAAGTACAATCTCTGTATTTTTGCCCCTCCTGTCATAATGCCTCCTTTTATTCCAAACTCTTGTTCTGCCTACTCCGACATACTACCTTTTTTCGCAAAGTTATATTTCTGCCTAAACCGGTATACTTTTACTTTTTGAAACTTAGCTCTTGCTCCTTCCGGGATACTTTCACATTTTATTGCAAACTCATGTTCTGCCTCCTCCGGCATACTCATCTCTTTTGAAAAGTTATTTTCTGCCCACTCCGACATACTGTTACTTTTTGAAACCTAAATCTTGCCCCTTCCGGCATACTTTTCCCTTTTTGAAGCATAAGGTTTGCCTCTTCCGGCAAACCTTATTCATAAAATTTCCTTTCTGTGAACCAAACTTCTGTTTGTATTTTTCTAACTTTTTGTTCCCTTTTCTTTAATCAGGGAAGAAGATGAGGTAATGTATCCTGGAAAGTTGAACCAACTGAGTGAAGTTTATAAGTTGGGTGATGTTGAGCCAAAATATAGGATGTTTATTTTGGAGTTGTACCATGATGTCTATGCGCTTAATGATGAGGTTCGTGATTGTCTTTTACTTTTTCTTTTCTTATTTTTCTATTAGTTATTGCTTCTTGCTTTTTTTTTTCTTTATTGCTGAATCGCTATTTTTTTTTCCTTAACACAGCATATTGATGTGATGCTATATTATTTGAGGAAGAAAAGGATGTATCATCCTCCAGCTGCCAATGCTGTTAAGTACACAACCGTAGATATGATGTTTGATCAGCTTGTGCAATTTGACATCAATAGATACTACCAAGACCCAGTTAAGTACCACTGGTTTGCTGGCGGCAGTGATGATGCATTTTTGCTGAGTAATATTGTGTATGGGCAAAGAGGAAAATGTGGTATATCATGGGAGAATGTCGACAGGGTATTAATTCCTATTCGCCCAGGATCTGATGATCCTAAAGCAATTTCTCACTATGTACTTGTTGTTTTCATGATTGCTGAGCGTAAATTGGTAGTTTATAACTCACTCAATCATAATGATGATCGTTTGGTTCGCATTGTCAAGGCTTACTGTGGTATGATCCCTAAGTTGTTGATGGTCAATGATTTTCAATTATTCTGGCCATCATACAATAACTTCAGTAATCTGACATATACCTGGGCTGCCTGTCCAAAGCAAGGATCGTACGTTTCATTCTTATCTTTTTTAGCCTTTTCCATTGTTTTTTGTTGATTTTTTTTAATTGTTTTTGGTTTTCTGTTGTTCTAAAACATCTCTCTTTTATGACTTTCAGAGATTATAATTGTGGTCGTTTTTTTATCAAGTTTGCTGATATGCTAATTAGTGGTGAAAATCCTGCTGATTGGGATGGTTCTGGTTTGATGGACTACATGAAAGAGTGATCAATCAATTTGGTTTGTCATGGGAAAGATAAGCTGAAAAAGGGTTATGACACGCCACCAGATACAGCTGGAAGTGATTATCATGAGCATAATGATATGGAGTGTGAGTATGAGATGAAAAAGAGAGAAAGATCTGTGAAGAAAGCAAAAAACTAGTTTGTTTTAGTTGAGCTAGATCTGTGAAGAAAGGAAAAATAGTTTGTTTTAGTTATTTTTGCACTATGTAATTTTTTTTTCGTGCGCCCTTTGTGTTTTTTGTAAATGTTATAAGATTGTATAGTTTGTTTGTATTATAAATTTCAACTTTTAAGCCCCTTTGTAATTTGATGGTGTTTATTTTTAATCTCAACTTCTCTGTTCATAAAAGCTGTTATTTTGTTGAAAATCCAAGTTGTGCCCTTTCCATCACAACTTCATGGTGGTTGTGTAATAGAATTTTGCCGGGGTCGGCATAGTTTCTCATTATGTAAATAGAAGTTCTGCCCATTCCGACATAATTTAAGTTCAGAAAATTGCCAAAACCAGCAACAAAGACAAACCCTTTGAAGTTATTGACCAGCCAAAATGCATTTATTGGGGATTATTTGTGACGTAAAGCTGTTATTTTTTTGAAAACCAAAGTTATGCCCTTTGCATCACAACTTTATGGTGGTTATGTAATAGGAGTTTGCCGGGGTCGGCATAGTTTGTCATTTTATGAACAGAAGTTCCACCCTTTCCGGCAGAAATTAAGTTCAGAGAACTTGCCACAACTGTCACGACCCGACTCGGGGCCGCGACGAGCACCCGGTGCTAGCCCACCCGGGCACCCTCTTAGCTTACTCTTATGCTTACATCTAGGTGAGCCACATAATTATACATGCATTTCCATTCATTCGTCAACTAGTCCCATTTGGACAACAGCACATTTATATCATCATAGGCATCTATGCCACATCAATGTACATGGGCCAACGTGGCCGACAAAATGATATACAAAACATAGGCCGACAAAGCCAAACACATCTACCCACACACACACATGTCTACGAGCCTCTAAGAGTATAACATATCACATTAGCGGGACAGGACCCCGCTATGCCTATAATTATATACACAAAAGAATGAGTACCCAAAAGATATGGCTCCGAAGGAAATGGAGCTCTCTATGTAATCTCCGAATAGGCAGCTATGGATCAAGTCTGTCTCCCTGTGCACCTGCGGGCATGACGCAGCGTCCACAAACAAAAGGACGTCAGTACGAAGAATGTACTGAGTATGTAAAGCATGAGCAACATCAATAAATAAGCATCCTGAACAACATATGAAATAGCATAGGAGGGGGAGACAATAATATCATCGTCATAGCGCTTACCTGCCTTTCGTAGGACCTTCCATTTTTCATACGTATTTGTACACCTACGTTATCATCCGTATTCCATAATAGTACTCGTACCATACTTCTGCTCATATTCGTATACATGTCCTTATTCGTATTCTTATACATAGTCTTATCACATTCATATTCATATTATATACATAGTCATTTCATATACATGGCATTTACATAGCATACCCGACCTCATACGATCGGTGTTTCATACATACTTGGCCAACCAAGGCTCAAGGTTACTCATACCTGGCCCTACCAAGGCTTCAGGGTTATCCGTACCATCTGCAGAGGTGTGCACGCGTTTCTTAATCGTATACATACTTTATACATATTCATATACATATATCCTACCCGATGTTATAAGCTCGGGGTGTCATTATAGCCCTTCATAGGCACATGTAAGTATAATAGCCCGTAGGCACCTTTAGCATCATTATTATTATCATCGTCATCACTATCATCATCATTTTCGCTACGTCTATATCTTATGCTTACTCGTCATATGGGGTGCGTAGTACAATTGTAGCACATATCGGGGATCGTGAGCTTATGAGCTCGGAGTGTAAATCGTTTGAATACAACATACTCATATAGAGGATTTAAGAGTTTGGCCAAGGAACCATGTCTTATAAAAGAAGGGTTAGCCTTACATACCTTTTCGTCGGACTATTCTACACTTGCACGCTTCCTTCCAATGCTAGCGTATATACCTTCATTAATATCATAACGATGGCCATTAGTCATTCACATTATCCACATTATCTAGATTCCTTAATTTGCCTCTAATTCACCCATATTCATGGTCATAACATCCAACTTCGTCCATTCGTCTAAAGTGTCTAGTCATGATCTTAGTACCATTTATAATGCATTCATATCACAACACGACAACATTCATGATTCAATTCAAATTATTCCTCAAAATGTCACTATTCATCATTCATGACCTACTTGACCATATTTTCTACAATCCATGTATTTCAACTCTTCAATACCTTAAACATCATGTAAAAATCATGAATCTTACCTTAGAAGTTGTAGGGACAAGCTTTGATTAATAATACTCCACTTTGAGCAAAACCCTAGTTTTTCTCCATTTGGATTTCTTGACCTAGATGATCTTTGATGATGTTCTTACTCTTGATTCACCTTGTTTTATGTTGTTGATCCTTAAATATCCTTGAAAACTTGTATGAGAGGTTTTAGAGAGAAGTGGTGTAATGTTGTAATGAAATAAAACAAGTGTTCGTCCCTTTATTTAATGACTTGCAAAATCTGTGTTGAGGTGAACAGTGGTCGTAAATTGAGTTTACGACCACGTATTCCACTTTACGGCTCGTCCATCGCGGTCGTCTTTAACCTTTTCAAAAACCAGAAGCTTAGGCTGCAACCATGGTGATTTACGACCATGGTTTACGGGCCGTAAATCACTTTACGGTCCGTAAACCTGGTCGTATTTTACCATTTCCTCCACTGGCAGAAAGTTGAAGTTCTGCATGGAAGTTTATGACCTGCTAGTTTACGGACCGTATATCAGTTTACGGTCCGTCCTAGCACTTTACGACCACTGGGCAGTTGCAATTCTGCAACTTCCCATATTTCTTAGACTTCTCATTTTAATCACCCACGTCCATGCACAAGCATTGCTCACCTTATATCTCATCTTAACTTAGCCAACTTTCTCATCTCACATCGGATACCTTCGAAATCTCGCCTAAGGTCATCAAACGTCGTTTCTTGCTCATGGACATCATGTACTCATACTTATCACTAGTTCGTTCACTTACGTACCAACGGAAAATTTTTCCGAGGTGTAACAACAACCAGCAACAAAGGCAAAACCTTTTAACTTTTTTCACCAGTCATAACGCATTTTATCGGGATTAGTTGAGACCCCATAATTGTTATTTTAGTATGAATGAATTTTTATTTTTAGTCTATGTTGTTATTGTCGTTGTTGTTTTTTTTTTCCAAATCCAAAATTTGTATGAATGAAATTTTAGTATTAATGAATGAAATATTTTACTTAGTGTTAATTGTATTGTGCTGAATGTTTTATCCAATTTTCCAGCATTTTAAAATATTGTATAAATAACAAAGCACATAAGTATGCCCCTAACGACATACTTATTTATTTTGTAAGCGGAAGACCTGCCGATTCCGGCATAAATGTAAAACTTGAAAACATCAGACAGAAATAATATTGTTATGTCCCAAGGCATACATCTATTAAACTTACCAGGATGTAGTCTTTGAGATACCAATTTTGTTTTCCCGGCAAAAACTGTTATACCTGCCACAGGAGGCATAAATTATAAAACTGGATAATTAAAGTTGATGATTTTTTTTCTTTTCCCTCAATGATTTATGGTAGAGAATTGTAGATTTCATGTAGGGACATTTATCTGTTGCTATTATATAGTCTTTTATTATCAGCAACAAGAAGATAACAACTTAATAAAAGAAAATAATAAAAGAAAGAATGGACAGAAGAATAAATGAGTGATAAGATGCTTGAAGTCTCAGTCTTAGTAATACCAAAGTTTTGCCATTTCTTTCAGGCAGAGTGTGCATTATGCATCAAGAATCATAAGATAAATTCATATAAACCATGTATAAGAGTGTGATGTTAGGATGACAATTTCCTCTTCCTGTATCTTCTTGAATATGGATTGAGAGCTGGACTGTGGTTATAGGTTGCCCTAGCGTGTCCGAAGAACTTGCATCTACCACATCTGTATGTGTACTTTGTCGATTCTCTTCTTGGGCGATATCTTTTTGTTTGTTTTCTTCAAGGTCTTATTTTAACATCAGGCGGCGTTATTTTAATATCCATAATGTTTTGTGGAATAATCCATGAGTCTTGATTTCCAACTGATAGTATTTCACCTTTGTATGTCTCTTGGCAGGCTTATTTCTTGAACCAGTCCGCACAGTATGTAGATTTTGGCAAACTTCTTTTATCGATAACTGCTATGGCATGTGTGCACGGTAACTCGTCAGTTTGGAACTCCAAGCACTCACAAGTCATATTCTTCAGGTCTACATTGTATTGATATACTTCATCTTTCACAACAAATTTGACGGGAGTTATGTTTTCTACCTGTGGAAATTGACAATATAAATGAGTGATATTTTTTGTGGCAATTTTCAGATTATATGAGAGATATGCCCTTTCCGGCATACTTCTTGTACAGTGAAAATAAGAGTTTGCCCCTTCCGGCAGAACTAAGTATAAAATAGGGTCATAGTTATTCTTTTGTCCAGCACAACTTTTGTGTTTGGTTAATTTTAAACTATACATTGCTCACAAAACTAAGATTGAAGTGTGTGTTGGTAAATTTTACTTACTTTCATTGTGAGCATAAAAACAGTGTCATAGTTATGCCCTTACCGGCATAATTCCATGCTAGTTAAAATAAGTGTCTGCCCCTTCCGGCAGAACGAAGTATAAAAATAGGGTCATAGTTCTTCCTTTATCTAACATAACTTTTGTGTTTGGTTAAAATTAAACTATGCATCACCAAACTAATATTGAAGTGTGTGTTGGTAAACTGTACTTACTTTCATTGTGAAGCCTCTACTTATCTTTTCAAGCAGAATCTTTTCAGCCCAACATGTCAGGTCATGGGACGGTCCTGTTGCGTCCAATTTTCTCTGGTAAAACCAATTTTGCAGCTTGTTCTGGATGTAATCAATACATGCCATTATTGGCAACTCCCTTGCTTTCCTCAATACAGAATTCATTGTCTCGACATTGTTTGTTGTGAGCATGTTGTAACGCTTGTTGGTGTGGAATGAATGTGCCCATCTTTCCAGTGGTTCTTCTTCTATGTATTCTGCAGCTTTTGGGTCAATTTGTTGTATCTGTGACATATAGGTACGAAACTCTGCATGTTTGTAGGTAGTTGCTGCATTGTAGAACAGTGACAGGATCGCTTCGGATGGGAAATATTTCTGCAAGTTCTTCTCCATGTGGTAGATGCATATTCCATGCTGGGTATCTGGATACAGTTCTTTGATTGCAGTTGCAATTGATGAGTGGCGATCGGAAAGAATTGATAGGTCTTTGCGCGTGCCAAACACCTTTTTCACGTGTCTGAAGAACCACCTGTAGGATTCATTATTCTCAGAGTCTGCAATACCAAATGCGAGAGGAAATATGCTGTTGTTTCCATCTTTTGCTACTGCTATCATGAGCACACCGCGGTATTTTGATTTCAAGAAGGTTGCATCCACCATCATTACTGGTCTGCAGTGTTTCCAACCCTCAATTGATGCTCCATACGCGAAAAAAGCATACTTAAAATTATTGTCAGCGGTCCATTTGATGTTAGCAACTGTTCCAGGATTTCTTAATTTCATCATGTGAAGATATTGAGGTAGAAGTGTGTAGTTATTTTCTGGGCTTCCTCTTATGACATTATAAGCGTGTTGGAGGGAACGCCATGCTTTGTGGTAACCAATGTGCAAGCCATATCTGCTTCTCATTTCTTCAACGACAAATTTGGGTGTTATCTCTTGTAGTGTATGGCGTACTAGGTCTGTAATGTATTCCTCTATGACTTTTGAAGTTGCATTCCTCATGTCAGAGGCGATGGAATTTATTGAACAACTATGTCTCTTTTCAAAGTTAACTACTTTGAAAAGTTCTGATCCTCTGAACCTTGAACTGTGGAAACGCCAAATGCAGGTTGGGTCAACACATCTGATGTAATATCGTTGCGTGCATGACTTTTCTACCTTGTAGTGTTGATGACGAGTAATTACAATGTTATTCATGCACTTTTTCACGGTATCTTTGTCTTTGAATAAAATGCCAACTTCTATTTGATCAATTGATGCACTAGGTGTCAAAATTTGTGTATCATTTTGTATCCTCTTCCTCTTTAGTGTCTTTGTTTTGTTGCATGGCTGTGTTTGTGTCTCTTCAACTGTCATGCTCGGAGTAAGTGATACAACATTCATTGAAGTTGGATGTTGAGAAAGGCCACTGTTTACAACTTGCTCAATGTTTGGTGGTTGCCATTGTAGCTGCTGAGGTGTCTGGTTAGGAGTTACTATCTCGCTCTGCTCATGTGGAATCCCAAGGTTATGTCCAATAGGGCTGTGTTATTCGTCATCCAATCCAACTTCAGACATGTCTTCTTTATAAGCAATGCAGAGTTGTCTGTCAATTTCCTCTATGGTTTGTCCTTCTGTCATTAGGATAGATTCATTATGATGTTCTTGTAATGGGTTGTTCTCCGCATCAGCTGAATTGAACTCTAATATGAAACGGGAATTTTTGAAGTTGTCAATGTTGTTGAGCAGGTACAAGCAAGTGTGAAGATCAATGTCGTTTGTTACAGGCATCCTTTTGGATGTTTTCTCACTGGTGTCAAACCATATGTTGGCCTCTTTTTGCTGAGTATCTTGTGTATGCCCCGCAAATATCTATTGAGTGAATGGTTGAAAATTTACACCATCATTGACAAGTATTAGCTTGGTTTCATGATTAACATAATTGTAGGCAGCGTCCCATTTGCTGTTGAAGACTACGTAGATGCATCTTGGTGTCATTTTTTTTGTTAAACTTCCTGCATAAAGAGAGATTCACTTGAGAAAAAACCAAAATGAAATGTATTTAAGTTGTTAGTTTTGAAAATTTAAGTTCTGCCCTCCCCAGCAGGCTTTGTATGTAAAGTCCTGAAGTATGCCTGAAACGGCATACTCTACCATTTTGTAAACAGAAGTTCTGCCGCTACCAGCTTCTTAAAAAACGGAGTAACTGTTTCTGCAACAGTTATTCCAATGAAATTGCAACAGTTATTTTCATGAAACTGAAAAACCTCCTCTGTCTTTATCCAATTTTAAATCAAATTCATGCAACAGTTATTCCAATTTAAAATGGACTAATTTATACTTCTATATAAACCAACACAACTTTTGGAAGAAGGAAAAAAAACACTTTACTTCTGAAAACCAGATATAATCACATACAAAATGAACCAAAATCAACATATTGTACATGTTAATGATGTCCATGGGCAAGCACATGAACATGCCCATCTTCATAACCAAATCCATCTGAATATTGCAAATTTGCAAATTACTCATGAAATTGCTGATATCAAAAGAGACATAGATTTTCTGAGGGATCTTTACGGTGCTCTAAGTAGAGAAAATGATGATTTGCGAAGAGAATTACGATTTGTAAGGCAGTCGTTATTCCAACACACTGGCCAAGTTGACGATGGGGCAATTTGGAATGGGTACACATGAAATTAGAACTGATGATGGTAGTTTGGTACTTATGAAGTTAGGATATGTTTTGTGGACATATCTCTATATATATATATATATATATATATATATATATATATATATATATATATGTTAATGAAGTGTAAGTTTCTTTAGGTTTGTAGAATTTTACTTTAATGGCTTCTAAACAGATTTATTGCCTTCTAAGGCATACTTGTTCAGAAGTTTGTTCAGAACTTTGCTTGTAACGGCATACTCTACTACTTTGTAAACTGTACTTTTGCCTTCTCCGACATACTTGTTATGAAATTGGTTCAGAACATTGTCGTTAACGGCATACTCTACTCTTTTGTAAATTGAATTTTTGCCTCCTCCGGCATAAGCACTTTTTGTTTTGCTGATGATAATGCAGTAACTGTTTTTGGTTAAAAAAAATTAAAAAAAAATGAAAACCTCCTCTACCTTCATCCAATTTAAATCAAATGCCTGCAACAGTTATTCCAATTAGAGGATTGACGCAACTGGACTAATTTATACTTCTACATAAACCAGAAACTTTTGCCTTCTCCGGCATACTTGTTATGAAATTGGTTCAAAACATTGCCGTTAACGACATACTCTACTCTTTTGTAAATTTAACTTTTGCCTTCTCTAGCATAAGCACTTTTTGTTTTGCTGATGATAATGCAGTAACTGTTTTTGGTTAAAAAAAATTTTAAAAAAAAATGAAAACCTCCTCTACCTTCATCCAATTTAAATCAAATGCCTGCAACAGTTATTCCAATTAGAGGATTGACGCAACTGGACTAATTTATACTTCTACATAAACCAGAAACTTTTGCCTTCTCCGGCATACTTGTTATGAAATTGGTTCAAAACATTGCCGTTAACGACATACTCTACTCTTTTGTAAATTTAACTTTTGCCTTCTCTAGCATAAGCACTTTTTGTTTTGCTGATGATAATGCAGTAACTGTTTTTGGTTAAAAATTTTTTTTTAAAAAAATGAAAACCTCCTCTACCTTCATCCAATTTAAATCAAATGCCTGCAACAGTTATTCCAATTAGAGGATTGACGCAACTGGACTAATTTATACTTCTACATAAACCAGAAACTTTTGCCTTCTCCGGCATACTTGTTATGAAATTGGTTCAGAACATTGTCGTTAACGGCATACTCTACTCTTTTGTAAATTGAATTTTTGCCTCCTCCGGCATAAGCACTTTTTGTTTTGCTGATGATAATGCAGTAACTGTTTTTGGTTAAAAAAAATAAAAAAAAAATGAAAACCTCCTCTACCTTCATCCAATTTAAATCAAATGCCTGCAACAGTTATTTCAATTAGAGGATTGACGCAACTGGACTAATTTATACTTCTACATAAATCAGACACTTTTGCCTTCTCCGGCATACTTGTTATGAAATTGGTTCAGAACATTGTCGTTAACGGCATACTCTACTCTTTTGTAAATATAACTTTTGCCTCCTCCGGCATAAGCACTTTTTGTTTTGCTGATGATAATGCAGTAATTGTTTTTGGTTAAAAAAAAAAATGAAAACCTCCTCTACCTTCATCCAATTTAAATCAAATGCCTACAACAGTTATTCCAATTAGAGGATTGACGCAACTGGACTAATTTATACTTCTACATAAACCAGAAACTTTTGCCTTCTTTGGCATACTTGTTATGAAATTGGTTCAAAACATTATCGTTAACGGTATACTCTACTCTTTTGTATATTGAACTTTTGCCTCCTCTGGCATAAGCACTTTTTGTTTTGCTGATGATAATGCAGTAACTGTTTTTGGTTAAAAAAAATAAAAATAAAAATAAAAACCTCCTCTACCTTCATCCAATATAAATCAAATGCCTGCAACAGTTATTCCAATTAGAGGATTAACGCAACTGGACTAATTTATACTTCTACATAAACCAGAAACTTTTGCCTCCTCCGGCATACTTGTTATGAAATTGGAGTGTTAAGAAGGTTCCATAAGGATCGGGGATCAAACGAGTCGACAACAAAAACGGAACCACTGGCATTATACAGTCCAAACCGTATAAATTATACCAGCCGTAGATTTGGCCGTATAATTGGCCAAAGGAGGGACCAGCCACTGGACCAAATGTACGCCCAAACATACGGACCGTATGTTGGTCCGTATAAGTTGGCTCGGCCAGCTTTTAAGTTTAAGTGTAAAGGTCCATTTTATTTCATCCATTTCATTTCCTCCACTCTCCAACTCAAGAACTCTCTAGAAAAGTCTCAAAACACTTCCACCACAAAAATACCAAGGAAATCAATGCTCAAAAACATCAAATTCATGAATCAAAGTGTATGAAACCTAAGTAGAGTTCATCTTCCTCAAAGAAAATCAAAGGAGGTGAGATAGGGTTTTGG
Organism: Lycium barbarum; assembly: GCF_019175385.1. NCBI lineage: Eukaryota > Viridiplantae > Streptophyta > Magnoliopsida > Solanales > Solanaceae > Lycium > Lycium barbarum. The sequence continues at coordinate 79,945,722 of NC_083337.1, read as the reverse complement.
TGCTAGAGGAGTATTCTCATTCAAGGCTGGTTCAACTATCATCTAAGGTAAGTTTCCTGACTTTAGCATGTTGTTTAAGGTGTTAGAAGACTAAGAAGCTTGAATTTAAGAAAGACATGGAAAATGGGTCTTGAATGAGTGAATAGTGTCACAATTGGAAGATAGTTGAATGGAATCATGAAAGTTGGTACGTTATGATTATGAATATGCTATAAATGATGTTTAGACCATGAGATAAGTATTATACATGAGAAAATGCGATAATGAGCTAAAATCATTAAATGCTGAAAAAATTGGAGGAAAATGGTGGACTTCTCTTAATGTGTATGAGCGAGGAATGTTGATACTATATTGTGAGTGTTGTTGTAAATGTTTGGGAGTTGCAATAGAACATGGGAAAAGTAGTAGAAACAAAGGAGATGCTGCCCAATTTTCTCTAGGAATAATGATGCGTTCTTATGGTCGATTGACTAATTATAATGCGCATTCTCTCGTGAAGGTAGCGACGTGATACTGAAGGGAGAACGAGTGAACGATAGCGAAACTAAGCGACAAAGGTATGTGAGGCTAGTCCTTTCTTTCTAATGGCATGAATCCTATATCATGAATTCCTTTCCTCTTCACGAGTGCCTGTATTCCGGAAAGCTAAAAGCCTATATCCATAAGTGTTCATATAAGATAAAGAGATATGATAATGATGTTATTTATTTCCCACACTCAGCTTATGCACTACTTCCTTCAAGGTGAGGCAGAATGTTCATATATGTCCATAATGGAATCGAGGGTTCACGACCTTACGTCACCTCGATAGAGCGCAGTTGTCTAGAGGCTTTATGCATGTATGATGACAAGTATATTTTGATGAGCATATTATTATAAGCATTTTATGATGAGCATGACATGATTGCATCACACCGGGCCTAGTTGGCCGAGCAGTCACCGCCAAGGCGGGCAGCTATACGGATACACCATGACCTTTTGGCATGGGCAGACACCACTAGTGGGCGGCATGAGATGGTACCCCGGACGCAGGCTAATGTTATTGATTATCACACTGTTCCGACATGGACGGGCATCTTACATATTATGCATACATGACATGATAATGAGTATGAGTAAGACAACATGCATTACTTCCTTTATGATGGTCATTCGGATCCAGATGTTTCATATTGATGTCTTCATTATATTATTTTTGTCTTTCTTCATTGTTTATGCCTCTCATACTCAGTACAATATTCGTACTGACGTCCGTTTTCTTTGGACGTTGTGTTCATGCCCACAGGTAGACAGGGAGGCGAGCTTGACCCAGATTCTTAGGAGCTGTCAGCTGATTGGAAGCACTCCATTGTCCGAAGGTTCTTATGATTATTCTTTTGGTATATATGCATATTTTGGGCACGACGGAGTCTTGTTCCGTCTATGTATATAGTATGTCAGTAGAGGCTCGTAGATACGCAGTGTGAGTTAGATGGTCTCACAAGATGTTATCATATATATATATATATATATATATATTTTGATGGCCGAGAGACAAATGTATATAAAGCATCTATGTTTCTATATAAAATATTTATTCCTATAATTTCATGTACAAGTTGATAAAAAGGGCATTAAATGAGTAAGATGAGTAGTAGACCAAGCGGTGCTCGGTGGCTAGCTCTGGGTACCCGTCGCGGCCCCTAGCTGGGTCGTGACAGAAGTGGTATAAGAGCAGTTTGTCCTAGAAAGTGTCTACGAGTCGTGTCTAGTAGAGTCTTGTTTATGGTGTGCTGCGCGCCACGCTAATAAATAAGAGGCTACAGGGCATTTAGGAAAACAACCGTCTTTCTTCTTATGAGATCGTGCGATAGAGCCATGTCTAAGATTATATTCCTCCTAAAAGTGTGTTATGATTTCAGAAAAATGCCGCCAAAGAGGAAAGCTACAGCCGCCCAGAAGGGTAAAGCTACGACGAAGAGGCGGGCAGAAAGAGAGCCTCCGGCGAATGGAGAGGAGGGCGAATCACAAAATGAGGCCTCGCCCAATGTAGAAGAGCAAGGAGGAGCCTCAGTTCCAATTCCTCCCCCAGTTACTTCGGGTCAACAAGTGACTGAAGCTATTCATCTATTGACGCAATTGGTTGCCGCCCAGGCACAGCGGCAGAGTGCGGGCCCGAGTGATCGTTCAGCCAGTATGAGAGCTCGTGATTTCTTAACTCTAAATCCTCCGGAATTTTTTGGGTCGAAGCCGGACGAGGACCCACAAGGCTTTATCGATGAGATGTTGAGGACGCTGAAACTTATGCATGCTACCGAGACCGAGTCGGTAGAGTTGGCTTCTTATAAACTCTGCGATGTGGCGGTATTGTGGTATAACAACTGGATGGCGTCGAGATCAGAAAGTGCACCTCCTCCTATTTGGCAAGAGTTTGTTGATGCTTTCATTCGCTACTATTTACCGCCCGAGGTCCGCCGAGCTAGAGCGGACAGGTTTTTGAATCTGAAGCAGGGAAGCATGAGTGCTCGGGAGTATAGTATGCAGTTTAATTCTCTGGCCAGGTATGCCCCGACTATGGTGACCGACATGGGCGATCGTGTACACAGATTCGTGAGTGGTTTGGGGCCACATTTGTTTAGAGATTGTCTGACGGCTTCTTTGTAAGACGGGATGGATATTTCCCGAATACAGGTCCATGCTCAGAATCTTGAGGAACGACAACAGCTGCAGAGAAGTGATCGTGATAATGACAGAAGGCAAGGTAAGAGGGCTAGGTCTATGGGGGCGAGCAGTGAATATAGAGGGGGATCAAGACAGATGTACTCCAGGCACTCAGGTCAGTCAGCGACTAGTGCGCCTCCCAGATTCTCAGATAGGAGGATCGATCGTTCTTTTCAGACAGGACAGGGCCAGAGTTCGAGGACCTCAGATTCTTAGTTTAGAGGAGATTCTAGTCAGAGAAGACCCTCGGTACCGCGGTGCAGTCAGTGCGGTAGACTGCATTCCGGACAGTGCCGTCAGGGTTCGGATGCTTGCTATGCCTGCGGGCAGGTTGGTCATATGATGAGAGATTGCCCTTCAGCAAGAGGTAGAGTTGGGACTCAGCCTACGAGATCAGCAGCTGGATCTTCTTCAGTACGTCCAATAGCACAGACTCTTCAGACTACAGCAGGTAGAGGCAGAGGCAGAGGGGGAGCATCCACTTCAGGTGTCGTTCAGCCCCGCGTATATGCCTTGGCTGGGCGACAGGATCTTGAGTCTTCCCCAGATGTTGTCACAGGTACATTGACTATATTTTCCCGTGATGTATATGCTTTGATCGATCCAGGTTCTACTTTCTCTTATGTCATTCCGTATGTTGCTGATTGTATTGGGGTGTAATCCGATCCAATTAAACCTTTTGAGGTATTCACTTCGGTTGGTGATCCGGTAATAGCGAGGAAAGTGTACAAAAATTGTGTCATTGTGATATGTGATCGCCAGACTAAAGCCGACTTGATTGAGCTTGAAATGATAGATTTCGATGTAATTATGGGTATGGATTGGTTGGCCTCATGTTATGCTAATGTTGATTGCCGGACGAAGATGGTTCGATTTCAATTTCCAGGAGAGCCCGTGCTTGAATGGAAGGGTAATACGGCGTCTCCAAAGGGTAGGTTTATTTCCTACCTTAAGGCGAGAAAACTGATAGCTAAAGGTTATATTTATCATCGAGTTCGGGATCATGACACAGAAGCAAGGGTGCCAACTTTCCAGTCTGTTCCGGTAGTGAATGAATTCCCAGATGTATTTCCAGACGAACTTCCAAGTCTTCCTCCGGAAAGAGAAATTGACTTTGCTATTGATGTGTTACCTGACACTGAGCCTATTTCTATTCCTCCTTATCGAATGGCCTCCTTATCGAATGGCTCCGGCAGAATTGAAAGAGCTGAAGGCACAGTTGAAAGACTTGCTTGAAAAGGGGTTTATAAGGCCCAGTTCATCGCCGTGGGGAGCACCAGTCTTGTTCGTAAGAAAGAAGGACGGATCTTTACGGATGTGTATCGATTACAGACAGTTGAACAAGGTAACAATAAAGAACAAGTATCCCCTCCCCAGAATTGACGATTTGTTTGATCAATTACAGGGCGCTAAGTGGTTCTCCAAGATAGATTTGAGATCTGGTTATCTTCAAGTGAGAATTAGAGAAGGAGATATTCCCAAAACAGCCTTCAGGACGAGGTATGGCCACTATGAGTTTCGAGTGATGTCGTTTGGGTTGACAAATGCCCCGACAGTGTTCATGAATTTGATGAATAATGTGTTCAGGCCATTCTTGGATCTCTTCGTGATAGTATTTATCGATGATATTCTGGTGTACTCTAGCACAGAATCAGAACATGCAGATCATTTAAGAATTGCTCTTGGCGTTCTTCGGGCTCGGGAATTATATGCAAAATTTTCAAAGTGCGATTTCTGGCTAAATTCTGTGGCATTTCTAGGTCATGTTATTTTAGATGACGGCATCCGAGTCGACACTCAGAAAATAGAAGCTGTGAAGACTTGGCCAAGGCCTACAACGCCTACGGAAGTTCGTAGTTTCCTGGGTTTGGCAGGTTATTATAGAAGATTTGTAGAGGGCTTCTCGTCTATTTCAGCTCCATTAACGAAGCTAACCCAGAAGTCGGCGAAATTTCAGTGGAACGATGCTTGTGAGCGTAGTTTCCAAGAGTTGAAAGACAGATTGACTTCAGCCCCAGTGTTAACACTTCCAGAAGGGCCAGAAGGCTATGTTGTATATTGTGACGCTTCCGGTGTGGGACTAGGATGTGTATTGATGCAGCATGGCAAAGTTATTGCATATGCCTCGAGGCAATTGCTAAAACATGAAAAGAATTATCCAACTCATGATCTCGAATTGGTTGTGGTTATTCATGCCTTGAAGATATAGAGACATTATCTGTATGGTGTGCACGTCGATATTTATACAGATCACAAGAGTCTCCAGCATATTTCAAACAAAAGGAGTTGAACCTGCGGCAGAGGCGGTGGTTAGAATTGCTGAAAGACTATGATGTGGACATTTTGTACCACCCTGGAAAAGCTAATGTAGTAGCCGATGCGCTTATTCGTCGGTCAATGGGTAGCTTATGTGAAGTTCCTCCAGAAAAGAAGGAGATGGTTCGCGAGGTCCATCAATTAACAAGTCTTGGAATACGTGCAATTGATTTGGGTAATACAGGCATCAGCATTAATGACCCCACAGTTTCATCCTTGAATATAGAAGTGAGGGAACGGAAATATGAAGATTCTCAATTAAGCCGATACCCAGACCTGTCTCTTGAAAAGGAAAAGTCTCCATTTAAAGTTTCCGTAGATGGGATCCTTAGATATCGAGGCAGGCTATGTGTACCGGATGTGGCAAAATTGCGCCAACGGATTTTAGAGAAAGCACACTATTCTCGGTATTCTATTCATCCCGGTGCAACTAAAATGTATCATGATCTTAAATCGATATACTGGTGCGATGGCATGAAGAGGGACATAGCAGATTTTATGGCACAATGTCCGAATTGCCAACAGGTAAAAGCCGAACATCAGAAGCCAGGGGGCTTGTTGCAAGCAATGGAAATTCCTACTTGGAAATGGGAAGTGATCAACATGGATTTCATCGTGGGATTACCCCGTTCCCGTGGCAGGTATGATTCGATATGGGTGATCGTGGACAGACTCACAAAAGAAGCTCATTTCCTCCCAGTCAGAACCACGTATTCGGCAGAAGACTATGCCAGGTTGTATCTAAAGGAAATTGTGCGACTTCATGGAATTCCTTTGGCCATTATTACCGACAGAGGGGCACAGTTTACAGCCAAGTTTTGGAAGTCCTTTCAAGAAGGTCTAGGTACTCAAGTTAAGCTCAGCACGGCGTTTCATCCACAGACCGACGGGCAAGCCGAGCGCACTATTCAGAACTTGGAAGATATGCTACGAGCATGTGTGCTGGACTTCAGTGGTAGTTGGGATAAGCATTTTCCCCTTATTGAATTTGCCTATAACAACAACTATCATTCCGGAATTCAAATGGCTCCGTATGAAGCTTTATATGGGAGGAAATGCAGATCCCCGATTGGATGGTTTGAGACGGGAGAAGTACAACTAATAGGCCTCGAATTGATTCAACAAGCAGTGGAGAAAGTCAAAGTGATTCGAGACCGACTGTTAACAGCCCAAAGTCGTCAAAAGTCATATGCGGACAACCGCCGACGAGACTTGGAATTTCAAGCTAATGATTGGGTATTTTTGAAAGTCTCACCTATGAAAGGAGTAATGAGATTTGGTAAAAAGGGGAAGTTGAGTCCAAGATACATTGGACCTTATCGAATCATCCGTAAGGTGGGTCGAGTAGCCTATGAACTGGACTTTCCCTCAGAGCTCGAGTCCGTACACCCAGTTTTTCATGTTTCAATGCTCCGCAAGTGTATCGGAGACCCCACAAGAATAGTTCAGGTGGATGATGTCCAGGTGACAGAAAAATTGACATACGAAGAAGTGCCAGTTGCTATCTTAGATAGACAAGTGCGAAGGCTTCGGAATAAAGAGGTCGTTTCAGTCAAGGTTCTATGGCGAAACAACAACAAGGAAGAAATGACTTGGGAAGCGGAAGAGAAGGTGAAGACTAAATATCCGCATCTATTCCAATCTCCAGAAGAGGTTAGTGATGACACGTCGAGATCGCAAGGTATGTATACTTGCTTTTATTCTTTTGGTCGTGTGTGGCCATAGATATGTTGATATTGTGATGTAGCCCTGTGAGGCGATGATATTATGGGTTGTTGTGACAGGTTGGTAGTGTTAAATTACAGGGGAAACTCTGGCGAAATTTTTGTAGAATCTCGAGTGCTTAACATTCGAGGACAATTGTTCCAAAAGGGGGAAGAATTTTACACCTGGGGAAATTCCCCGTACATGTACTGTGAACAGGACAACGAAGGTCATGGCGTATACGACATGTTGATGAGTGAGGAATAGTATTTGATAACCCCAAACGAGATTTAAAAATCATCCAAGATAAGGGAAGGAAGTTGTTAAGGAAGCGAGTCGTATATTGTATATCGGATAAGAATAACGAGCAATGATTTGGTGAGGGCATAATGGTGTCTTAGAGACATGAAATGACGTCCCTTAGATTGGTATTGAAGTGTTAAACAAGTGTTAAGAAGGTTCCATAAGGATCGGGGATCAAACGAGTCGACGAGAACAAAAACGGAACCACTGGGCATTATACAGTCCAAACCGTATAAATTATACCAGTCGTAGATTTGGCCGTATAATAGGCCAAAGGAGGGACCAGCCACTGGACCAAATGTACGCCCAAACATACGGTCCGTATAAATAGTACGGACCGTATGTTGGTCCGTATAAGTTGGCTCGGCCAGCTTTTAAGTTTAAGTGTAAGGGTCCATTTTATTTCATCCATTTCATTGCCTCCACTCTCCAACTCAAGAACTCTCTAGAAAAGTCTCAAAACACTTCCACCACAAAAATACCAAGGAAATCAATGCTTAACAACATCAAATTCATGAATCAAAGTGTATGAAACCTAAGTAGAGTTCATCTTCCTCAAAGAAAATCAAAGGAGGTGAGATAGGGTTTTGGTGCTAGAGGAGTATTCTCATTCAAGGATGGTTCAACTATCATCTAAGGTAAGTTTCCTGACTTTAGCATGTTGTTTAAGGTGTTAGAAGACTAAGAAGCTTGAATTTTAGAAAGACATGGAAAATGGGTCTTGAATGAGTGAATAGTGTCACAATTGGAAGATAGTTGAATGAAATCATGAAAGTTGGTACGTTATGATTATGAATATGCTATAAATGATGTTTAGACCATGAGATAAGTATTATACATGAGAAAATGCGATAACGAGCTAAAATCATTAAATGCGGAAAAAATTAGAGGAAAATGGTGGACTTCTCTTAATGTGTATGAGCGAGGAATGTTGATACTATATTTTGAGTGTTGTTGTAAATGTTTGGGAGTTGCAATAGAACATGGGAAAAGTAGTAGAAACAAAGGAGATGCTGCCCAATTTTCTCTAGGAATAATGATGTGTTCTTATGGTCGATTGACTAATTATAATGCGCATTCTCTCGTGAAGGTAGCGACGTGATACTGAAGGGAGAACGAGTGAACGATAGCGAAACTAAGTGACGAAGGTATGTGAGGCTAATCCTTTCTTTCTAATGGCATGAATCCTATATCATGAATTCCTTTCCTCTTCACGAGTACCTGTATTCCGGAAAGCTAAAAGTCTATATCCATAAGTGCTCATATAAGATAAAGAGATATGATAATGATGTTATTTATTTCCCACACTCACCTTATGCACTACTTCCTTCAAGGTGAGGCAGAATGTTCATATATGTCCATAATGGAATCGAGGGTTCACGACCTTACGTCACCTCGATAGAGCGCAGTTGTCTAGAGGCTTTATGCATGTATGATGACAAGTATATTTTGATGAGCATATTATTATAAGCATTTTATGATGAGCATGACATGATTGCATCACACCGGGCCTAGTTGGCCGAGCAGTCACCGCCAAGGCGGGCAGCTATACGGATACACTATGGCCTTTTGGCATGGGCAGACACCACTAGTGGGCGGCATGAGATGGTACCCCGGACGCGGGCTAATGTTATTGATTATCACACCGTTCCGACATGGACGGGCAGCTTACATATTATGCATACATGACATGATAATGAGTATGAGTAAGACAACATGCATTACTTCCTTTATGATGGTCATTCGGATCCAGATGTTTCATATTGATGTCTTCATTATATTATTTTTGTCTTTCTTCATTGTTTATGCCTCTCATACTCAGTACAATATTCGTACTGACGTCCGTTTTCTTTGGACGTTGTGTTCACGCCCACAGGTAGACAGGGAGGCGAGCTTGACCCAGATTCTTAGGAGCTGTCAGCTGATTGGAAGCACTCCATTGTCCAGAGGTGCTTATGATTATTCTTTTGGTATATATGCATATTTTGGGCACGACGGAGTCTTGTTCCGTCTATGTATATAGTATGTCAGTAGAAGCTCGTAGATACGCAGTGTGGGTTAGATGGTCTCACAAGATGTTATCATATATATATATATATATATTATTTTTTTATATGGCCGAGAGGCAAATGTATATAAAGCATCTATGTTTCTATATAAAATATGTTTTCCTATAATTTCATGTACAAGTTGATAAAAAAGGCATTAAATGAGTAAGATGAGTATTAGACCAAGCGGTACTCGGTGGCTAGCTCCGGGTACCCGTCGCGACCCCTAGCTGGGTCGTGACAGTCAGGTTGCATTCTGAAGTGGAAATGCCATGCAAAAAGAATAAAAAACACCTTCTATATTAGTTAACATCCTTCATATAGGGAATGAGCATGGAACACACTAATACCACCCCACATGAGATATGTCAATTAATGTACAAGATGTGATATGAAAGAACTCAGGCATTTTGGAAAATTTCTGCAAATCATGGAGGCTGCAAAGTTGCTCAAGCTGTTGTATGGTCTGCTGCAAATGCTAGTAATCTGTTGCAATTGTTGTATCAGGTCCTCCTGTCCCTTGTGTATCTGATTCTAAAGTTTGGAACTTAAGCTTTATCCATGTTGATTAACTTCCTTGTTGCACTAGGTAACTCCTGAAAATTATGAAACTGTACTATACCAGCAAAATCAAATGCTAAGTTAGTCAAAAAATCTGCCATTGCATTCCCTTCTCTAAATATGTGTTGAAACTGTGTGATCTAATTTCTCCTCATTCTATTGATCTCATTAACTATTAGAATAATGCTCCAAGGTGCTTCCCATTCACCAGATATAAACTTCTTCATAGATAAGAAATCAGTTTCAACTATTAATGGCCACAGATTGTGGCTTTCACAGTATGCAACACCATCCCTCAGAGCCACAGCTTCTGCAACCAAGCTTGTTCCATCATCAGTAAGTTTCTTACCTTCAGCATATATAAAATCACCACTGTCATTCCTGTTACACCCCAGAAAATTTCGCATTACTAAGGCTGCAGACGGCTTAATGTGAGCTCAAGGCGGAGCAAATATTACAAGTATAAATGATGAAATTCTACTGTATTAGCATGAGGATAGCATGAGTATGATATTTGGGATTCGTACAGTATGATTGGAATGATACGTTAAAAGATATATAGCCTTCGTAACCGTAAGCTGAGGTGGGGCCCACATGATGGGGTTTTTATAAAGGATATATGAAAAGTTATACGGACAATATATGTGAAGTTAAACACAACTCAAAAAGGACCCTTGAGCAAAATCCAAGTGTAAGCCCTCCAAAAAGATGTTTTTAAGTTACGTTTTCGGGTGATCTGACTTCGCGAGGCCATAACCCCATCATTATTTGGGAATTTGGGAAAGCTCCAAATTTGAAAGTTGTAGATAATTGAATTATCTTTCCAACCATAGGTCGTGGGCCTTCACACGACATAGGGATAAAAAGTTATGGATGTTTTAAGACAGAAAAAGGTCAAGCTGGGCAGTGGGCTCGGCCCAACCCGACTCCAAGTTGGGTCAGGCCCACTTCCCTTGCTATTTAAGGGAGGTTTTAACCCTTATCATCCTCATTTCATACCAAAAAGTACAGAACATGGTAGAGAGAGAGTGAGGGGAGTTTAGAGAGATAAAGCAAGGGTTCGATCAAGCCCTGAATCCCGAGGCTAGTGAAGGATAAAGTGTAGTACGAGTTGTCGTCGTCGTTTTAAGATAATTATTGAGATTGGGGGATGCTATTTCATGGTTGAGCTGCTGCTAAGGTATGTATAAGGTTCCTTTTATTTTATTAAAGTGTTTATTTAGAGTTTTAACGGATTATAACGGAGGAACTAATGTTAAAAGCTCGTTTGGCATTTTTGGGAAGTTTATGAAGGTGGGGCTATTTCAGTGGAGTTAAATGGATGGAAATATCTGAGTTATGATGTATATTGATTGTCGATATTGTTGTTTGATATTGTTGCTAATAATTTAGCTGAATTGGATTTTCGGGTTTGTCTAGTTTATAAAGGAAATGCTGTCGAAATTTCGTTAGAAATAGAGATAAGTTTAAGGGATTAATTATAAGGATATATATTGGATTGATTGTTGGTAAATTGATATTGTTGATAGATTAGTGTGACCCTAAGATGGACTGTGGTTAACTGGAAAGCGGCAAAGGTATGTAAGGCAAACCTTTCTTCCTTTGGCATGATTCTTGTTGCTATTCATTCTATATGTACTCCATATGATTCCATTCTTAGACGAGTAAGGTCTAAATGTTTCTTGTGATGGCTTATTGATATTGTACTCCTATTCTATTCCGAAGGGAACACCCATAAGGTGCCAAGTTGAGTTGTGTATATGGTTTTACTAACGATTTTGAGGAAATGAGTTTTATACTAAAGGAAACATAAAGTTTGAATTTCAAAACCACTCCGAAGGGGTGCGAGATTTTACTACTTCATTTCATTTACGATTTATGTTTACATTCCATAGTATCATTCCTTTGTACTGACATGATCATTATTCTTTGGGTAGGGAAATAAGATGAAATTGAGTAGAATATAAGTAGTAAGAATTTCATAACAATTCTACCCTCAAACCTAGAAGTATGTCCTCCTAAGTCTTGTGAGGTACAAATTTGATAACTTCTTATGAAAGACTAAGGCTAATAACTAGATTGTGACGAATTGATTAGTGACTTATGATTTGAATTGAAATTGATATTTGTGGATTGGGTTTGTGTTGATATGATGGTGATATTAAGCCGAAAGCGGCTGCCCGAAGGGGCCACCCTAGCTAAGCCGGAAGCGGCTGCCCGAAGGGGCCATTATTATTATGCCGGAAGCGGCTGTCCGAAGGGACTATTGTGATACTAGCAGGAAGCGGCTGTCCGAAGGGACCATTCTGTTAGCATGTCGGAAGCGGCATGTGTGTTGGATTGCATTATTTACTTAAAAATTGTTTTGAGACTTCGTGTGCACATTTATGTTTCTTCCAGCGAAGACTGCAGGTATTGAGTTAGATTGTGATTTCTTCTCTCCTAAGTCAAATTATGATTATGATATGTTACCACCTTACATACTCAGTACATTGTCCGTACTGACGTCCTTTTGCCTGGGGACCTTGCGTTCATGCCCGCAGCCCCAGATTGTTTGGCAGGTTAAGTGTATAGCTAGGATGCTTGACGTCAGCTGGGATTGGCAAGTTCCACCTCATTCTGGAGCTATGCTAAGTCATGTATAGATATGTATGATTATGGGTATGTCAGGGCCCTGTCCTGACTCATACTGTTCAGTTTACTTCTTAGAAACTTCTGCAGACAGTGCCCTGTGGTATGTTTGTCGAGATGTCGACAAAGTGATGTCAGTTGAGTCATTTGTGGATTTTAGAAGAGTATTTATTTTAGATGATTTCAATTGGTTTAAAGTACTTATTTGATTGAAAGTTTTCATAATCGTTATAAAGATAATGATTTATATTTGGAAAAGTTTTATGTTCTTAAATGTTTTTGAAATGACAGGTTTTGATAGAGTGAATGTCTGAGGGTTCGCTTGACTCTGATGAGAGTCGGGTGCCCGTCATGCCCTACCATTGTTAGGGTGTGACAATTCCTCACACAGAAGGCAGCTGAACTGGGACCAGGATTACCTTTTGCTGCACCATCAGTATTCAGTTTGAACCATCCTGTAGGTGGAAAGTCCCATCTTATAACACCATAGGTGATGCAAGGTTGGAAACTTTCCACATATTCAACTATATCAGATCATTTGTGTGGTATGTTCTGCCAAGCAGGAAATTTAACTCTGCAGAACCTATGAATATTTTCCTGGATTTCATGAAATACTCTATATAATGACAAAGTCCCCCAATGGATTGTTGTATTTCTCCACTTCCATATCTGCCACAAAATCATAGCAGGAACAACTCTATACACCACCTTCAGTTTATAGTGACAATCAGCTTCCCACTGGATTTGTATAGTATGTTTGACATTATGACACACCATAGGTATCCCTGCTGCATCAGAAAAGAATTTCCACACTGTGCTTGCTAATTCTCCATTAAGAAACAAGTGATCAATTGTTTCTTGTTAGTATGCAGTACAACAGTAGCACCTAGAAACCACAGGAATACCAATACTTTGCAAAACCTCATGAACTGGTATTTTGAATTTCCACATCCTCCATAGCAGAAAATTGATCTTGAAAGGCACCCCTTTTATCCACATCTGCTTATAAATCTGTGAAAATTTTGTTCTTTGTCTTAATAATTCCTATGCACTAGAAACTGTTAATTTTCCAGAACTTGTCATCATCCACCAGGGCTTGTCCCATTGATCTTCTTCAATATGAACTTTCATCTCCTTTAAAACATGTCATCTCCTTTAAAACATGATTAGCAATCTCATCAGGTAAAGTTGACTCATTCCATCGATTCTCAGTAATAAGTTGACTCACATCCTCTACACTATCATCAATGACGAAGTCATTAGGAACAACATAGTGTAATGCTCCTAATTTTGTCCAGTTATCATATCAAATGTTAGCAGTACCACTATGTGTTTCCCACCAGATCTCTTGTTCAATGCTATCTCTATCTTCTAACACCATTTTCCATACTTGAGATCCTCCTTTCCATGTAACATATTGTGGATACTGCTTTTTATAGTATTTATTCCAAAGAAAATTTGCCCACAGAGAATTGGAAGTTCTGAACGTCCACCATAATTTAGCATTCAAGGCCTTGGATACATCAAAAAGAGACCTGAATCCCAATCCTCCTTCTTCAACTGGAAAGCACATCTTCAACCAGGCAGCCCAATGTCTAGCCTTCAAATCCTCTTTATTAGACCAGAAAAACTTTGCAAAAATCTGATGAATCTCCTTGATCACACACTTTAGAGGCCTTATAGCTGATAGAATATGGATAGGAGCACTCTGAAGCACACTGTTGATCAATACTGCCTTACCACCTGGTGAAAGAAGCTTACCTTTCCCAGCCTGCAATTTATCTCAGATCCTCTTAATAAGGTCTGTATAATCAGCTTTCCTTTTCCTTGCATGAGTTATTGGGCAGCCTAAGTATATAAAAGGAAAGTTACCTCTTGTAAAACTAGTGATCTGCTCAACTTGCTGCACTAATACATTGGAGACCTTAGCATGCATGTAGAAATAACTCTTTCTCTTATTAATCAACTGACCAAAACTGTCTGCTACTGTTGTACTAAAACAAAGGTTCATTTCTATGGTTCTTTTTTTGGGGTGATATAAAGTTGTACAGTTTCAGTTCATTTGATGTTATTTGGTCCAGACTTCTTGGTGCTCCAATTCTGTTTTGGTGATCATAAGTTACAGATTTTTTCCTCTTTGTCTACATCCTTCTACTGTGTTCCTATTATTATATTTATGTATCTCTCACTTACTACTATGTGGTCTGTTAGTATGAGAAATTGGTGAATCATTCAATTGAGAAATATAGGAATTAAATTAGACTTGAATCAACTTTGAGTTTATATATTTGGACACGTGTTTTAATGGGCAAAGGTTGATCAAGTGAATAAAATAATCTTAAGGTCTAAAGTTGAACACATAGAGTGCAGATATACACAAAATATTCATAGATTAATGAAAAGGAAGAGGAATATACACATGATATACACATGGTATACACTTGGTATACACATCACATGTGTATATCACAACTATACTATGTGTATATAAGAAAATAGGCCAATTATAGGCAACATGTATATGTAAATAAAAGAGAATGGCTTGTTGTATCACTTATCTGACTAAGTATCCTGAAATTGTTGTGTTATTTCTATATGCACCATAGAATTACAGTACCTGTCTCAGTTTCTTTGCCATGATTTTTGAGTTTACTTTTAATGTTGCTTGCATTGAAATTACTTCCCATGAGATGATGCTTGTGCACAACTTTGGGACTTTGATTGTATACTATGGTAACACTGGGTTTTGAGAGCTTGAGGTGGTTTGGGGGAGAGGTCTAGCCACTCCCCGATATCCAGCCATGCCTGGGGTTCACGAAACCCCTTGGAACTTGTGCGGTGTTGGGAATAAGGGTGGTGACAACCTTTTTGTCACGACCCGACTAGGGGGCCATGACGGGTACCCGGAGCTGACTACCGAGCACCACTCATACTACTAGTTATCATACTTATTCTACATTTATCTATTGCTCCACACTTCTAGTCTTAAGGAAAACCATTTACAATTTGAAACACATATACGTTTATATACATAAGCCCTCTCGGCTATCAAAATAATATATACAATGAGGAAAAACATGAGACCATATTACCTACACATACGTATCTACGAGCCTCTACTAGAGTACTAGACATGTGGATGGGACAGGACCCCGCCGTGCCTAAATATGTACACAAAATAATAAATCAAATAGCACCTCCGGAATAATGGAGTGCTCCTGTAAATCTGTTGATAGCTTATATGGATCTGCACCGTCCCCCTGTCTACCTGTGGGCATGAACACAGCATCCAAAGAAAATGGACGTCAGTACGAACATTGTACTGAGTATGTAAGGCATCAACAATAATAATACATCAATAAAATAAGGAAACATCAAATGAGGAGCAACCTGTAACTGACTATCAATTATAAAAGAAATAGTGCATGCTGGCTTACTCCATAATCATCATCATATCATGTATGCATATATGTATAAGTTGCCCGACCATATAGGTACGGTGTGATAATAATTATCCCGCGTCCAGGCCTCCCGCGTCCGGGGTACCATCTCATGCCGCCCACTAGTGGTGTCTGCCCATGCCACCTAGACATGGTGTATACGCTGCCCGCCTTAGCGGTGTCTACCCGGCCATATAGGCACGGTGTAATATCATCAACATGTACTCGTCATAAAGCATACATAGAACTCAAAGACAACTATACTTTATCGGGGTGACATAAGGTCGTGAACCCCCGATTCCATTGTGGAGCATTCATACGCATTCTGCCTCACCTTGAAGGAATTAGGATATAAGGTGAGTGTATACAATGAACAATATCAATGGATCGTAATTAACATCATTAGCTTTGTAGAAACATCATATTCGTGAACTCTAGAATCTTTGGACTTAAGCTCATCATCATCATGTTCATAATATCTCTTATTTTTAACTCATATGGCTATTTATGAACATAGACTCTTAGTTTTCGGGAATGTAGGAAATTCGTGGAGAAGGAGGGAAGATCATGTCATAAGATTCATGCCTTAGAAATAAAGGACTAGCCTCACATACCTTTTCCTTTAGCTATTCTCCCGCTTGATCGTTCTCCTTCAATGCTCACGTTTTTACCTTCAAGGGAGTTCGTATTAACATTAGCTAAACGATTATAAGAACATGCTTACTAAGGCTAGAGAAAATTGGGCAGCATTTCCTTTGTTTCTACTACTTTCTCCATATCATATATCAACTCCCAAACGTCAATAATAACATTCATAATATCATCATCAATAACTTTTGTCAAATTTATCATTATCCAATCCCCACAATTTCCTCTCAAGGTCATCCATAATCATGATCATAGCTCACTATTGCGTTTTCTCACATATAATACTTATCCCATGTTCTAACTGTCACTTATAGCATACTTATAATCACAACATATCAATATTCATGATTCACTCCAAACTACTACTCAAAAATGACACTATTCCCATATTCATGACCCATTTTCTATATCCTTCTACAATCCAAGTGTTTCAACTTTTCAATACCTTAAACAACATGGAGTGATCATAAAACTTACCTTTGATACTGTGGGAATGAGCTTTAAGTGGAAATACTTCACTTGAGCAAAACCCTAGTTCCATTTCCCATGAGATTTCTTGCCTTAGATGAACCCTAGTGAGTTTCTTGCACTTGTTTCTCTTGATTTGATGAAGTTGATCCTTAGTTTTCACTTGGATTCTTGTAGATGAAGGGTGGAGAGAGTTCTAGAGGATTCTTGAGTCGTGGAGAAGGAATGAGAATGAAATAAATGAAAATAATAAACTTGGGTCCCTTATTTAAAAACTTAAAATTCTGTCCCGATTGAATTATACGGACACTTATACGATCCGTATAAACTTATACGGTCCGTATAAGTGACCGTAAAATCATCCCCAGCAACGACTCATTCTGTGACCATTATACGGTCCGTATAAGTGACCGTATAATCCCATCAGTGAGGGACCTTCACTGTGACGATTCTGCGGACCATTATACGGACCGTATAATTGGTCATATAATCTATGTCTTCTCCGAATTTGTTCTCGTCACTTCATTTGATCTCAAATCCTTATGGAACCTTCTTGATACTTGTTTAACACCTCGTTAACAATCTAAGGGACATTATAACTCTTCTCCAAAATATCATTAAGCCATCATTAATTCGATACTCATAAATTCTGCCCGACACACAACATATACCTTGCTTTCCTTAATAACTTTCTTCTCCTACCTCAAATGTCTTTGAAATCTCATTTAAAATCATCAAATGTTATTTCTTACTTATTAAAACATCGTATACGTCGTACCCTTCGTTAGCCTATTCACTGTACGTTAACGCGAAATTTCCGGGGTGTAACACTTTTCCCAATGTATGGTATGATTCGGAGTTTCTAGTGAAGCAATAGTGTATGATCAAGTCCTTAGTTATGCACTTGTAATCAAATGGGATGTATGTGCATATATGTGTATAGTTATGCTAGTAATAGGATCATCAAACATAGACTAATTCGATTCCTTTTCCTTTTTTCCCCTTCTCCTACTGCACGGCCATTTGGGCCAGAGTCCAACTAGCCTGTTAGGCCAAATGCCCAATAGGAATATTCGTTCAAAAAACTATTAAGCCCAAGAAGAGAAATGGAAGCTAATATTATTGAAGGCCCAGTCATGGGTGAAAATGGCATGAAGGCCCAACCATGGGTAAAAATGGTCTATTAGGGGTTTGGTACACCCCTAACATATTCCTCTTTTTTCCTTAAATTTTATTATGCCAGCCCCTTTATTTGATTAAAGTGTTGTGTTTGTATGATTGTAAAAAACAAAACTCACATTATTATTGGAATCGTTTATGTTTGAACTAGGCATCTTAGGTGAACGGTACATATGCCGTTTAGTTTGACCTTAGGGCCCCCAACGTGATTTTTCAAAACCCGAATTAATATAAACGCTTTTTTTTCTAAAGGAATAAAAACGACTAAAAAAGGTAAAGAAATAGAGAGAATTAGCTTCGTTTTTATGGAAAAAACATATGTTGTTATAACTTTTTCTAAAGACCGGGCTTAAACGTTTTTCCTAGTTATAAGTTCAGTTTTCAAAAGTTCTTTTTCAGTCGGGCAAAAAATAGTCTTTAAAAAGTGTGTAAATGATATGCTTTCAAAAAATGAGTTCTTTCCTTTTGAATTAAAAACCAGATGGAAAATGATTTCTAAAACACATGCATATGTAGTATATTTGTGTATCAAAACATACATGTTTTTTTGGAAATAATTCGGGAAAAAGATGGAGTTTTTGAGGTGTAAGGCCTAACCCAAAGATTATATTTGAGGCCCAACTTAACAAATTTTTTCGGGAAAAAGATAAGCGAAAATATGTTTAGGGCTGAGCCCAGTAGCTAAAGAAAGAAGTGAGATTTTTGGGCCAGAAACCAACAGACCATAACCATTTTTCAAAAAAAAGAAAGAGAATATAAGTTTGGGCCAAAGCCCAGGTCTAAAACATTATTGCTACGATATAAATAGTTAGGCAAATTTCAAAAACCATAAGTCAATTGGTTATATAAATAAAACTCTTGTAAATTAAATCCGCGTAAAATATTTTTGAAAACATAAAGTTTTAGATAAGGACGTTCTAAAAAAATACAAACGGACTAACCCGGACCATATATGAGTCTAGCAAGAACAAATTTATTCATCCTACACTTTTAAAAGATTTTCTATCTTTACAAAAAATATCACTACTATCCTTATATATGAAAGGAACTAATTTTATCCGGATATTATAAATCCGAGCCTAAATTTCCTATATGTAAAGGGAATATATTCAATTCTTTTCAAAAAATGATATGTAAAAAAATGAAAGACATTTTTTCGGGAAATAAACACCAAATAAACAGTTCATGCAAATACTCACACATTGGGATTCGAAGGTCAACCGTATAGTACGGATCCTTAATACTAGGGTGCCTAACACCTTCCCTAGGAGATTACCAGAACTCTTGCCTAGAACTTTGGATAAAGAAGGATTTTTCACGATATATGAATAAAACCTTCAAAACTGATTTTCCTAATTTCCTAAAAATTAGGTGGCGACTCTTTTAAAACAAAGTCCAAAAGAGCACCAACGAGTTTGAAGTAGCTTTTTCGAGTGCTAACCCCGCCCGCAAAAATGCGAACTGTTACAGATGGCGACTCTGCTGGGGACTTAAAGATTCTAATCATAAGGATTCCAATATAATGTGGGTGTATTTGCTTTAACTGTTTATGTGTTTACTTTCCCATAATTATCAACAACCATTGCATGCATATCATAACTCTGCCACTCCTGGCATTTATTTTACATTTTGTTCCAAAGGCGACTTCGCGGAGCACGAGGTCGTACCTTCACTACAAAACCAAAATATTTCTTTTGGAACCATTATGAGGCGGGTTTGATTCGTGGTCATCCAACAGCCCTAACAGTTCAGCCCCAGTTGTCCGCTCGGGTTCCTGGTCTTTTGTGAAAAGCCTACTCTAGTAAAACTAGGATAGAGCTAAGCCAAATCCCTACTGAACTAGAGCATTCATACCTAGATGAGCTTTAGGTATCTCAGACCTACCTAAGGCTCAATAAGAGAGAACACCTTGTGTTTGGATGGTCTATGACCCGAAGAGCACCGCATTTCATTTATGTGCTATGTGGAAACATGTTTGGGCTTGTGTGATGAACCATTAACCCTGTCGGGATGGGAAAATCTTAACTGTGTTCTGTTTTGTAGATGGAAGGCCGAGTCCATTTTGACATAGTTATCGAGGCTCCGGACTTGTTACGGGCTTTGTGGGAATGGTTAGGTGATACTCACAGAAGGATGGTTAGCTACACTTTAGGTCATCTACCCTCTATTATGATAGTGAAGGTGAACTAATAGAGGTATTAGCTGGACATTGGGACGATATGGCAATGTTGTTCCGTTTTGGTAATATCGAAACGACTCCCACCCTGGAAGAGATTAGGGATGCCATAGACAGCAATGGAACCAGTCTAAGAAGATAACACAAGCCAGATCACAACCTGTTATTCCCACAGAGCTCCACCGTCGGCCAAATCATGTAGTTTCTTGCATTGACTGAGGCGCCCTGGTGATACAATCCGAGTGGCATCAAGGCCTTTTACAAGGATCCAAGCGAGGTAACTTCAAGCTATGCAAGCATTGTTCATGAGGAGGGAAATATTTGAATACATTCTAGAACCTTCCCGGGGATTCCATGTGTTCATGATAGTATGGGAGGATAGTTTGGAAAAGAGTGTTGAAGATGGCCATGCTTGCAATGTGGCCATTACTTGAAGATTTGCAATTTCAAGTTCTCTTGCCAAAAGAAGACATCTAAACAAGGCCCTTACTTCATTAAGGGTAGAAGTGTAATAATATAGTTGTCTTCTTTTGAGCTTTAGTATAAATAGTAGTTTCTTTCATTTAGAAGACTTAGACTATTTTGAATATTGATATTTGCTATTGTAAAACTCTTGAGAGTTGAGAGCTTGTGAAACCTTTGATTGAGTAATTGTTGAGATGATTGGTTATTAGGGAATTCCAAATCCCTCTTGGTCATCCTAGGAATTTGGTGTTGCTTTTGTTCTTAATTTAGAGGTCTTCGTTTTCTATAACTTTGGTTGCTAAATTAGGTCTTAAGTTGTGTCAAATTATCTATCCTTTTCTTTTCTTGCCCTTTTATTCTATTATCATTCTTAATCTTGTATCAATTGGTATCAGAGCTTGGATTAGATTTGTTATATTAAATCTAGCCTAGGGTTTGTTACTAAAAAAAAATCGAAAATCCTACAAAACCCCAAACAAAAATTATTTGTTTTGTTGTTTTTGTTATTAGATTCTGGTTCCTTAGTACGTTAGGGTTTCAAATCCAAAGTTTCGAGTCATTCCAAGTTGTTATGAGATTTTCACCATTGTTGAGTTGAAGAACTTTATGTGGGTCTTGTTGATTTGGGTGAAATTGGGACTTGAAACTTATTAGGCTTTGTTCTACGAGTCTTAGGGAGTCTAGATCTGAAAATTGAAGGAAAAACAAGTTGATTTGAAGGTAGTTGAAAATTTGAAATTGTTGGTGTTCTTGAAGACCTTCAAATCTTCATAAGGAAGAAGACTCTCCAAAGGGGCATTTAATCCAAAGTTTTCAAGTCAAGATTTGGGGAAAAGTGTTTTTTTCTACCCCAAAAGGGTAAATACTAGGTTGAGTGGACCCGAGAATGTCATCAGATCCAAGAAATTCGCTCCAAATTTCGAAAAGATCGAGTTCAACACGAAAATCACTGAAGCTGGGAACACTGCAAATTACGGACCGTAAATCACATTACGGACCGTAATTTGGGGTCGTAAACTTGGATCTTGAAATTGTAGCTCACTGGAATTTGGCAACCTCAATAAATACGGATCGTAAATCCAAAATATGAGCCGTAAACCACAATACGGACCGTATTCCCCAACCGTATAAAAGGACCAACGATTGGAGCATTCTGCCTAGGAAAGACATCATTAAATACGGACCGTAAAATAAAATACGGCCCGCATCTTGTGGGTCGTAAAAGGCAAGGAACATTCTGTTTTGGGCATCACTAAATACAGACAGTATTTTGTCAAGCTCAAACCGTATACTCAAGGTACCTTTTCAAGTCCAAATTTCATTTCATCCCACTTCCATTTCTCAAAAATTTCTTGATCCTTAGTTGTTGGTTTTGTGTCGCTAGTCCTTTGGTAGGGAACCCAAAAAAAAAAAAGTACAGAAATTTTAAAATTTTCATTATTTCAAATTGATACCTTGGATCATTTGGGACTTCAAGACCACGTTTTCAAGTTATCACCTACCCGGAGCCGAAAATTTGATTTATTTCCCGATTTTAGCATTCCATTTTCTTGTGTTTCTCAACTAGTACTCATTTAGTAGTTGTTCCTACTTGTGTTTGCTAGTTCTTGTGTCCGCATTTCTTTCGTGCCAATTCTTTCGTGCTTTTCTTCATTTTTGCTTCGTTGTTACTTTCTTGGTTCAAGTCCGTTAGATTGAATTGAGTCGTCCATCTTTCTTAGTCTAACAAGAATCTATTCCGACCAAGAGTAGAATGTGAACCCTTGTGACTAGTCGATATTAACAAGCACACAATCTTTGGCGGAAGCAATTTGTGAGGCAATTAAAGGTGTGCATACTTGAGCGATTGTGAGTTGTTTTTACTAATCTAACGTGTTTGCTCATTTTGTTGAGTGTCTTGAATAGGTACCATGGCTACAAAGGATGAAACATAAGTTCCCACCGGGGAACTCACACTAGTCGATGTAATGAGGGCCTTGCAAGCCTTGAACGACAAGGTAGGGAGTATGGATGGTCGAGTGGAAAACTTAGGACGTAGGGTGGAAGCAATTGAAGGAGGTAGTAGGGAGGTCTCTTATTCGCCCCAAGTGCAATACCAAGGAGGCACACGTGGAGCCACCCGAAGCACTTCACTTACGTTGTCACCCGGCGCCTTCCATCATCTATATAACCCCACTCCCCAAAACACACCTCCAAACACAACTCTCACCCCACCAAAGAACATTCCCATAGGCCAACGAAACAACCCACCCCCACAAGATCAAATCCCAAATGACCCACATCCAAATGACCCACCCCTAAATGATCCACACCCAAATGCACCAATGCCACCCCAAAACCGTCCAAACATCCAACAACCAAATGAGGAAGAGATAGAGGAAGCTATACTTGAGCACGAACGTTATGGTGACCAAGGTTGGAGGCCACGAGGGCAAGCACAAGGAGGTTATCGAGGAAGGGGCGGAAGGCATGGCCCTAACCCTCACATGGGTAGGCAAGGAGGGTACCAAGCTCGTGAAGGGTACCAAGGTCGTGACCATCGAGGTTATGATGACGATGGAGATTTGAATGGAAACCATAGTTATGGAGGAGGGCGAGACACGAGTCCCAATTCAATTAAAGTTACTCTCCGAATGAGGAAGTTACCCCGATACATTTCTTGATTGGGTGATGCATTGTGATAGAATCTTCTTGAGGAATGACATGTCCGAGGTGAAAAAAGTGTCTTACGCCATTGCTCAATTCGAAGGGTATGCCTCCACATGGTGGGAAACTTAAGTGAAAGCAAGAAGAATTATTGGACTTCCTCCCACACCTACTTGGGATGAATTAAAGGATGTCATGCGGCATAAGTATGTCACCGAACACTACAAGCAAGAACAACTCAAGAAGGTGAATACCTTGAGGCAAAATAAAAAGAATGTGGAAGAATACTATGACGAGTTCCAACTCATAAAGATGAGAATTGACTTTGAAGAGGATGAGTTAAATGCTATGACTTGGTTCCGAGCCGGGTTAAATGGTGACATTGCCTCCCAAATGAGACTCCACAACTATGGGAGCATTGAAGAAACCCTTCAAGCGGCTATTGAAATAGAGAAGGGTTTCAAGGAAGACAAAATCAATAAGTCAAGGGGCTATGTGAGTTCATGGAACAATAACAAAGAATGAAGAGCTTCTTCCTCCATTTGGCAAAAGAATAAGGGCCCTATGCAAGAAACCAAGAAGCCCTTGGTGAAGAATGCTCAAGTTGAGAAGCAAGTTGACAAACAACCTCCAAGGTTTGTTCCAAAAGAAGGAGGTACAAAAACTCCTATCCAATGTTTTAAATGTCATGGCTTCGGTCGTAGAACAACTCATGAGAATGAACAACTTGGTAGTGATGAAGGGGATATGGAGGGAGATGATGATGAGGACATTGTCCCACTTTACTTTTCTAGGAGTATATTGACATGTATGGCTAAACCTCAAGAAGGAGAGGTCACTATTCCAAACTATGTGGTTCGGCGGACAATGATAAGCAAATCCATGGACGATCCTAATCAATGGGAGAACCTTTTTCATTCCAAGTGTATCATTAATCAAAATGTGTGTATCATGATCATTGATAGTGGGAGTTGTGTGAATGTTGCAAGTACGACTCTAGTTGATTTCTTGAAACTCTCCACCACCGGTCATGAGCATCCTTACAAACTTCAATAGCTCAATGAATATGGGGAATTGAAGGTGACCCGACAAGCTATTATCAAATTCAAAGTTAGGAAGTATCAAGATGAGATCCTATGTGATGTAGTTTCCATACAAGCTTGTCACCTTCTACTTGGGCGACCTTGGCAATATGATTGGTCAACCAAGCATGATGGTAGAACCAATCGATATACATTTGTCCACAATAGGGTCAAACATGTGATGTGCCCAATGTCTCCTCTTCAAGTTGGTGAGGTCTATCATAAAATGAGAGAGTTGAAGGAGAAGGGCAAGGGAACCTTGCAATCAAACATAGTGGTATAAGGGAATATTGACGAGAGTGGTTCTCAAGAAGGAAATGCGAAGTCAAGGGAAAAGGCCAAGGTGTCCCTCTTGGCAAACTTTGGGGATATTAGGGAGGAATTGGAGGAGTGTCAACCGGTGATTCTCCTCATGCATAGGGACTATGCATTGCACACTAATGAACTAACCCTTTCTTATCCAAGTTCTATTTCTTCTCTTTTGCAAGATTTTGATGATGTGTTCCCAACGGAACTCCCACAAGGATTACCACCCTTGAGGGGAATTGAACACCAAATTGACTTTGTCCCGGGGTCTCAATTTCCAAACAAACCGGCTTATAGAGCCAACCCGGATAATACTAAGGAGCTTCAAAGACAAGTGGATGAGCTCCTTGAAAAGGGAGTTGTGCGAGAAAGTATGAGTCCATGTGTCGTTCCCGTGATCTTGGTGCCAAAGAAAGATGGATCATGGCGCATGTGGGTTGATTGCCAAGCCATCAACAAGATAACGATAAAGTATCGCCATCCCATACCTCGTCTTGATGACATGCTTGATGAGTTGAATGGTTCATGCATATTCTCTAAGATAGATCTTAGGAGTGGTTATCATCAAATTCGGATGAAACCCGGAGAAGAGTGGAAAACCGCATTCAAGACCAAGTTTGGTCTATATGAATAGTTGGTGATGCCTTTTGGTCTTACTAACGCTCCTACTACTTTCATGCGTTTGATGAATCATGTGATGAAACATTTTATTGGCAAATTCGTGGTTGTTTAGTTTGATGATATTTTGGTGTATAGTAAAACCATGGATGAGCATGTTATTCACTTGAAATGTGTGTTTGAAGTGCTTAGACAAGAACAACTTTATGCTAATGTTGCTAAATGCTCTTTTTGTGTTGATGAAGTTGTTTTCTTGGGTTTTGTTGTGAGCTCAAGGGGAGTTGAGGTTGATGAATCCAAAATAGACGCTATTAAGAATTGGCCAACTCCTAAATCCATTGGTGATATTAGAAGTTTTCATGGATTGCCTAGTTTTTATAGGCGGTTTGTTAAGGGGTTTAGTACCATAGCCGCTCCTTTGACCGAGGTAATTTGAAAGGATAAAACTTTTTCTTAGGGTATGGAGCAAGCAAAGGCTTTTGAAACTCTAAAACAAATGCTTAGCTCCGCCCCGTTGTTGCAATTACCCGATTTTGACAAAATCTTTGAAATTGAATGTGATGCTAGTAAAGTAGGTGTTGGTGTCGTTTTGATGCAAGACCAAAAACCCATTGCCTATTTTAGTGAAAAGCTTAAGGGTGCGACGTTGAATTACTCCACCTATGATCTTGAATTGTATGCTTTGATTAGAGCTTTGGCTAATTGGCAACACTACTTGTGGCCTAAAGAGTTTGTGATTAGGACCAGCCATGAGTCCTTAAAACATCTTAAGGCCCAAGGAAAGTTGAACAAAAGGCATGCTAAATGGGTTGAATTCCTTGAAACCTTCCCTTATGTAATCCAATACAAAAAGGGAAAGGAGAATGTAGTGGCGGATGCCCTATCAAGGAAACACGTTTTGATTAATACCTTGTCTTCAAAATTGATGGGTTTTGAAAGCTTGAAGACATTGTATCCCGAGGACCCCGTCTTTGCCAAAATATTTCTAGATTGCGAAGAGTGGGAAAGGGAGAGGTGGATTAGGGATAGGTATTCTACTCCCTATTCTAGGTTTGATGGTTTCTTGTTAAAAAATAAGCGTTTGTGTGTGCCCATGAGCTTTTGGAGGGAATTATTTGTGAGGGAGGCACAAAATGGGGGATTGATGGGACATTTTGGGGTTGATAAGACTTTGGGAATTCTTGAGGAGCAATTTTATTGGCGTCATATGCGGAGGGACGTAGCTAAGATTTGTGGCCAATGCATTAAGTGTCGTGGCGCCAAGTCTAGACTCCTTCCCCATGGTTTGTATACCCCTCTCCCCACCCCTCAACAACCTTGGGTTGATATTTCGATGGATTTTGTGTAGGGTTTGCCTAGAACCAAAAGGGGTAAAGATAGCATCTTTCTTGTGCTTGATCGATTTTCTAAAATGGCTCATTTCATTGTTTGTCATAAAGTTGATGATGCTCCTCATGTTGCATCTTTGTTTGTTGAACATGTGCTAAAGTTACAGGGTATTCCCAAAACCATAGTGAGCGATAGGGATCCCAAATTCCTTAGCCACTTTTGGAAAGAATTGTGGGGACGACTTGGTACTAAATTATTATTTTCTACCTCTCGTCACCCACAAACCAATGGCCAAACCGAAGTTGTCAATAGGACCTTGCGTTCTATGCGTAGGGCCACGGTTAAAGGGAAACTAGCATCTTGGGAAGATCCATTGCCTTTGGTTGAATTTGCTTACAATAGAGTCATTCATAGCACTATTGGAATGTCACCTTTTGAAGTGGTTTATGGTTTTAACCCCCTAACCCCTTTAGATCTAACCCTTTTGTCTCAGGATGTTGTGTTGAGTTTAGATGGCAACAAAAGAGCCGAGGCCATGAAGAAGTTGCATGAGAAGGTGAGGTTTCACTTTGAGAAGAAGAACCAAGAAACGGCCAGCAGGGCAAACAAGGGCCGCAAAAGAGTTGTTCTTGAACCGGGTGATTGGGTTTGGGTACATTTCCGAAAAGAGAGGTTTCCCAACAAAAGAAAGACAAAGTTGTTGCCTAGAGGAGATAGTCCATTTGACGTACTTGAACGGCTCAATGATAATGCATACAAAATTGATCTTCCACCCGAATACCAAGTTCACAACACCTTCAATGTGTGTGATCTCTCTCCTATGGTTGTGCAAGATAATGATCCCTTAAATTTGAGGACAAATTCTCTTCAAGAAGGGGAGAATGATACAACCCGAGTGACATCAAGTCCTTTTACAAGGAGCCAAGCGAGGGAACTTCAAGCTATGCAAGCATTGTTCATGAGGAGGGACATACTTCAATACATTCTAGAACCTTCCCGAGGATTCCAAGTGTTCATGACAGCATGGGAGGATGGTTTGGAAAAGATTTTTGAAGATGGCCATGCTTGCAATGTGGCCATTACTTGAAGATTTGCAATTTCAAGTTCTCTTGCCAAAAGAAGACATCTAAACAAGGCCCTTACTTCATTAAGGGTAGAAGTGTAATAATATAGTTGTCTTCTTTTGAGCTTTAGTATAAATAGTAGTTTCTTTCATTTAGAAGACTTAGACTATTTTGAATATTGATATTTGCTATTGTAAAACTCTTGAGAGTTGAGAGCTTGTGAAACCTTTGATTGAGTAATTATTGAGAGGATTGGTTATTAGGGAATTCCAAATCCCTCTTGGTCATCCTAGGAATTTGGTGTTTCTTTTGTTCTTAATTTAGAGGTCTTAGTTTTTTATAATTGTGGTTGCTAAATTAGGTCTTAAGTTGTGTCAAATTATCTATCCTTTTCTTTTGTTGCCCTTTTATTCTATTTTCGTTCTTAATCTTGTATCACCTGGGCACGAGGACCCACTGTAGCCTTTAGGGATCTATATCGGAGATTCAGGGATGTCACCGGGTATACTCTGTATCAGAGGGATTTCAAGAGTAGAGAAGAGTGGGAAGCTGTCAGACCTTTGGCGTTCGCCATAGCCTTACTAGGCACTATGGTGTTTCCACAAGATGAGTCGTTGGCCATAGACACACGAGTGATCTACTTGGCCCACGCTATCTTCTATGGTACAACCAAGAATCAAGAAATGAGGTATTTTGACCTGGCACCCATCATCCTGGCGGATATTTTTCAGGCTTTAGACAAATGTCGGAATCGCTTCCGATACTTCCAAGGATGTAGCATGTTGTTACAATGGTGGATTATCAAACACATCAACATGGCTAAGGAAGTCCAGTATCTGAACAACCACAATAGGATAGACCATCTTAGATATTATTGCCTGAGCCTTGGTTGCATGTCCAAAGGGGCATGGACCCGCTTCTTTAAAGAGTTGACTGAAGATAGGATCCAATGGATGTTCCCTGACTTTATTTCTAAGAGCATAGTGGTTCGGGGCAAAAATTGCCCGTTTGTGCCATTAGTCAGGATTCGAGGAATCCGTCCTTATTACCCGTCTCGGGTCTTAAGGCAGTTTGATAGTAGGCAAGTGATACCCCAGATGGGGAACACCAAGCAGTTCATCATTGAGCTTACTGAGCAGAAAATCAAGAACGCCGGGGAGATCCTCAGGGAATGGAACGGCCGTGTAAGTTGGGTTCCAGACACTTTAACCTCAGACAGGTTCGAGGCGAGATGTGACCCAGGGTATCATGAATGGCTACAAGGACACTTGGCCCGCGCATCCATCTCGAGGCCCACACTTCCTCACGATGCCCAAGAAGAAGAGCGTCTAAAGGAATGTTTGGAAAGCACAGATGAGAACTTAGCCAAGAATTTAGCAGAAACAGATCCGGTGATAATCAGGATGGAGATGTACCAAGCATGACATCGGATTCAGACCACCCTTCAGAGGGACAAGAAGGCCAAGACAAGCCAGGCCTCGACATCAGCCGCTGGAGGAGAGCCTTACTGATTTATTGCTTTTATATCAAGCCCCTTGTCAGCTTCGTCATCTTAATCCCTTCGAGGAAGATATTTTTATTATTATTATTATTTATTAACTAATTATGATTTTTTGGGGCAATGGTTCATCTTCACAAATGGCACTTGCACGTTTCAAACGATTAAGAGAGCCTTAACTCAAAAGGCCTTAGGAACGCGAATAGTGTAAATATTTGCAAAATTACATAAATACTTGCTATGTGCTTCACAAGCCTACATGTTGTGTGTTGTCACATGTCAAAGTTTGAATACATTTGATCCAATGTCTAAACTACGTACCACAAAAGAAAAACCATAAAGCCTAAAACTTACCTGACTTTATGTCCATAAAAGGTTGACTAGCAATGGCAAACCAAGGAGAACAAGAGACGCGGACTCTAGGAGAGACAACTGAGATGCTGAGAGACAAGGTACTACAAATGGAGAAGCACCTCCAGGAAATAGGGGGTAAAATCGAGGAAGTGGATAGATTGCTGGAGATAGTTGGGAACCAGCCAAAGCGCATACCCCAAGAACAATACTATGGGAATATCCCAGAAGAAGTAAGGGATTTGGTGTTGAACTATATACCTTTAAAGAAAAGGCCTATGACGCCTAGAGAGAGGACTCCAGAAGGATTGAATGGCAACTAAGGAGCTAGATCAAACCCGTGGGTTACGAAATCAAATCTGCAAGAGGAGTCTGAGCCTCAACAGGAAGCCTCTGAACCCGTCGAGGAAGAAGAACCAGAAGAGGAAGAAGAAGAGCCCCAGGACATGGAGGAGAAGGAATTAGAGCCCGTTGACATAGAGGATGAGGGAGAAGAAGAGCCATTTGAGATGTTTCCCGAGTTTGCAGAATAAGAGAATGATGCGAATAAGGAATCTGACTACTACGCCCTAACCAACAAGGGATCTAACTTCTATGCACCGTCACCCATGCTAGTACCTGCAACCTCTACTATGGCGTCAGAGAATTTTGGGAGAGCAGGCCCTTTCGAACCAGCCTGGTGGGGCATAGCCTTCAAAGTCCATTCCTCCCCATTCAGAGTAGCTCCACAGCCCGTCACCTGTAAGGAGGTATACGAAAGATGGTCGCCACGAGAGTGCCTTGCATCACTACGGCTAGGTTGGCACCGCCCGAGTTGGTGTACGCATACAAAAAATGGCCTTTTCACCGTAACCAGGCCGGTCATACCTTAAACGAGTGTCTGGGGTTAAGAAGAAGAATTTGCAGCTTGATTGATGATAGGATCGTTGGGACCTTGTGGGGGCCACACACCCTGCTAGTCCATGACCCTATTATCCCTGAAGAAGGGGTCACCGCTAGTACTCAAATATGGCGATGTGATTTGTTATAGCCCGTATTTTGTACGTTCGGATAATTAAAGATAATTGCCAAAAGTTAAGGGCAAGACTATTTTCCAAATTATTTTAATATACAAATTGTTCATTAGTATGGAAATATTGAGAAAGGCTAAGGGTAAAAAGGGAAATTCACAAGGTGGCCCATGGTAATATTGTGGAAGGCTAGGGGCAAAACGGGAATTTCATAAAATGTTCAAGAAAATTCTTGAAAATGCCACTTTGGCCGTGTGTCATAAAGAGTGGGCCCCACCCATGGCCATGTGTCCATATTCTTACTTGAGGGGCTAAAATATATATATAGATAAATGGTGGAAAAAAATAAATAAGACATATTTATCTTCATCTTTTAGAAAGATGAAGAAACTTGGAGAAAGCAAGAAACATAAGAGACCATTCGGCCATGGCTATCAAAATTTGGTCCATGGAAATTGATCAAGGAAAATTATTTTCTTCTAGCAATTCAACTAATTGGAAAGCCCTTATTAACATGGAGTAGTTGTTGGAACAAGCAAAGCATTCATTTGGACAACTCATAAGCCTAGCCGAATGAAGAAGTTAAGTGAAAAAGGTATGTGTTCAATCTTCTCTTTCATATGTTATGGATGGTTTGTATATGTTGTAGTGTGTAGAAATGGATGAAAATCATGAATTTGGTGTGTTGGGGTGTTGGCCGTGTATATGTTATGTTGTGTAGGAATGATGAACTAATTTTTATTTAGTATTTTGATTGTTATAGATGTGAATTCCGTGATGAGAATGAAGGTTGGATGGATTGAAATGAATTTGTAATCGTTATGGGATTGTTGAAGAAGATAATGTGATACTAGTATGGTTCCTTACATTTGTATGAATGTTATTGCTAAAGTAAAGATTGTTGGTGTAGTTTATGAATTTGGAAGAAAGGAAATGTGTTGTTAGTGTTCTTGTGGAATTTGGAAGATTCCGGGTGAAGTAGTATGTTGATTGAGTCGTTGTGAATATTATGTGAATTGTTTGAAGTATTCTTGAATCATGTTAGAATGATTTCGGATAAATACTTGAATGTGGGATCATTGTTGTTAGTTTTAATATATGTGATTGAGTTGAATAAAAATGAAATGTCGTTGAATCGTGTAGAAAGAATTGCTAGTGTTAGAATGCATTTGAAATAATTGTTGAAGTTGGAGATATGATTGTTGATATTGTTGTTGATAATTTGGCCGAGTTGAATTCTCGGATTGTTGTTGATAAATTGGCCGAGTTAGATCCTCGGGGATGGTGTATTTACAGGGGAAATGCTGCCGAAATTTCGGTAGAAAATAAATGAATCCATTTGAAAGACTAAGACAAGTATATGTCGATGAATCTAATGATTATGTCAATTCTCTTGAACGTAGACTAGCAAGTTTGGACGAATAAGCGTAGCTAATAGGACGTGGAGCAGGTATGTAAGGCTTACCCTTTCTTTCTTTCTTTTGGCATGTCCTAGAGCCAAATAAGGTATGATATGCACCTCGGGGTTACTCTATTCTTGGATTCCGAGTCTGTTTACGATTCTTATGTACTTTTGATATGTTTTTAAAAGAGTTCTATAAGCTATTTCATATGGTTTTGATGCGTATCTATGATGTCCAAAGTTCTATTTGATATGTTTTTGAATGGCATTCGAGAGAATATTGGAGATGACTAATGTCTTGATTTTCAAAGGATAGCACGTTTGATTATTCCGTTGAGTCTTTGATATATTTGATACGTACATATGGTTCCAAAAGCTCTGTTTGATTTGATCCATAACGATATTCGAAAGGTACCTAACGTGATTGTTGCTTTGATTTTCCAAAAATGGCTTCTGAAACGTTCGTAGAAGGTTCTGTACTAAAACGTCCATAACTTTTTCATACTAACTCGGATTGACTTGAAACGTGTTTATGATCCTTCAAATGTCGGTAAGTGTACGTATCTATCGAGTCTTGATTTATGTGCATATGGTTTCTCACTACTCTGTTCGTGCAAGCCTCAGTATGTCTTTCACTGCGTCCCGGGCCAGGTTCTGTTATCGTGCGTCTTCCTCTGCATTGTTCACCGCGTCCCTCTCCCTTGCGAGTCGGGTTCTGTTATATGTAGATGTATATGATGATATGGGATGGCGGCCAGGATGGCATATGATGATTCTGTTCACCGCGTCCCGCAATAGAGGGCCGGGATCTGTTATATGCATATATGATATACGATTTCGACATGCATTGATGATTCTGTTCACCGCGTCCCTCACTAAAGGGTCGGGATCTGTTATATGCATATATGATATATGATATCGGCATATATGATGACTCCATTCACCGCGTCCCTCACTAAAGGGCCGGGATCTGTTATATGTGTATATGATATATGATGTCAGCATACATGATGACTCCATCCACCGCGTCCCTCACTAAAGAGCCGGGATCTGTTATATGTATATGTATATGATGACATATGATGTCGGCACGCATGGTCTGTGTTAGGAAAGTAAATATTTTGGCACTCTGGACGGTTTACTTATTTTCTGTACTTCTTCTGACATATGACATCGGTATGCATGATTTGCGTCCGAAAAAGTAAGCATTTTGGTATTCTGAATAATGTACTTACTTTTGTCCGGTTTGTTCGATTTTGGTTCTCTTTTCTGTATTCCATGCTTTACATACTCAGTACATATTCCGTACTGACCCCTCTTCTTCGGGGGCTGCGTTTCATGCCACGCAGGTACACCCAGATTAGTAGAAGACTTTGCTAGAAGGTGTTCCAGCGGGATTGGCGAGCTCCACTTCCTTCTGGAGTGTTGCCGAGTCTGAGTTTATATGTTATGATTTCTGAGTGATGATTAGAGACTTTGCAGACAGCGTCGTGGGTATAGAATGTCGGTATTGTAAGCGGCTCCATCAGCCGATGTGTCATTCTGTGTTATGTGATAAGTTCCATATGATTACAGATTTTGTTTGAATTGAGAATACGAAAAAGAATATTTCTGAAAGCTTTACTATGTATTTCATCCTTATTTGATTAAAAGTCCAAAAAGATTATGTATGTATTAAGAGTCAGTGGGTTCGCTCGGCTCCGAATATGGGGTCGGGTGCCCATCACACCCTAGCAGGATTAGGGTGGACATGATTTTACGGTCTTCGAAGAGTCATATGCCCATATCTTCTCAACTCTGGCTAATCTAAGAAAGATTAGACCCATGCAACCTGCCCACAAGGCTGCGCCATTAGGGCCCAACAGGAATAAGTTTTGCCTGTATCATACAGGAGCTATGGGGCATGACATAAAAGAGTGTTATGCATTCAAGCTCGAACTCGAGCACAAGATCAGTATACAAGAGATCTTGGTCATCCTCCCACCACAATACTGAGCGGAAAGTGAAAATGTGAAAGAGCGAGTTCGTAAGGACAGCGACTCGCAAAACCATATTTTTGGGTAGATATTAGGTGTCCCTACTTTTGCACATAAAAAGTTACCTCCTCCCCCATAAATATTGTAAGGAATCGCACCAACCAGACGTCCCTATGAAAGGATACACAGGAAGCCCTAGCCGGGACTGGTCTGGGGATGTCTTTAGCTAGGATTAGCCCAAAGGATATTTAGGAAAGTGTATATCCTTCTTTTGTAAAACGAAGTACGATAGGGCCTGATTTCCCCTGGTGGGATACGTAGGCAGTCTACGTAAGGCTCGGCCCCTACATAATATAAATTATAATTCCCCCATTTGTTAAAATTCTGTAACAGGGAAAGGTTTGCCAAAGTAAGTCAACCATAAAGCCCATTAAACCAAGCTCTACCCAAACATCAAAGGCCCATAAACGTCCGAACCTTTAGAACAAAGGATCAAGAGTATTGAAGCTTTAATATATGACTTTATGTGTTATGTACGCTTTAAATATAAATATATGATATCTTGCTTTTATATTTTTATGACAAGTAACTAACTTTGTCTACCGTTGAGTTATTCTTACCTTATAGAATGAGGCCGATTAGCGTAGTACCGAAAGGTGGCATACTTCACGAGATCCAAAGTCGCGTTAGCATCCTTCTCAGATAAAGGAAAAAAAAGATGACTAGTACGCCCGATAATGGAAATGAGCTCACTCTCCGTGACAGAGATACCCAAGACCCACAGGAAGCATCATCTCAAGAAGATGTGATCACGACATTACTGACTGTCGTCACGGCCCTCCAAGAAAAGGTGGAGGAATAAGGCAACAAATGCGGACAAGGATGCCTCGACTGAGGGAAGAAGTCCTCCCCCTTCTTTCCCATCATTAAGCTCCCCAATACCTGATCACTTTCCCATATATCCACCAGGAACCATCCCACCTCCACCAAACATCACCAACCCTAGCCACGCTAGTCCCTCTCACCATACCCCACCGCCAACAAAATACACCCAAATCCCAGGGACTACTCGCTTGGTCCCCTCTTACCAGGTTCCCGGGACCGTAGTCGTCAATCCGGCGAGCCAAGTACGTGCTGTAGCACCACCAACTGTGCAGACCACCACTGCCCCGCTCAACCATACCACCCACCAAGCATCATTCTTCACTCCAAATGTCCCAAATGAATCCTCCCCAGCGCATACGGAGCTAGACCATTACGAGGAAATGGAAAGGGCCTGGAGGGCCGAAAAGGATAAGCGCGAGAAAGATATGGAGAAGAAGATGGAGGAATTACTGGAAAAATCCAACCGGTCTGTATTGAAGGCACCAGGTCTAAGATATGATGACCTATGCATGCATCTGAATTTGGACCTACTAGAAGGGTTCAAAATCCCAATATTCGAAACGTTTAATGGGACAGGGAATCCCAAGGCATACCTCTGATCCTACTGTGACCAATTGGTCGGAGTGAAGAAAAATGAACCTCTGATTATGCAACTATTCAGTCGTAGTCTGATAGGATAAGTCGCTAAGTGGTTCGCAACTCAAGATATGCGCCAATGGCATACCTGGAAGGACATGGCAGGATTCCTCATGGAGAGATGTCACTTTAATGTCGAAACAGTACCCGACTGCTACTACCTTGAAAAAGTAAAGCATAAATCAACAGAAAATTATAGGGAGTTTGCTAGCAGGTGAAGGGCCGAGGTAGCCCGTGTGTAGCTACCGATGTGTGAGGGAGAGTTAGTCTATGTGTTCATTAGATCCTAGGAGCCTAATTTCTATGACAGAATGCTATCTATGGTTGGGGGACCATTCGCTGAGTTGGTCAAAATGGGATAGGCCATAGAAGATAGTCGCAAATCCGAAAAAATAGTTAGTGTCTTTAATAAGGCATCTGGACAAGCTACTGTAGGAATCTTCCGCAAGAAGAAAGAGGACATGGCAAGCATATCCCACACTCCAAACCAAAGCCCAAAAGAACCACAATCCTCCCACATAACTGTACCCCTCATAAATTATCCAACACCTGTGTATTACGCACAACCAAGCTTCACCACCACTGTACTAGTCTACATGGCTCCGCCTAGCATCCGTGTGTCTTCTCCCACTTACCAAACACCGCCACAACAAACCTACCAACTACCACCTTAATAAAATTACCTCCCACCACCAAATAACCCACCACAAGCATATCAACCACCTCAGAATTACCAAAATCAATCACCACCCCAGCATACAATGCTCCATGTCCTGCCTTCGAGAGGAGGACAGTAAGAGAATTCACCACACTCCTCGAGCCAAGGGCTCGGCTCTTTGAGAGGCTATTGGCCGCCGGCTTGATCCAAAAGGTCCCCCCGAAACTAGCACAGCTAAGGAACAGATTTTACAGGGATGATCAAACTTGTGCTTACTATTCAGGAGGAAATGGGCACAGCAAAGAAGACTACATAAATCTCAAGCACAAAATTCAGGATCTGATCGACAAAAGGGAAATCATTCTGGAAGCCGCAGCTCTCCCAATGTGAACACAAACCCAACCAGAGGGACATGACGGGCACTTGAAGCTAACCTACCGAGCACCTTTGAACATACATCTCATAATCATTTGTAGGTGGGCCACAAAGCTAACTCATGGACGCCATACTCTGTAAGGTCATATATCGTAAGACGATGGCACATCTGTATATAATCATCAACAACTATGCCCATACATATAAGCCAACAAGGCGACCAAAATACTATATAACAATATAGACTGATAAGGCTATGGAACATCTGTTGCACCTCTCGTCTTCGTCGCAAAAAGTCCTTGGCTTATGGGTGGTCTATACCCTTAGTATGGGAATTCGTATCTGAGTTTTTTAGAAATTAAGTGCCTTAATCCGGTGTACCAAAATGTAAGTATACGTTCTTTGCGATTTGATAGCAATTGAAGCTAAACGAATCGAATCGTCGCGGGCCGGAGCGACTCATGAGAGTCCACAGAACTCAATCACCATTGACGGGCCGTCGACATGTCGACGCGCTGTCATGGTGCACCATCCCTGCTCTGCCGCCTCTGAAGTTTTAGGTAGCAGGTCAACGGAGCACGTCGACGAGCCATCGACCCGCACCACTGGAACTTCCTAGTTCCATTTATATATATTTGACCCTCAAATTTTTTCTCATTATTTTCCACTTCCAAAATTAGAGAAAGTCCTAGAATATTCCTCTCAATATTTTCCATCATCATAGTGAATATTTAGGAAGATCCGAGCCCCGTAAACCCGAGCTTGTGAAGGGAAAGTAGCTCCTAGGGTTCTATTGGAGTTGTTAAGCTTTGGGATTGGAGTTGAAGTTTGATTCTTGGAACCCTAGATTCCTCAAGGTATGTATATGATTCCTAACTTTGTGTTTAAGTTAATTATCATGAGTTTTAGTGTCCTTAAGTAAAGAGAATTATAGCTATGAAAGTTGTAAGTTGAATAAGGGTAAAGTTGGACTTGAGGGATATTCTGAGGGATAATTTGGAGTAGAATTGATTATATTTTGATATGTAAGTATTGATATGGTTGTTTTTAGTATTGTTGTTGATATTCAAGCTAAAATTGGAAATTGAGCAATTATTCAGTTATGAAGGAGATGTTATCCGAACTTTATTAAGTCCCTTTTTCACTTGAATTGGATGCTAAGTGTTATAAAGGGTCTAATTGTGGCCTATGTCATCGTGGTTGTAGACTTACGAGTTCAAGAAGTAGACGTTGGACGAGTAGATACGCTTCAAGGTATGTTAAGGCTGTCCCTTTTATTCTTTTAGCATGATCCTTATTATCTGAATGAACAAGTGAGCGAGCGAGTTCCAAAGACTCTACTGTTAGATGGTACAGGATTCATCGTATCCTTGATCCCTTATGTTCATGTTCATGACTTCTAGAGACCTTTTATTATCTAGAGTAATCCGGAGTGCATCTTTCATGAGTCCTTTATGCATTATATATATATATACACACACATACATGTACAACTATATTTTTGCACCGCGCCTATATGGCCGGGCAGTATAACACCGTGCCTATATGGCCGGGCAGCACCACTAGTGGGCGGCGTGAGTTGACTACCGTCCCGGAGGCGGGATGCCCGGACGCGGGAAGATGATGATGACACCGCACCTATATGGTCGGGTATTTTACTCTCTCTCTCTCTCTCTCTCTATATATATATATATATATATATACACACACACACACACACACATATATATATACACAGAGATGTCATGATTTTTACAGAGTGCATGCATATCTGTCACACCCCGACCTTACTAGGGTGTGATGGGCACCCGACCCTTACTTAGGGCCGAGCGAACCCTCAGACTCTTGATGCACATAAAGTTACGTCAACCTTTTAAATCAAATCAGATAAAATACATAGTAATTTTTTTTCTTTCAGAAATGTTCTTTCTCGAAGCTTCCAAGCGAACAAATCTATAGTCATACAAAATTCAATACATAACACAGACCGACATATCGGCTGACGGAGCCGCTTACAGACTGACATACTATACCCACGACGCTGTCTGCAAAGTCTCTAACACCATACAGAAACCACAACACATATACCATACACTGACTTAGCAGTCCTCCAGGAGCAAATGGAGTTCGCCACCACTGCTGAAATATCTTTTATAGCGTCCTTGTCTCGTCTGGGAGTACCTGCGCGGCATGAAACGCAGCCCCCAAAGAACAGGGGGTCAGTACGGAATATGTACTGAGTATGTAAGGCATAGAATACAGGAAGCAGAACCATAATCGAAACAAACAGTACCAAGGGTAAGCATATTATCCAGATTGCCGAATTACTTACTTCTTAGACACAGATCATACAGACCGTACAAATCATACAGAGCGTAACAAAATCATACAGAGCATACAGAATGCCGACATACTTACTTTCCAGACACCGATCGCACATACCGATATCAGACATCAGAAGGAGTGTGGCACGTACAGAACACACAGATAATGTCATAAGTCAGACGGAGTACAGAACGTACTGAATGCTCAGATGATGTCATATATCGGATGGTATACAGAACGTATAGATTACTCAGATGATGTCATATATCGGACGGAAGACAGAACGTACAGATTACTCAGATGATGTCATATATCGGACGGAATACAGAACGTACAGATTACTCAGATGATGTCATATATCGGACGGAATACAGAACGTACAGATTACTCAGATGATGTCATATATCAGACGGAATACAGAACGTACAGAATACTCAGAATCGTATGTCACATATGTGTATAACAGAACCCGGCCCTGTGATAAGGGACGCGGTAAACAGAATCATCATATGTCAAATTCATGTATCATATATGCATATATCAGAACCCGGCCCTCCAGTGAGGGGCGCGGTAACAGAGCCCGGCCCTCTAGTACGGGACGCGGTGAACAGACAGATCATATGCCATCCTGGCCAACACCCCATATCATCATATCATCATACCGTATAACAGAGCCCGGCCCGCCTATGAGGGACGCGGTGAACAATGCAGGGGAATGCGCACGATAACAGAACCTGGCCCGGGACGCAGTGAACCATATCGTAGCGGACACACGAGGACATAACAGAACCTGGCCCGGGACGCAGTGAAAGATACATTGAGTCATGCACGAGCAGAGTCGTGAGAAACCACATGCATAGAAATCAAGACTCGACAGACCAGTGTACTTACCGATACCCGGAGGCTCGGAACAGATTTCAGGTCAATCCGACGTAGTATGAGAAAATTACGAGCGTTTGAAGTACAGAACGCTTTATAAGCGTTTCAGAAGCCTTTTTCGGAGGATCAGAGTCATAGTCATATCAAGCACCTTCGGATGTCCTTACGAATCAGATCAAATAGAGATTTTTGGAACCATACTTACGTATAAGAAAATTTTGGACGTCTTGATACAGAAACCTCTTCGAACATTTCAGAGCAATCCGAGATCGTATACGGAAGTTAGGGACATTAAATCTTACAGAAGTTTCTCGAACCGGAATAAACATATCAGAATGCTCATATCAGGATACTGATTTCGGAATTCTCATATCAGGATACTCATATCGGAATACCTATATCAGCATACTTACATCAGAATACTTATATCAAAATACTCATATCAAATTACTTATATCAAAGGATGAACCAGAATCATAAACTCAGATCAAGAAGTGATTTAGAATCATAACCAGTCTCAGAATCACAGGACAGAGTTACTCCAAGGCAGCATATCACATCATACCTTACTTGGCTCTAGGACATGCCAGAGAATGAAAAGGTAAGCCTTACATACCTGTGTTGCGACCAACTAGTTACGCTTGTGCATCCCACTTGTTTGTCTACATGCAAGAAAGTTCATCCCTTCATTAGTTCCATTATCATATACTTGCTTTCACCTTTCAAACACATTCACTTATATTCTGCCGGAATTTCGGCAGCATCTCCCCTGTAAATACCCCATCCCCGAGAATACGGCTCGGCCCAATCAACAACAACAATCCGGTAATTTGACCCGGCCACAATATCAACAACGATGACAACAAACATTCTAACAACATCGACCATTAATGTAAACGCACTTTAACATCAACAACCTTTTTTCGCAATATGCGACGACATTCCAATTACGTTCAAATCAAGATATATAATCAATCCAAAACCATTCAAACATGATTCCATAACATTTCCAACAATCCACAAAATTTTCCAAAACGACCCAAGCAAGGTTCCAACTCACCCGGAATTGTCCCCAAGCCCGAGAGCAACACCAAACACATTCTTTCCTTCCAAATTCACACATTATGTCACAATACATACATTTACAACTTCATTTCATAAATTCAAGAAACCACATCAAGACTACATTTCCTTCCAATGCGGCCCACACGATTATAATCTTATCTTGGATTATTAAAACTTCATTTTCCATCATAAAACTCACAACGACGACAACCAAAATACTAACGACGATTTATTCATTCTCAACTACACAAAAGGGGGACCATACGGCCAACACCATACCCACACACTACATGCACAATTCCATGAATTTCCATCCTTTTCCATGCATTATAACCATCAACATACTACATAAACTTGACATAATCTTTTCAAATAACACAACATACACGGCTACATAATACACACGGCTAGAACTTCAACATAGATAATTCCATGTATTTCATTCATTTCTACACACTACAACAACCAAACATGCTAAATAGAGCTAGTTCATCACTCCTACACACATACACCTACACGGCCACATCAACATACACACTTCCATGAATTTTTATTCATTTCTACATATTCCAACATGTTCAAAACTCCCATAACATATGAGAAATAAGATTAAATTTTTACCTTTCTTCTTCACTCCACAACTTGCCTAAAGTTGGTCACGGATGAAAACGGACAATCTAACGCTTCCAATAACGCTTCAACGTTAATGAGCACCCTTCAATTAGTAGGTTTGCTTGGAGAAACAATTTTTTGGATGGCCAAATCTTGGTCTTGTTTTCCATTACTCTTGGCCGAAAATGGCCCCCTTTTTTTTGTTTCCCATGTTTCTTGAATTTTCTAGAGAGAGAGATATGAATTATATGTCTAGCTTGGTCATCCATAATATATATATAGTTATAGTAGCATGTGAGGGGCACATGCCCCTCTCTAGATTTTTCTCCTCTTTTTCTATTTTTCCTTTTCTAGAGTTTTCTTCTTCTTTTCTTTTCTTTTCTTGAATCTTGTGAAATTACCTTCTTGCCCCTAGCCTTTCCACAAAATTACCATAATGCCATTTTTCCAATTTCCCTTTTCGTCCTTGGTCTTCCTCAATATTTCCACACTAACAATATTCATAAATAATATTTTCAACAACTCGTATATTAAACTAATTTTTGAAACATAGTCTTGTTCTTAACTTCTCCCCATTATCTTGAATTTTCCGGACGTACGAAATACGGGCTATAACAATATCATACACCACAGAGGTATCTTCAGTTATGCAGATGCATTCAGACAGTCAGTTTGTTTATGAGTTTCAGATTCCTTTTATGATTCTTATGTATATGTTACTCTAATACCTTGCATACTCAGTACATTGTCCGTACTGACTTGCCTTTTTCTCGGGGGTTGCGTTCATGCCGGCAGGTACAGGTAGACAGACAAGCAGTCCATCCCAATAGGACATTTCTCCAGCGGTGGTCAGTGCGCTCCACTTGATCTGGAGCAGCAGTTCATTTTAGTATGCTACTTTTGAGATATAGATATGCATATGGGTATGACAGGGCCCTGTCTTGTCCTTTCGATTGCTTTTATTCCAGTAGATGTCTGTAGACAGTTATGTGTAGATGACTTGTGATGTAGCCTTGTCAGCTCCTATTCTTTTGTGTACAGTTCATGTGGCAACCTAGTGGGCTTGCATTGTTGATATATATATATAATTCCTGATATTCTTCTTTCATGAGTCAGTTTAATCCAAATTGAGTTGCTTGTGGGCCCTTATTATGTAGTATTATCCAGGTAAGAGTATAAGGGTGTTTGGTCACTAGTGATTAGGCACTTATCGTGACTCATCAGTTTAGGTCGTGACAGAAGTTGTATCAGAGCAGTTCCATCCTAAGGTTGTCTACAGACCGTGTCTAGTAGAGTCTTGTTTATGGGTGTGTCGTGCACCACACTTATAAAAAGGAGGCTACAGGACATTTAGGAAATTGTCATTCTTTCTCTCTTAGATCGTGCGATAGAGCCGTATGTTAAGAGTTCGCTTCCTAATAGTTTATTCTGATTTCAGCGATGCCTCGCAAGAAAGCTACAGCTACCCAGAAGGGCAAGAGAGTGGCTGGTGAGGCCACTAGCCGTACTCAGAGGGCTACTAGGGCTCGGGGCGAGTCTCAGCGTGAGAACCCATCTCAGACTTCGCATATACCGCCTCCAGCACCTGCCCTAGTGCCCTCAGTTCCTCAGCCAGATGCACCGGGCCAGGATATGCGAGATGATATACAGTTATTGACCAAATTGGTAGACGCTCAGGCTCAGTGGTAGGGAGTTAGTGTTGATCAGGGGGACCGAGCCGGTAGTGTGAGGGTTAAGACTTTCCTTGGGTTAGATCCTCTAGATTATTCTGTGTTGAAGCAAAATATGGATCCTCAGGACTTTATTGATAGTATGCAGCGGACTTTGAGGGTTATGCACGCCGATGATATTGAATTAGTGGAGCTGGAATCTTATAGGCTCCGTGATGTTGCAGTGTAGTAGTATCAGGCATGTGAGCTGTCTAGGGGAGAAAATGCTCCTCCAGCCATTTAGCAAGAGTTTTCATATGCTTTTATTCATCATTACTTACCACTAGAAGTCCGACGGGCCCTAGCAGATAGGTTCTTACATATTGAGCAGGGCAGTATAAGTGTTCAGGAGTATTTTGTACACTTTTATTCCTTGGCTAGATATGCCCCAGCCATGGTGGCTGAGATGGAGGATCGAGTTCATCGCTTCGTGGCTGGTCCAGGGCCACATTTGATAGATGAGTGTACGACAGCTGCATTATAGCCGGGCATGGATATTTCCCATATACGGGCATATATACAGATTTTAAAGGACCGCAAGCTTCAGCGAAGGACAGAGCGC
Source organism: Lycium barbarum (assembly GCF_019175385.1). Classification (NCBI taxonomy): domain Eukaryota; kingdom Viridiplantae; phylum Streptophyta; class Magnoliopsida; order Solanales; family Solanaceae; genus Lycium; species Lycium barbarum. The sequence goes on along the minus strand of NC_083337.1, from coordinate 79,902,095 downwards.
GAGCGTGATCGGAGCCATAGTAAAAGGGCCAGATCCTTAGATATTGCGGGTGAGTTCAGGGGAGGACAGAGACAGCAGAATTCCTGGTATTCATTTCATTCAGCAGGGAGCGCACCTCTGCGATTTTCAGGCCTTAGATTTGATCGGTCTTCTTGTTCTGGAGTGGGCTAGAGTTCTAAAGCACTAGGTTCTTAGCATAGACCAGAGTCAGGCCAAATGAGACCACCTGCACCGCGGTGTGCCTAGTGCGGTAGATTACATTCTGGACAGTGCCGATGGGGATCAGATGCTTGTTATGCTTGTAGCCAGCAAGGTCATGTGATGAGAGAGTGTCCGTCGAGGGGGGTGTAGGCATTGTTCAGCCCACCGGGTCCGTAGCTGGTTCTTCTTCATCAGTACGCCCCTTAGGGAAATTTCTAAGACACCAGCGGGATGCGGTAGAGTAATGAGTGGAGCATCTAGCTTAAGTGGGCCTCAACACCGCATTTATGCATTAGCCGGTAGACAGGATCGTGAGTCGTCTCCTGATGTGGTGACAGGCATATTATCAGCTTCTTCCTATGATGTATACGCACTGATTGATCCAGGCTCAACCTTATCATATGTTACTCCATTTGTTGTTGGCAAGTTTGGGATAGAGCCTGAATTGATTGAGCCATTTGAGGTGTCGACACCAATTGGTGATCCAGTTATAGCTAGGTGAGTATATCGAGGCTGTGTTGTGATAGTTTGTAACCGCCATACCCTAGCAAACTTGATCGAGTTAGACATGATTGATTTCGATGTTATTATGGGCATGAATTGGTTGGCTTCCTGTTATACTAATGTTAATTGTAGAACAAAGATAGTTCGATTCCAGTTTCCCGATGAGCCAGGCCTAGAGTGGAAGGGTAATGCTACTTCACCGAGAGGTAAGTTTATTTCCTACCTTAAGGCAAGGAAGATGATTATAAAGGGGTATATTTATCATTTAGTTCGGTTTCAGAATATGTAAGAAGAGTCACTGACCCTTCAGTCTGACCCTGTGGTCAATGAGTTTCCGGAGGTAATTCTTGATGAGCTTCCAGGCATTCCACCGGAATGGGAGATCGATTTTACTATTGATCCACTGTCACATACTCAGCCAATATCTATTCCTCCTTATAGAATGGCACCTGCAGAATTGAAAAACTTAAAGGAGCAGTTGAAGGATCTTCTTGAGAAGGGCTTTATTAGCCCCAGTACATTGCCTTGGGGAGCACCGGTATTATTTGTAAGAAAGAAGGATGGTTCTTGTCACGACCCAGCTAGGGGCCGCGACGGGTACCCGGAGCTAGTTACCGAGCACCGCTCACTCTATTACTTATCTTACTCAATTAATACTCTTTTATCAATTCTACATACCAATTGTAGAAAAATCATATTTAATCAAATATAAATACTTTATATACATTTGCCTCTTGGCCATCAAAATAATATACATACATAAGAAAACATCTTGTGAGACCATCTAACCCACACTGCGTATCTACGAGCCTCTACTATCATAATGAATACATGGACGGAACAAGACTCCGTCATGCCCAAGATATGCATTTATGAATGTACATCAAAAGAATAGCCATAAGCACCTCCGAACAATGGAGTGCTATCTAACAGCTGACAGCTACTGAGGACCTGGGCCAAGCTCTCCTCCCTGTCTACCTGTGGGCATGAACACAGCGTCCGAAGAAAGGACGTCAGTACGAATATTGTACCGAGTATGAGAGGCGTACATAATGAAAGGAAACATCAGTAATATGAGGATAACATCAATATGAGACAACTGAATCTGACTGATAATCATACATGAAGTAATGCATGCTGTCTTACTCATCATCATAACATGTATGCATCATATGCAAGCTGCCCGTCCATGCCGGAACGGTGTGAAAATCAATAATATTAGCCCGCGTCCAGGCTTCCCGCGTCCGGGGTACCATCTCATGCCGCCCACTAGTGGTGTATGCCCACGCCCGTAGGTCGTGGTGTATCCGTATCGCCGCCCCCCGAAGCGGTGTCTGCCCGGCCAACTAGGCCCGGTGTGAAATGCTCATGACATGCTCAATATAAATGCTCATAGTAATATGCTTATCATAAAATACTTATCTTATCATAATGCGTATATAAAACTCATGATCAACTTTACTCTATCGGGGTGACGTAAGGTCGTGATCCCCCGATTACATTATGGAACCATCATGGACATTCCGCCTCACCTTGAAAGGACTAGTACATAAGGTGAGTGTAGGCAAGGAATAACATCATCATCATTCTAGTGTCATCATATCACATAACTTATCTCATATAGACATTCATCGGCATAAGCTTTTAACTTCTTAGAATGTAAGAACTCATGAAAGGAATAGGGATTCAAACTAAAAGATTCATGCCATTAGAAAGAAGGACTAGCCTCACATACCTTGGTTGCTTAGCTAAGATATTGCTCACTTGTTCTCCGTCGACATCACGTCGTTACCTTCATAAGAGAATTCGTATCAACATTAGTAAGCTAACAACAAGAATGCGTCGCTAATTCTAGGAGAAGTCGGACAACGCTTCCTTCGCTCATACTACTTTTCTCACGTTCTATATCAACTCCCAATATTCATAATATTATTCGCAATATCATGATCGACAATCGTCATTTACGTACATTTGGCAAAATCCACCATTTTCCTCCAATTTTCCCTTATTTCTACTTCTAGCTCATCCTTGCGTTTTCATGCATTTAATGCTTGTTTCGTGATATAAACATCATTTATAACGTATTAGTACTCACAACACTTCAATATTCATAGTCCAATTCCACTATCATTCATTTATGTCACTATTCACTCAATAATGACCCATTTCTATGTTCTTCTACATTTCAAGTGTCTAAGCTTTCCAATACTTCAAACAACATGGAATAATCATGAAACTTACCTTGGATGATGGTTGAACAATCCTTAAGTTGAAATACTTCAATTAGCCAAAACCCTAGTTCCACCTTCTTGGGAATTTCTTGACTTAGAAGATCCTTTGATGTGTTCTTACACTTGATTCCATGAAATTAGTGTTGTTGGTCTTGATATTCCCTTTAATTCTCTTGAATTCTTGTGGAGGAATTATTTGGAATGTTCTAGAGGTCTCTTGAGTTGGTTGAATGAATAATGAGTTGAAATGAGGCTTAGGTCCCCTTTAAAAATCACAAAATCTGATCTTTAATGAATTCTTGTCGGGGTGAACAGTGGTCGTAAACCACCATATACGGACCGTATTTTGATTTACGGACGGTCCGTCCACTGTGGTCGTATTTAACCATTTCAAAGACAGAAAGTTTTGGCTGATGGACATGGTAGTTTACGACCTGGTTTACGGTCCGTAAACCAGTTTACTGGCCGTAAACTAGGTCGTACTTAACCATATTCAACATTTACAGAAAGATGAGATTTTTGACAAGCTGGAGGACGACTGCACTATACGGTCCGTAGATCACTTTACGGGTCGTATAGTGCCATATACGACCACTGGGCTGAAAAAATTTTCGCGATTTTCTTATTTCCAAAAATTCTTAATTATCCAGTCCCGACTTAATAAAACATCATTCACTCAATTTTTCATCATTCCACTCATCATACAAGTACGGAGAAATTTCTGAGGTGTAACATTCTTCCCCCCTTTTGGAACATTCGTCCTCGAATGTTCGACTCGGGGATTCTGGAAAAATTTTGCCAGAGTTTCCTTTGTAATTTGGATACTAACTTTCCATTACAACACCCACAATATCTTCGCCTCACAGGCTATATCACAATATCAACACATTTATGGCCACACACTACCAAAAACATAGAACTAAAACATACATACCTTACACCATCGACGCCTCATCTTGAATCTCTTCTGGGGATTGGAACAAATGGGGGTACATAGATTTCATCTTCTCCTCCGCTTCCCAAGTCATTTCTTCCCGATTATTGTTTCGCTATAGAACTTTGACTGAAGCAACCTCTTTATTCCGAAGCCTTCGTACCTGTCTATCCAAAATGGCAATGGGCATTTCCTCGTATGTTAGCTTCTCTGTTACTTGCACATCATCAATGGAACTATTCTTGTTGGGTCTCCAATACACTTGCGGAGCATCGAAACATGGAATACTGGATGCACGGATTCGAGCTCTGAAGGCAAGTCCAATTCGTAGGCTACTCGACCCACCTTGCGAATGATTTGGTCGGGTCCGATATATCTGGGACTTAGCTTTCCTTTCTTGCCAAATCTCATCACTCCTTTCATCGGCGATACCTTCAGGAACACCCAATCGCCCACCTGAAATTCCAAATCTCGTCAGCGATTATCTGCATAAGACTTTTGGCGACTTTGAGCTGTTAACAGTCGGTCTCGAATCACTTTAACCTTTTCAATTGCTTGTTGGATCAAGTCGAGGCCTATCAATTGTACTTCTCCGGTTTCAAACCATCCAATTGGATATCTGCATTTTCTTCCATATAAGGCTTCATACGGGGCCATTTGAATGCTGGAATGATAGCTGTTATTATAGGCAAATTCAATAAGAGGCAAATACTCATCCCAACTACCGCCAAAGTCCAATACACATGCCCGTAGCATATCCTCTAAGGTCTGAATACTGCGCTCGGCTTGTCCGTCAGTCTGCGGATGGAACGCCGTGCTGAGCTTAACTTGGGTACCTAGACCTTCTTGAAAGGACTTCCAGAACTTGGCTGTGAACTGTGCCCCTCTGTCTGTGATAATGGCCAAAGGAATACCGTGAAGTCGTACAATCTCCTTGAGATACAATTTAGCATAATCTTCCGCTGAATATGTGGTTCTAACGGGGAGAAAATGAGTTGCTTTCGTGAGTCTATCCACGATCACCCATATAGAATCATACTTCCCTCGCGTACGGGGTAATCCTACCACAAAATCCATGTTAATTTCTTCCCATTTCCACGTAGGAATTTCCATTGCTTGCAATAACCCTCCTGGCTTTTGATGCTCGGCCTTCCCTTGCTGGCAATTCGGGCACTGTGCTACAAATTCTGCTATGTCTCGCTTCATGCCATCCCACCAATATATCAATTTGAGATCGTGGTACATCTTGGTTGCACCTGGATGAATAGAATACCGGGAATAATGTGCTTCCTCTAAAATCCGTTGGCGCAAGTTTGCCACATTCGGTACACATAGCCGGCCTCGATATCTAAGAACCCCTTCTATGGAAACTTCGAATGAAGACTCTTCCTTTTCCTGAGATAGATCTCGATAGTGGCTTAACTGAGGATCTGCATATTGTCGTTCCTTCACTTCTAGATTCAATGATGAAACTGTGGGGTCATAGATGCTAATACTTGCATCTCCTGAATCAATTGGCCGTACGCCGATACTTGCTAACCGATGGACCTCACGAACCATTTCTCGCTTTTCCGAAGGAACCCCACATAAACTACCCACCGATCGGCGGCTAAGTGCATCTGCTACTACATTCGCCTTCCCTGGATGATATAGAATGTTCACATCATAATCCTTCAGTAATTCTAACCATCTCTTTTGCCGCAGGTTCAACTCCTTCTGTTTGAAAATATATTGAAGGCTTTTGTGATCCGTATAGATGTCCACGTGCACACCATATAAATAGTGTCTCTATATTTTCAATGCATGAATGACCGCAGCTAGCTCAAGATCATGAGTGGGATAATTCTGTTCATGTTTTCGCAACTGTCTCGAAGCATATGCAATAACTTTCCCATTCTGCATCAATACACATCCTAATCCCACACCGGAGGCGTCACAATATACTACATAGCCATCTGATCCTTCTGGCAGTGTTAGCACTGGTGCTAAGGTCAACCTGTTTTTCAACTCTTGGAAGCTACGCTCACAGGCATCACTCCATTAGAATTTAGCCGACTTCTGGGTTAACTTTGTCAATGGGGCTGAAATAGATGAGAATCCCTCCACAAATCTTCTATAGTATCCTGCTAACCCAAGGAAACTACGAACTTCTGTGGGTGTTGTAGGCCTTGGCCAAGTCTTCACAGCTTCTATTTCCTAAGTGTCGACTCGGATAACATTATCTGAAATAACATGGCCTAGAAATGCCACTGAGTTTAGCCAAAACTCGCACTTCGAAAACTTTGCATACAATTCCCGATCTCGAAGAACGCCAAGAACAATTCTTAGATTATCTGCATGTTCCGATTCTGTGGGAGAATACACCAGGATATCATCGATAAACACTATTACAAAAAGGTCCAAGAACGGCCTGAACACATTATTCATTAAATTCATAAATACTGCCGGGGCATTTGTCAACCCAAACGACATTACTCGGAACTCATAATGGTCGTACCTCGTTCTGAAGGCTGTCTTGGGAATGTCTTCTTCTCTGATCCTCACTTGATGATAACCCGATCTTAGGTCTATCTTGGAAAACCACTTAGCGCCCTGCAATTGATCGAACAAGTCGTCAATTCTAGGAAGAGGGTATTTATTCTTTATTGTCACCTTGTTCAACTGCCTGTAGTCGATGCACATTCGTAGAGATCCATCTTTCTTCCTTACGAACAGGACTGGTGCTCCCCATGGCGAGGAACTAGGCCTTATAAACCCCTTCTCAAGTAAATCTTTTAGCTGTGCTTTTAGCTTTTTCAGTTCTGCTGGAGCCATTCGATGTGGAGGAATAAAAATAGGCTCGGTGTCTGGTAGTACATCAATAGCAAAGTCGATCTCCCTTTCTGGAGGAAGGCCTGGTAACTCGTCGGGAAACACATCTGGGAATTCATTTACTACCGGGACAGACTGGAAAGTTGGCACTTCCGCTTCCGTGTCATGAACCCGAACTAGATGACAAATATAACCTTTGGCTATCATCTTTCTCGCCTTAAGGTAGGAAATAAACCTACCCTTTGGGGAAATTGTATTACCCTTCCACTCGAGTATGGGCTCCCCAGGAAATTGGAATCGAACTACCTTTGTCCGGCAACAAACATTAGCATAGCATGATGCCAACCAGTCCATACCCATAATTACGTCAAAATCTATCATCTCAAGTTCAATTAGATCAGCCCTTGTCTGACGACCACCTATAATGACTACACAGTTCTGATATACTTGTCTCGCTATTACAGGATCACCAACCGGAGTGAATACTTCGAAAGGTTTAATTGGCTCACGTCTCACCCCAACACAATCAGCGATATACGGAGTAATATATGAGAAGGTAGAACCCGGATCAATCAGAGCATATACGTCACGGAAAAATATAGTCAAGGTACTTGTGACAACATCTGGGGAAGACTCAAGATCTTGTCGCCCAGCTAAAGCATACACACGGGGCTGAACAGCACCTGAATTAGATGCTCTCCCTCTACCTCTGCCCCTACCTGCCGTAGTCTGAGGAGTTTGTGCTGTCGGGCGTGCTGAAGAAGAACCCGCTACTGAACCTGTAGGATGAGTCCCAGCTCTATCTCTCACTGAGGGGCAATCTCTCATCATGTGACCAACTTTCCCGCAAGCATAACAAGCATCTGAACCCTGACGACACTGTCCGGAATGTAGTTTGCCACACTGGCTACACCGCGGTACTGGAGGTCTCCTCTGGCTAAAGTCTCCCCTAGACTGCGAATCTGAGGCCCTCGAACTCTGCCCCTGGCCTGACTGAGTAGAACGATCAACCCTCCTATCTGATAATCTAGGAGGTGCACTAGTCACTGACTGACCTGAGTGCCTAGAATATGTCTGTCTCGGTCCCCCTCGGTACTCACTGCTCTCCCTCATAGATCTTTCCCTCTTACCTTGTCTTCTGTCACCCTCACGATCACTTCTCTGCTGTCGTTGTCGTTCCTCGAGGTTCTGAGCATGGGCCTATATACGGGAAATATCCATCCCGTCTTGCAAAGAGGCTGTCAAGCAATCTTTGAACAAGTGCGGTCCTAAACCACTCACAAATCTATAGACTCGGTCCCCCATGTCAGCCACCATAGTCGGAGCATACCGGGCCAATGAGTTGAATTGCATACTATACTCTCGGGCACTCATGCTTCCCTGTTTCAAATTCAAGAACCTGTCCGCTCTAGCTCGGCGGACTTCAGGTGGCAAATAGTGACGGATAGGCATCTGCAAACTCTTGCCACACGGGAGGTGGTGCATTCTCTCCACTTAATATCACCCAATTCTTATACCATAGCACCGCCACGTCGCGAAGTCTATATGAGGCCAACTCTACAGATTCAGTCTCAGAAGCATGCATAAGTTTCAGCGTCCGCAACATTTCATCGATAAAACCTTGTGGGTCCTCATCCGGCTTCGACCCGAAAAATTCTGGAGGATTTAAAGTAAGGAAATCACGGGCTCTAGTACTAGTTGAACAATCACTTGGGCCCGCATTCTGTCGTTGTGCCTGAGCGACAACCAACTGCGTCAATAAATGTATGGCCTCGGACACTTGTTGACCCGAAGCACCCGGTGGAGGAATCGGAGCTGAGGCTCCTCCCTGCTCTTCTACATTGGGCGCGGCCTCACTGTGCGATTCACTTTACTCTACATTTGCCGGAGGCTCTCTTTCCGCCTGCCTCTTTGTCGTAGCTTTGCCTTTCTGGGCAGCTGTAGCTTTTCCTTTCGGCGGTATTTTTCTGAAACCATAACGCACTTTTAGGAATGATATAATCCTAGACATGGCTCTATCGCACGATTCATGATAAGAAGGATGGTCATTTTCCTAAATGCCCTGTAGCCTCTTGTTTATTAGCGTGGCGCGCAACACACCATAAACAAGGCTTTACTAGACACGGCTCGTAGACACTTCCTAGGGCGAACTGCTCTGATACCACTTCTGTCACGACCCAGCTAGGGGCCGCGACGGGTACCCGGAGCTAGTTACCGAGCACCGCTCACTCTATTACTTATCTTACTCATTTAATACTCTTTTATCAATTCTACATACCAATTGTAGGAAAATCATATTTAATCAAATATAAATACTTTATATACATTTGCCTCTTGGCCATCAAAATAATATACATACATAAGAAAACATCTTGTGAGACCATCTAACCCACACTGCGTATCTACGAGCCTCTACTATCATAATGAATACATGGACGGAACAAGACTCCGTCATGCCCAAGATATGCATTTATGAATGTACATCAAAAGAATAGCCATAAGCACCTCCGAACAATGGAGTGCTATCTAACAGCTGACAGCTACTGAGGACCTGGGCCAAGCTCTCTTCCCTGTCTACCTGTGGGCATGAACACAGCGTCCGAAGAAAGGACGTCAGTACGAATATTGTACCGAGTATGAGAGGCGTACATAATGAAAGGAAACATCAGTAATATGAGGATAACATCAATATGAGACAACTGAATCTGACTGATAATCATACATGAAGTAATGCATGCTGTCTTACTCATCATCATAACATGTATGCATCATATGCAAGCTGCCCGTCCATGCCGGAACGAAGTAAAAATCAATAATATTAGCCCGCGTCCAGGCCTCCCGCGTCCGGGGTACCATCTCATGCCGCCCACTAGTGGTGTCTGCCCACGCCCGTAGGTCGTGGTGTATCCGTATCGCCGCCCGCCGAAGCGGTGTCTGCCCGGCCAACTAGGCCCGGTGTGAAATGCTCATGACATGCTCAATATAAATGCTCATAGTTATATGCTTATCATAAAATACTTATCTTATCATAATGCGTATATAAGACTCATGGTCAACTTTACTCTATCGGGGTGACGTAAGGTCGTGATCCCCCGATTACATTATGGAACCATCATGGACATTCCGCCTCACCTTGAAAGGACTAGTACATAAGGTGAGTGTAGGCAAGGAATAACATCATCATCATTCTAGTGTCATCATATCGCATAACTTATCTCATATAGACATTCATCGGCATAAGCTTTTAACTTCTTAGAATGTAAGAACTCATGAAAGGAATAGGGATTCAAACTAAAAGATTCATGCCACTAGAAAGAAGGACTAGCCTCACATACCTTGGTTTCTTAGCTAAGATATTGCTCACTTGTTCTCCGTCGACATCACGTCGTTACCTTCATAAGAGAATTCGTATCAACATTAGTAAGCTAACTACAAGAATGCGTCGCTAATTCTAGGAGAAGTCGGACAACGCTTCCTACGCTCATACTACTTTTCTCATGTTCTATATCAACTCCCAATATTCATAATATTATTCGCAATATCATGATCGACAATCGTCATTTACGTACATTTGGCAAAATCCACCATTTTCCTCCAATTTTCCCTTATTTCTACTTCTAGCTCATCCTTGCGTTTTCATGCATTTAATGCTTGTTTCGTGATATAAACATCATTTATAACGTATTAGTACTCACAACACTTCAATATTCATAGTCCAATTCCACTATCATTCATTTATGTCACTATTCACTCAATAATGACCCATTTCTATGTTCTTCTACATTTCAAGTGTCTAAGCTTTCCAATACTTCAAACAACATGGAATAATCATGAAACTTACCTTGGATGATGGTTGAACAATCCTTAAGTTGAAATACTTCAATTAGCCAAAACCCTAGTTCCACCTTCTTGGGAATTTCTTGACTTAGAAGATCCTTTGATGTGTTCTTACACTTGATTCCATGAAATTAGTGTTGTTGGTCTTGATATTCCCTTTAATTCTCTTGAATTCTTGTGGAGGAATTATTTGGAATGTTCTAGAGGTCTCTTGAGTTGGTTGAATGAATAATGAGTTGAAATGAGGCTTAGGTCCCCTTTAAAAATCACAAAATCTGATCTTTAATGAATTCTTGTCGGGGTGAACAGTGGTCGTAAACCACCATATACGGACTGTATTTTGATTTACGGTCCGTCCATTGTGGTCGTATTTAACCATTTCAAAGACAGAAAGTTTTGGCTGATGGACATGGTAGTTTACGACCTGGTTTACGGTCCGTAAACCAGTTTACTGGCCGTAAACTGGGTCGTATTTAACCATATTCAACATTTACAGAAAGATGAGATTTTTGACAAGCTGGAGGACGACTGCACTATACGGTCCGTAAATCACTTTACGGGTCGTATAGTGCCATATACGACCACTGGGCTGAAAAAAATTTCGCGACTTTCTTATTTCCAAAAATTTTTAATTAGCCATTCCCGACTTAATAAAACATCATTCACTCAATTTTTCATCATTCCACTCATCATACAAGTACGGAGAAATTTCCGAGGTGTAACAGTTCTTTACGAATGTGTATTGATTATCAGCAATTGAATAAAGTGACTGTAAAAAATAAGTATCCACTTTCGAGGATTGATGATTTATTTGCCCAGTTGTAAAGCGCCAAATATTTCTCGAAGATAGATCTAAGGTCGGGATATCATGAGGCTAGGGTGAAGGAGGAAGTTATTCCCAAGACGGCATTCAGAACTAGATATGGGCACTACGAGTTTCGTGTCATGTCATTCAGGTTAACTAGTGCTCCAGCCGTATTCATGGATTTGATAAATCGTGTATTCAGACCCTTCTTAGACCTGTTCGTGATCGTATTTATAGATGATATTCTGGTTTATTCACCATCAGCAGCTGATCATGCAAATCATCTACATGCAGTGCTTAGAGTTCTTCGAGATAGAGAGCTATATGCAAAGTTTTCCAAATGTGAGTTCTAGCTGAACTCTGTGGCTTTTCTTGATCACATTATTTCGGATGAAGGCATTAGAGTGGATACTCAAAATATTGAAGCTGTGAAGAATTGCCAAGGCCACGACATCAACGGAGATACGCAGCTTCTTGGGCTTAGAAGGATATTATAGAAGGTTTGTGGAAGAATTTTCTTCTCTTTCAGCCCCATTGACCAAGTTGACTCAGAAGTCAGCTAAGTTCCAATTGACGGATGCATGTGAGTAGATTTTTCAGGTATTGAATGATAAGTTGACTTCAACACCCATCTTGACTTTTTCAGAGGGAACAAATGGCTATGTGATATATTGTGATGCTTCAGATATTGGTTTGGGCTGTGTATTAATGCAGCATGGCAAGGTTGTTGCTTATGCTTCTAGACAGCTGAAGCAACACGAGAAGAATTATCCAACCCATGATCTTGAGCTAGCTGCAGTGATCCATGCCTTAAAGATGTGGAGACACTACTTATACAGTGTTCATGTTGATATCTATATTGATCATAAGAGCCTCTTGTATATCTTTAAGTAAAAGGACTTGAATTTACGTCAAAGGCGATGGCTAGAGTTGCTGAAAGATTACGACGTGGATATTCTGTACCATCTGGGAAAATCTAATGTAGTAGCTGATGCTCTTAGTCGTAAATCCATGGGTAGTATGTCATATGTGCAATCGGAGAAAAGGGAGATAGCCCGCGATGTTCGCCAACTAGCCAGCCTTAGAGTCCGGCTGTTAGATTCAGGTGATGCAGGAATTACGATCCAAGATATAGCGATATCATCTTTGGTATCAGAGATAAAGGAACGTCAATATGAAGATCCCGTTCTAGTTCATTACCGAGACACGACACCTCAGAAAAAAAAGACACCCTTTGTAATTACAGGGGATGGAGTACTTAGGTATCGAGGTAGATTATGCGTTCCTATTGTTGCATGACTTCGTCAGCAGGTTATGGGAGAAGCTCATTATTCTCGGTATTTTATTCACTCGAGAACAACCAAGATGTACCTTGATCTCAAGGAAGATTATTGGTGGGATGGAATGAAAAAAGACGTAGCAGAATTTGTCGCTCAATGTCCGAATTGTCAACAAGTCAAGATAGAGCACCAGAAGCCCGGAGGTTTATTGCAGGCTATGGAGATTCCAACATGGAAATGAGAGGTAATCAACATGGATTTATTTCATCACAAGTTTGCCCCGTACTCAGCGGAAGTATGATTCAATATGGGTCATAGTTGATAGGCTTACAAAGTCAGCCCATTTCCTATCTGTCAGAACTGCTTATTCAGCTGAAGATCATGCGAAGCTTTATCTTAGGGAGATTGTACGACTTTATGGTGTTCCTACAACCATTATTTCAGATAGAGGAGCGCTGTTCACCGCTAACTTCTGGAGATCTTTTCAGAATGGATTGGGGACTCAAGTGAGTCTTAGTACTGCATTTCATCCAGAGATAGATGGACAGGTGGAGCGTACTATACAGACACTTGAGGACATGCTAAGGGCTTACGTGATTGACTTTCAAGGTAGTTGGGATGATCATTTGCCTCTCATTAAATTTGCATATAATAACAGTTACAATTCTAGTATTCAGATGGCTCCTTACGAGGCTTTATATAGGCGAAGATGCAGGTCACCTATAGGATGGTTCGATGTTGGAGAAAGTCAGTTAGCAGGCCCATATTTAATACAACAAGCAGTTGACAAAGTGAAAGTAATTCAAGAAAGGTTACTAGCGACGCAGAGTCGACAGAAATCCTATGCAGATAATCGGCGGCGCAAGTTAGAGTTTAAGGCAGGAGATTGGGTCTTTCTAAAGATTTCGCCTATGAAAGGAGTGATGAGATTTGGCAAGAAGGGTAAGTTGAGCCCTCGATACATTGGGCCATATAAAATCGTTTGTACAGTAGGTGAGGTAGCTTATGAGTTAGAGATACCCTCTGATTTAGAGTCTGTGCATCGGGTATTCCATGTGTCCATGCTCCGTAAGTCTATAGGAGATCCTTCGAGGGTCGTACCGGTAGATGATATTCAGGTAACCAAGCAATTAGCATATGAAGAGATTCCTATGGCTATATTGGATAGGCAAGTTCGTCGATTACGAACCAATGATGTGGATTCTGTTAAAGTTCTTTGGAGAAACAATAATGTTGAAGAAATGATTTGGGAAGCTGAAGAGGAAATGAAGGCTAAATACCAGTATTTATTTCCGTTATCCCAGGAGGCTCGGTCTGAGGCATCATCTCCCCCAGGTATTGATTTTATTTACAGATGTGGTGATTGGTCGTGTGAGGCCATGGTGTTGCATATTTTAGTTTGTGGCCCTGTGTAGCATTATTTTGGGTTGCTGTGTACAGGTAGGATTGGTATATTTACAGGGGAGACTCTGCCAAAATTTTTATAGCCCATGACTTGCATAAACATTCGAGGACGAATAGTTATTGGGGGGGAGAGTGTTACACCTCTAGTCTTCGTAGCAAGCAGTCGTTGGCTTATGGGTGGTCTATACCCTTAGTATGGGAATCTGTATCCGTGTTTTTGAGAAATTAAGTATCTTACCCTGCGTGTACCAAAATGTAAGTATACGTTCTTTGCGATTTGATAGGAATTGAAGCTAAACGAATCGAATCAACGCGGGTCGGAGCGACTCAGGAGAGTCTGCAAACCTCACTCACCATCGACGAGCCGTCGATATTTCAACGCGCCATCGTGGTGCACCGTCCCTGCTCCGTTGCCTCCAAAGTTTCAGGTGGCAGGTCGACGGGGCACGTCAACGAGCCGTCGACCCATTGTCGACCCGCACCACTGGAACTTCCTAGTTCCATCTATATATAGTTGACCCTCACGTTTTATTCTCATTATTTTCTACTTCCAAAATCAAATAAAGTCCGTCCATCATCATAGTGAATATTTAGCAAGATCCGAGCCCCGTAAACCCGAGTTTGTGAAGGGAAAGTTGTTCCTAGGGTTCTATTGGAGTTGTTAAGCTTTAGGATTGGAGTTGAAGTTTGATTCTTGGAACCCTAGATTCCTCAAGGTATGTATATGATTCCAACCTTTATGTTTAAGTTAATTATCATGAGTTTTAGTGGCCATAAGTAAAGAGAATTATAGCTATGAAAGTTGTAAGTTGAATAAGGGTAGAGTTGGACTTGAGGGCTATTCTGAGGGATAATTTAGAGTAGAATTGATTATATTTTGATATGTAAGTATTGATATGGTTGTTTTTAGTATTGTTGTTGATATTCAAGTTAAATTGGAAATTGAGGAATTATTCAGTTATGAAGGAGATGTTGTCCGAACTTTATTAAGTCCCTTTTTCACTTGAATTGGATGCTAAGTGTTATAAAGGGTCTAATTGTGGCCTATGTCATCTTGGTTGTAGACTTACGAGTTTAAGAAGTAGACGTTGGACGAGTAGATACGCTTCAAGGTATGTTAAGGTTGTCCTTTTTATTCTTTTAGCATGATCCTTATTATCTGAACGAACAAGTGAGCGAGCGAGTTCCAAAGACTCTACTGTTAAATGGTATAGGATTTATCGTATCCTTGATCCCTTACGTTCATGTTCATGACTTCTAGAGATCTTTTATTATCTAGAGTAATCCGAAGTATATCTTTCATGAGTCCTTTATGCATTATATATATATATACACACACATACATGTACAACTATTTTTTTGCACCGTTCCTATATGGCCAGGCAGTATGACACCGTGCCTATATGGCGGGGCAGTACCACTAGTGGGCGGCGTGAGTTGACTACCGTCCCGAAGGCGGGATGCCCAGACGCGGGATGATGATGATGACACCGCACCTATATGGTCGGGCATTTTACTCTCTCTCTCTCTCTCTCTCTCTCTCTATATATATATATATATATATATATATATATATATATATAGATATATATATATATATATATACACAGATGTACATGATTCTTACAGAGTGCATGCATATCATACACCACAGAGGTATCTTCAGTCATGCAGATGCATTCAGACAGTCAATTTGTTTATGAGTTTCAGATTCCTTTTATGATTCTTAAGTATATGTTACTCTTATGCCTTGCATGCTCAGTACATTGTCCGTACTGACTCCCCTATTGCTCGGGGGGCTGCGTTCATGCCCGCAGGTACAGGTAGACAGACAAGCGGTCTAGCCCAGTAGGACATTCCTCCAGCGGTGGTCAGTGCGCTCCACTTGATCCGGAGTAGCAGTTCATTTTGGTATGCTACTTTTGAGATATACATATGCATATGGGTATAACGAGGCCCTATCCCATCCTTTCTTCAGCTTTTATTCCTGTAGAGGTCTGTAGACAATTATGTGTAGATGATTGGTGACATAGCCTTGTCGGCTCCTATTCTTTTGTATACAGTTCATGTGACAGCCTAGTCAGCTAGCATTGTTGCCTTCAGTATATATATATATATATATATATATATATCATATGCACAGTTCCTGATGTTGTTCTTTCATGAGTCAGTTTAATCAAGATTGAGTTGCTTGTGGGCCCTTATTATGTAGTATTATCAAGGTATGAGTATAGGGGTGTTTGGTCACTAGTGATCAAGCACTCGTCGCGACTCATTGGTTTGGGTCGTGACAACATCTAGCTACATAGATCTGTCTACGAGCCTCCATATAGAATACAGGAATTCATAAGGATGGGGCAGGACTCCGCCATGCCCAAGTATATACACAAAAGAGTAATACCAGTAGATTACAGCTCTGAAACAAGCGGAGTGCTCCTGAACCTCCACCGATGAATCTCATAAGGATTAGATCCATCTATCTATCTACCTGCGGGCATGAACGCAGCGTCCACAAGAAAGGACGTCAGAACGAATAATGTACAGAGTACGTAAGGCATGAATAACAACATAACAAGTGATATGGAATATAACATGAGGTAAAGAGATAACATGTACATCTGATTGCCTCTCAAGGCAGATATTATGCACGCTTAGCTTTAGAAAAATAAAAAATTTCATACATATATATATATATATACACACACACACACACATTGTTGCGGAATGTGCATCCGGATCCATACATCATATCTTCATTGTATATATTGCTGCGGAACGAACAGCCCGATCCATATATCCATATATCCCGTGTCCGGGCATCCAGCGTCCGGGACGATATCGTAGTATACCAACTAATCAGGTGGTTATGCGTATATAACGCCTCGCCCCCTTATCCCATATATATAATATAAATAGCATGCATGAGATCTCAAATAAATGCTATAACTTTATTGGAGGGGCGTAAGGTCGGTAGCCTCCGATTTATATTATGGAACAATCAGCATCGCTATATCTCACCTCGAAGGAACAACTATCATAAGGTGAGATCAACAACAATGAATAAAATCAAGAAAATCATGAAATAAGCTCAACGATCTCATGATAGCATCAAAACCATAAGCCTTGGAATCTGCAGAAATGGGATCATCATCATCATCATAGAAAACATCTATCTTTCGTATCATAAGAACTTTGAGAATCATGAACTTCTAGCTTTGTGGGAACAAGGATATTATGGAAGACATGTATGGGTTCATAAGAAGAAAATCATGCCTTTAGAAAGAAAGGGATTAGCCTTACATACCTTTTGGTCTCCTTAACTACTTAACGCTTATCCTCCCAAGCTCGTAAATCTACATTCAAGAGAATTCATACTATTGTTAGGCTTATCGTCATATGCTTGTCTTAAGCCTTCAAATTAAATCCTTTTATAATATGCCGAAATTCAGGCAGCGTCTCCCCTGTTTATATCCCTAGCCCGATATCACAATACCAATAGCCAACAACAACAACACTAACATCAACAACAACATCCTCAATACAAATATACTCCATAAAACATCCTGCACGTTGTTTACCCGATTTCTCAATCAACTAATTCATTATACGACTATTTAGTAGCTCTATCTTCGTAAGTAAACCTAAATCAATATCAATAAGGAGAGATTCATACCTTGTTCTCACTAAAACTGCAATATCTTCAATATTCACTTTGAATCCAAGCCAAGACCCACCGCAATACGATACTATAATCACAACTATACGCTATCCAAACCTAAATCCCGAGATTTCACTTGATTTACGCTAAAATTTTATGGGTGGAAGTTAGGAGAATGTTCCAGAGGTTTTGGGGTATATTTGGAGGGTGGATAGTGAAAATGAGGGGTAAATCCCCTTTTGTTTCATTTTAGAGTCGGTTTACACCGACCTAAAATTTACTCTGCGTGTTCGCGCAGCCTTATGGTGCGTTCGGGCAGAGTTACTCAGCGCTTCTCTGCGCATTTGCGCAGCCTTGTGGTGTGTAGCACCCCGAAAATTTTAAACTAACACTTGAATTTTCGATTGACCATATCTTGATAGTAAGGGTCTATTTTACTTCGCATTTCCTAAACGTGAATTTAACAATGTTTGGAACTTGTTTGAAGTGTTACGGTGTAGTTATGTAAACTACTCCTACTTTTATTATTTTAAGTGAATTAAGAAATGGAACAGATATTTAATATTTTGGGCAGCCACCCTTTCATATTATCCAAACATAAAGTTTGGGTAGCCACCTTTTCTTTTCATCCTTATCCGAGGAATATATAATATCTTTTGGCTCATATCTCTCCACCTCCTCAAATTTCGTTTTCTCCAAAAAAAAAGGAGACCCAAAACTTCTCTCCTCCCATAAAATTCTCCCACTAATCACCATCAAGACTTGTTTTGGTTAAGCCACAAGCTACTCCACACTTTTAAGGTAAGTTTACCAAATCCGTTTTTGAACTGGACAGCTGTTAGTAGTTTTAGCATATCTCCTTGTATAAAATTTCGTTTTAAGAGATCCAAGTTGATCTGGAAATCTATTTCATAGATCTACAACTTTTGTTCAGGCTCGAAAACCTAGTTTTGCTTGTATTTATTCGAAAAAGGGTGATGAAGTACAGGGCAGGTGCTGCCCAGATTTCCGTTTCACAAACCCTCCATGTACTACTGTTAGTATTTTGAGCATCTCTTTTTGTACAAAACTGATATAGGAGTGATTTAAATTTCTCTAGAACCCCAAGACATATATCTACAACTTTCGTCAAGACAACAAAGTCTAGTTTTGCCATTTAGCCCTTTGAAACTGATCCATATTACAAGACAGTGGTACTGTCCAGAATTTCTGTTTAGATAGTTTAGGTTGATTTTCACTGATATCATGTTTAGTTTCGATGTGCTGAAACCATTGAACTTAAATAGATATTTGATTGTGTATTTAAGGTATATATACTCTTGTACAAGCTAAGGGAAATTGGCTAAGGAAGTTGACATATTTATTTGATCATTGCTTTGCGGATTTATAACTTCTTGATGTTTGTTTGAGCTTTAGAAGCACTAAAGCTCCAAGGTTTGCACCTAAACTTGAACTTTTCTTTCAATTTATTTTGTTTGAGATATTGTTAGAATCTTGAATCTTGGTTAAATAGTATCTACTTTAAATTGTTGTCATATTGATTTTGTTGTTACTTTAATAGTTTACTTGCTTTGTTGGTTGAGAAAGAATATCTTGAGACACTGCAATATGATAATGTTATGATTGAGGGTATAATTTTTTAATTTTGTTATGAGTATGTTAAAATCACATTGGTGTTATGTGAAGTATGTTTGTAAGACGACTTCATTCGCCCACACATATGGATTGCTTCAGCATTATTGCATTCTTGTCGGGACATTGTCCTTCTTGTGATAGTGACCTTGTCACTTATAATAATATACCTCATGGTATTGTTCGGATCCTTCCCATCTTGACTTTGGATTTACATTTCATCTTGACAATGGACTTTTGTCCATTTTAGAGTATGAGTGGAAAGCCACTTTCAACATGGCTCTTGATTCCCTTGATTATTGGGTGACGACCCTTCTTGATTTCGGATCGTGCCCATATTGACTTTGGATTTACATTTCGTCTTGATGATGGACTTTTGTCCATTTTCGGGTATGAGTGGAAAGCCACTTTAAACATGGCTCTTGATTCTCTTGATTATTGGGTGACGACCCTTCTTGATTTTGGATCTTTCCCATCTTGACTTTGGAATACATTTCGTCTTGATGATGGACTTTTGTCCATTTTCGAGTATGAGTGGAAAGTCACTTTCAACATGGCTCATGATTCTCTTGATTATAGGCTTCGACCCTTCTTGATTTGGGCTTCGGTCCTTCTTGTTATTTGATTATGCTTGAAGTGATGGTATGACGTATGTGTTGGGAAAAATTAACTAACTGAATGACTTTCTCGAATTAGCTTGGGAAGCTTTCTTGACACTCGAGATATGACTATTATCATTTGGAACTACTTCTTGGGTTGATATTTGATTCTCTTGAATATCGTATATAGCTTACTTTGATAAGTCTATTCCTTGAATTTAGTTTTTGGACTCATTTTTGATACGTAGCTCACTATTAAATTAACTAATTGCATGACGTTTCATGAATTAGCTTCGAAAGCTTTCTTGACACTTGGTATTTGAACTATCTTATGGTTTGGTGGTTCTCTTGAAATGTCGTACATTGATTAAGTACTTGATGATAAATCGGATAAGCTTATGTCTTGAATTTACTTCTTGCACTCACATTTGATACATAACTCGCTATTCAATTAACTAATCGATTTTGAATTAGCTTTGGAAAGCTTCTTGACATTTGAGATTTTGAATATTGATATATTGAACTATTTTATTATTTGATATTTGATTCTCTTGAAACAACTGTACCTTGATTAAGTACTTGATGATGATTTTGATATGCTCATTTCTAGAATTTATTTTTGTACTCCTTACATAGCATACTTTTTTATACGAAATGTTAGTTAAGTTTATGTGTCACTAAGCTTTATGCTTAGCGATAGTTTGTTACTATCGTAGGTGAGGGAGACTTAAGGATGACCATTTAAAGTAGACTATTTGGAAGCTTAGATGAAGATCACATTTGCATGAGCATGTTCGTATTGTATACTTTTGGGGACTTGTACGTGATCCCTGGGATACACTTAAATATGCACTTTTGAATGAAATTTGGGTCATGATGCTAATATTTTGTAACTTGATTTTGTTTGAATAACTTGACTATTTTGGGAGTGTCCATGCCCAAGTCTTGTAATATTTTAAATTCAGTACTTATGTTGAACTTGGGAAACTTAACTAGTTTGTATTTAAGATTGGGAGTTGAATTCATGCTTGGTATGAGCCTTGGATGTTGTAGCATGAAAATATCTCTCTACTATGTGTTTGATGAATTCTAAAGTGTTGATTTAACTCAAAATAGGTGTTTTCCATTTTTATGATTGGATATTTCTATTTTTTTTAAGTCCTACTATGTTGAGATGTTGTATTTTGAAATTTGTTCACATGGGCCTATTTCCGCTACTAAATTATTGTGAATATCTTATTAAATAAATTTCTTCTGAATGTTGTAAGTATGAAATTTGCTTTTGTTTCGTAAGTGACATTCTCCCAAAGGGGGCGCAACAAGTTTTTGTATCAGAGCCTTAGGTTTGAGATTCTGGGACTTTTGTTGTGACTTGTTGGTACACTTGTTTCTTTTTAACATGTTTTGTTGCTTGTATTGTGCATATGCATCCTGTACATGTCCCTAATGCAATGTGATCTTCTCTTCTATAGGAACTAAGACATGGCCTCTTTTTTAATAGAGCTAATGAGGATATTGATCTATGTTTTACCAACTATTATATTTCTCATCACTTGCATTTTCTATAGGTGTGATACTTACGAGATTGATTTTGATGTGTTTGTCGGAAATCTTTTGGGTCACCAAGTTGTTGTTAACCAAGTTAATAAAGATTATCCTTTCATGATTAAAAATCTAATTTTCTCTATAGACTTGGTTGTAATGCCTTTTCAAGACTGGTCACCATCATCCGTACAACAAAATATAGGCTGACAAGGCTATACAACATCTATATACATAATAACTGTCTACAAGCTCTAAAGAGTACATAAACGTCATAAGGTCGAGACGGGGCCCCGCCATACCCATATATACGCAAAAATCATACCAAAATAAGACAGCAACTCCGGAACAAGTGGAGTGCTCCAATACCAACGCTAAGCGGGGGAACCTACTGATATGCACTATCGCCCTATCTATCAGCACCTGCGGTCATGAAACACAGCGTGCCCAGGCAAAGGGACGTCAGCACGAATAAAGAACCGAGTATGTAAGGCAGATAACAACATAAGTGAGACATGAAGATAACATAGGATAAGAAGATCAACTTGAACATCTGAAATGCCTCTGATGACATGATACGCATAGTACAGTATATATGCGTATATAACGCCTCGTACATATATATGAGTATATAATGTCATCAAGCCTCTGTGGGCATCATCATCGTAATAACCAACATATCAATGGTGTGTATATAATGTCGTTGTACACACACATGTGTATATAACTCCGTCACGCCTCTGTAGGTATCATCATAGTAATATCATATGTATATAAATGTATATGAATGATAAAGGAACATTTTGAGCCAATCGGAGTGATGTAAGGTCGTTGCACCTCCGAATATCATTATGAAGCTAACATTATCAACATATCTTGCATTAAGGATCAATGACCAACATGACAAGAATCAGTAACACTATATAGAAGACAAGAACATAAGTTTCTAGCGTTTCTAAGAATTGAGTTGTTATGAGTATTGTTCGTTTACGTTTCGTTTCGTTAGGAATCATGTCAAGAGAACAAAAGAATGTGCCTTAAAATACCTCGATCTCCTTGTCTCCACAATACTTTCAACGCAGCCCATAATATAACTTAATCTATATTAATACAATAAGGTCTATGATTAATGCCATGAAGGGACTTATTTAGAATCTCTAAGTAAGTAACTAGTCTACAAATTTGGGCAGCACCTCCCCTATAACTTTGACTTCCTCCAACTCCACACACCAACAACAATAACCCGAGCAACACAATAAGAACAACATCAACAATAAGGTACAGTATATCATTAACAAGTCATTAACATATCACGACGAGCTGCTAGCTTAGATTGGAACCAATATAACCCTTGTCGCCTCTTATGAATTTCTCACTTTAACTCAACAATATCTATAACAAGATAACAAGTATATTCATCTAATTTTCCAGCCTTATATCTCACAAAATAATAAGAAAACAGTCCATAAAGTTCAGCAACCTCAACTAGCAGTTCTAGGTGCTAGTTTATGCTTTTTTCAATTATCTACATCAACCAACACCAAAATAACCTTAAGCACAAGCAAGGAGATGATATACTTACCTTATACAACAACTAAAACTCGAAATCCAAGCCCCTCTTGGCTCACAATAACCTTTAATATCACAACAACACCATAAAAATATTATTCCTCACTTATTAATGTTGATCTTGGATGAAAACACTTGATTTAGCATTTAAGCATTTAAGCCTTTAAGAACTGACAGAAAGGGTTTTAGGGAGTGTGTGAACGAAGGTTGGATGGTAAATGATCAACAATAACCCTTCAAACACTTTTAAAACATAACAAAGTCGGCCACTGCCTAGAAGTACGGCCAGATGTACCCTATGAAAATATTGTCCGTACCTCATTGCACGGTTCGTACATTGTGTCCCAAATTTCGATTTCCGACGAAATGTATTCTCTGCAACTTGTTCGACCCCAAAACCTTAAGATACATGCTCAACACTTGTTTAAAACCTCCCTTACCTTTATAAGGGTTCCATGGCCTCTCCGGGCTTACGTTAGTTTATTTACGACGCAAAAATTTACGAGGTGTAACGGTGTATGTGTGTGTGTGTGTGTCTATATATATATATATATATATATATATATATATATATATATATATATATATATATATATATATATATATATACGTGTCTATATATATATATATATATATATATATATATGTATGTATGTATATTATATTTTCAGATTAAATATCTGGAGCGAAAATTGTGGAAGTAATTGCTTGGATTCATTTAATATAAAGGTTCTACTAATAAAATAATTATCATTTGGCTATAATTGATATAATCATTCTTATGCTAAAAATTAGTAATGTCTATTCTAACATTGCTTATTTAGGTTATCTTCTCATTAAAATAGCTCCGCAAAAAGAGGAAATAAGATCTCTTGGCCTCTTATAATTTGAATAGAAGAAAATGATCTTTTCATATCTCTTATGTGTAAAAAATGAGAAGAAAATGACTTTTTCATATTTCTTATGTGTAAAAAGTGAAGATCTCTTGTAATAGAGTCATAAAACTAAAAAAAAAAATTGTAAAGGTCAAATAACCATTTCTCCTCAGCAAAAGTATCATGTATTTGTGAAAGGGTGAATTACGTATATATGCATATTAAGAAAAAATATTTACGAAACGTGACGATATTTTTCTATTTACAAAACATCACATTACAAACCCTATAGCGAACATACTTTTTTTTTTAAAACAAAAAAAATATTTTTTATTTTTTTAAAAATTATTTTTAAAAAATTATGTTTTTATTTTTTTCGCTAAACAATTTATGTATGAAAGTTGTATGAAATATGTGTATCTCGCTCAAGGTTTAAAAAGTTTGCTCAAAATTTAGTGTATGAAAACTGTATGAAATGTGTATATCTTAGTCAAGGTGTAAAAAATCGCCTTAAAATTGTATGTATGAAAACGGTATGAAATTTGTATCTCACTCGAGGCTTAGAATTTCACTCACATTTTCGCGTATAAAGTTCATGTTAGATTTCTCTAAAATTAATATAACTACAACAACATTGTAGACAATTTTGATACAACATTCAAGACTCAAAATAATCGCTTAAATTTTTGTGTATGAAATGTGTACATCTTGCTCAAGGCTTAAAAAATTCGCTCAAATTTTGTGTATGAAAAACGTATGAAATGTGTTATCTCGATCAAGGCTTAAACATTACGCTCAAAATTTTATGTATGAGAATGGTATGAAATGTATATATCTCGCTCAAGACTTAGAATTTCATTCACATTTTGGGTATAAAAAACTATATTAAAAATTTCGCTTACAGATACACATTTCATACACAAAAATTTGAGGTAATTTTTTAAGCCTTTCAGCAATTTTTTTTAAAAAATATTTTCTTTAAATATAAAATTGTTTTTTAAAAGTTTAAAATAACTTTTTTAATTTTTTTAAAAAATAAAATTATTTTCTAAAATTAAAATTATTTTTAAAAAAAATTATTTTCTGAAAATAAAATAAAAAAAATATATATATAAAAATCTATCGTGTTTCATAAAATATGTTATATTTTGTAAGTAAGGAAAACTATCACCACGTTTGTAAATATTTCTCCTTAACACCCTTTGTGAAAATCTCGTTTTTTTTTTCAAGAAAAATAAAGATGACTAAGAAACCTTTTGGGCCAAAATTGTAGTCCAACATGACATCGGGCCTAATTAAGGAAGATCAAGCAAAGACATTTTTTTGCACGGATTGCCCTTCTTTTGGGGTGGTCTTTAAATTTTGCCCCTCATATTTGTGTTCTTTAAGTTTTGCCCTTCGCTTGGATACCTGAGGTTCTGGGATCGAACCTCCGTTCAGGCATAAAATAAAAAAATAATTTCACAAGGCAGGGCTGGGGGGAGTGTATGCCGGATCCGGCACACAACCATAAGGAAAAACTAAAGTTATGCCGGAGGGGGCAGACTTTGCCTTGAGACATATATTTTATTTTATTTTACTTTTCAAGGCAAACTTTTAATTATGCCTTAAGGAAAAGTTCCGCCTTATGGGGCATACTTTTAGTTATGCCTTAACTAAAAGTGTGCCCCATAAAATATAACTAAAAGTATGCCCCATAAGACGGAACTTTTCCTTAAGGCAAAACTAAAAATTTGCCTTAACGAAAAACTAAAGTTATGCCGGAGGGGACAGACTTTGCCTTGAGACATATATTTTATTTTATTTTTACTTTTCAAGGAAAACTTTTAATTATGCCTTAAGGAAAAGTTCCGCCTTATGGGGCATACTTTTAGTTATTGTCACGACCCGTCGGGAGGGCCGCGACGAGCACCCGGTGCTAGCCCACCCGGGCACGCCTAAACTTACTCTTACATCTAGGTGAGCCATACAGTTAAACATATAAATCTATTCATTCATCATATTAGTCCTTTTGGACGACAATGCCTTTATATCATAATTGGCATCTAGGCCACATCAAATGTACACAAGCCGACAAGGCTACCTAAAGATATACAAAACATAGGCCGATAAGGCTACCAAAAGATATACAAAACATAGGCCGACAAGGCCGGACATGTCTACCTATATACACGTGGCTACGAGCCTCTAAGAAGAGTATAACATATCACATGAGCGGGACAGGACCCCGCTATGCCCATAATTATGTACACAAAAGAATAAGTACCCAAAAGCTATGGCTCAGAATGAAATGGAGCTCTGCTATGTAATCTCTGAGAAAGCAGCAATGGATCAAGTCTGTCTCCCTGTGCACCTGCGGGCATGACGCAGCGTCCACAAACAAAAGGACGTCAGTACGAAGAATGTACTGAGTATGTAAAGCATGATCAATATCAATATAGAAGCATAAGTAGCAACATAAGAAATAACATTGAATGGGAGATGGCAATATCATCGTCATATGCACTTACTTGCCTTTCCTAGGAACTTTCCATTTGCTAATACGCATTTGTGTACATACATCATCATTCGTATTCATAATAGTACCCGTACCATATTTGTGCTCGTATTCGTATACATGCCCTTATTCGCATTCATATACATAGTCATATCATATTCATATTCACGTCATATACATAATCATATCATATACATAGCATTTACATAGCATACCCGACCACGTAGGATCGGTGTTTCATACATACTTGGCCAACCAAGGCTCAAGGTTACTCATACCTGGCCCTACCAAGGCTTCAGGGTTACATCTACCTGGCCCTACCAAGGCGTCAGGGTTGTCCGTACCATCTGCAGAGGTGTGCGCGCGTTTCGTAATCGTATACGTATTATTTACATGTCATGCCCAGCTTCATAAGCTCGAGGTTCCATAATAGTCATACATATACTAGCTCATAAGCATCATTTCTAGTAACATCATTATCATCATTGTCATCATTATCGTCATTGATATCATTATCACTATTATCGTCATTCGTCACATTTGCCTTAATGGGCCTACTCGTCATTCGAGGAATTTAGTACAATCGTAGCATATCGAGGATCATAAGCTTAGTAGCTTTGAAGATAGAAGCATTTGGAGAACATCATAAGCTCGTAAAAGATTTAGATGATTGGCCAAAGAACCATGCCTTATGAATGAAGGGTTAGCCTTACATACCTTTCCGTTCAACTATTTACCACTTGTGCTTTCTCCTCCAATGCTAGCGTTTCTACCTTCATTAAAGTCATACTATCGTTAGAATCGACAACTAGCACACATGGCTAAAGCTAGAGAAAATCGAACAGCATCTCATTTATTTATACGACATTCCTCCATAGCGTATATCAACTCCCAAACGTCAATAGTGCATTCACAATACCATAACAATAATCATTATTCACCCACATTATCCACATTTCTAGACTTACTTTCAATTACTCATATCCGTGGCTATAACACACAACTATGTCCATTCACGTACATTGCTCATCTCATTTTCTCAACATCATTTATAACACATTCATATCACAACACAACAAGAACCATGGTTCAATTCAAACTATCTCTCAAAATATCACTATTCATCATTCATGACCCATTTTTTCTATACTCATCTAATGTCCAAGAATTTTAACTCTCAAATACCTTAAACAACATGTATATACCATAAATCTTACCTTAGATGTCGTAGGAACGAGCCTTAGTTGATAGTACTCCACTTTGAGCAAAACCCTAGTTTATCTCCATTTGGATTTCTTGACCTTGGATGATCTTTGATGGTTTTCTTACACTTGATTCCCTTGATTTATGTTGTTGATCACCAAATATCCTTGAATCCTTGTGGAATATATGTAGAGAGATGTTCTAGAGAGAAGGGGTGTGATGTAGAAGTGAAATAAAATAAGCCTTGGTCCCCTTATTTAATGACTTAAAAATCTGATTTGAAGTGCACAGTGGTCGTAAACTTGGTTTACGGTCCGTATTCCAGTTTACGGACCGTCCTTCATGGTCGTATTTAATCATAACAGAACCAAAAACTCAAACTGAGACGTGGTGATTTACGGACACAGTTTACGGGTCGTAAACCACTTTACGGTCCGTATTCCAGGTCGTATTTAACCATTTGATCATTTGGCAGAAAGTTGAAGTTTTGGAAGCCAAAATACGTCATGGCAGTTTACGGACCGTATACCACTTTACAGTCCGTATTTCACTTTACGACCAACTGGCCAGAATGCAAACCTGCAACTTTTCACATTTCCAAAACCTATAATTATTCATTATGGAGCATAATGTCACCACCCGGATAAAGGGCCGCGACGAGCACCCGGTGTTACCCCACCCGGGCACCCCCTTATCGTACATAACATAACATCTAGGTGAACCATAAGTCAATTCGTGCTTTTCTTATCGTTAATCATATTGATCCCATTAGACGACCATCATCATTTAACATATCATAGGCATCTATGCCACATCATAAGTACAAGGCCGACGAGGCCAACAAAAGATATACAAAACATGGGTCGACATGGCCGAACATCTCTACCCACATACACATGACTACGAGCCTCTAAGAGTATGACATATCGTATGAGCGGGACAGGACCCCGCTATGCCCATAATTATATACACAAAAGAATAAGTACCCAAAAGCTACGGCTCCGAAAGAAATGGAGCTCTGCTATGCAATCTCTGAATAAGCAGCTATGGATCAAGTCTGTCTCCCTGTGCACCTGCGGGCATGACGCAGCGTCCACAAACAAAAGGACGTCAGTACGAAGAATGTACTGAGTATGTAAAGCATGATCAACATCAATATAGAAGCATAATAGATATCATATGAAATAGCATAGGAGGGGAGACAGTAATATCATCATCATCATGTCGCTTTCTTGCATACATCGTCGTTCATATCCCATAATAATAGCCATACCACTTTGTGTTCATATTCGTATACATGCCCTTACTAAGTCTTATCACACTCATATTCATATTATATACATGGTCATATCATATACATAGTATTTACATAGCATAACCAACTTCGTAGGATCGGTGTGTCATACATACTTGGCCAACCAAGGCTCAAGATCATACATACCTGGCCCTACCAAGGCGTCAGGGTTATCCGTACCATCTGCAGAGGTGTGCGCGCGTTTCGTAATCGTATACATACTTTATACATAGTCATATACATATAGTCTTACCCGGCATCATAAGCTCGGGGTCTTATCATAGCCCTTCATAGGCATACATATACATATATCATAGCTCGTAAGCATCTCTAATCTCATTTTACTCTCATCATCATTACTATCCTCATCATTATCGTTACATCTACATTATAGACTTACTCGTCATACGAGGAACATAGTATAATCATAGTACATATCAAGGGTCGTGAGCTTATGAGCTCGGAATGTCAACCATGTGAAGACAACATACTCATATAGAGGAATTAGGAATTTGGCCAAGAACCATGCCTTATGAAAGAAGGGTTAGCCTTACATACCTTTCTGTCGAACTATTTTACACTTGCACGTTCCCTTCCAATGCTAGCGTTTATACCTTCATTAATATCATAACAATGGCCATTAGTCATTCACATCATCCACATTATCTAGATTTCTCAATTTGCTACTAATTCTCCCATATTTATGGTCATGACCTCCAACTTCGTCCATTCGTCTAAAGTGTCGAGTTCATGATCTTAGTACCATTTATAATACATTCATATCGTAACACAACAACATTCATAATTCAATTCAAACTATTCCTCAAAATGTCACAATTCACCATTCATGACCTAGTTGACCACATTTTCTACAATCCATGTATTTTAATTCTCAAATACCTTAAACATCATGTAAAAATCATGAATCTTACCTTAGAAGTTGTAGGAACAAGCTTTGGTTGATAATACCCCACTTTGAGCCAAACCCTAGTTTTTCTCCATTTGGATTTCTTGACTTGGATGATCCTTGATGATTCCCTTATCCTTGATTCACTTGTCTTAATGTTATTGATGGCTTATAATCCTTGAAAACTCATATAATACATGTAGAGAGAAGTTTTAGAGAGAAGTGGTGTAATGTTGTAATGAAATAAAACAAGTGTTGGTCCCTTTATTTAATGACTTGTGAAATCTGTGCTGGGTGAACAGTGGTCGTCCATGGAGATTTATGGACCGTATTCCACTATACGGCTCGTCCTCCATGGGAGTATTTAGCCATTTCCAGAACCAGAAGTTGGGATGCCTTCATGGTGGTTTACGACCACGGTTTACGGGCCGTAAATCACTTTACGGTCCGTCCACCAGGTCGTATTTAACCATTTCCTCGGCTGGCAGACAGTCGAAGCCTTACATGGCAGTTTACGACTGCCAGTTTACGGACCGTATTGCACTTTACGGTCCGTATTTTGCAATATACGACCACTGGGCAGTTGCAATTCTGCAACTTCCCATATTTCTTAGACTTCTCATTTTAATCACCCCCGTCCATGCACATGCATTGCTCACCTTGTATCTCATCTTAACTTAGCCAACTTCTTCGTCTCACATCGGATACTTTCGAAATCTCGCCTATGGTTATCAATGTCGTTTCTTGCTCATAGACATCATGCACTCATATTCATCACTAGTTTATCCACTTGCGTACCAACGGAAAATTTTCCGAGGTGTAACATTCTACCCCCCTTAGGAACATTCGTCCTCGAATGTTAAAGGCTTGGGGAATTTTATAAAAATTTCGCCAGAGTTTCCTCTGTAATGTGGCACTACCACCCTGTCACAACAACCCACAATAACAATGCCTCACAGGGCAATAATACAACAGCACTAGAAATTTGGCCACACACGACCTGAATGTATAAAAGGAAAACATGCATACCTTATGATTTTGACGTCTCATCTTGGACTTCTTCCAAGGGCTGAAATAAATGTGGGTATTTGGATCGCATATTCTCTTCTGCTTCCCATGTCATTTCCTCTCGATTGTTATTTCTCCACAGAACTTTAATTGAGGCCACTTCTTTGTTTCTAAGGCTCCGTACTTGCCTATCTAATATGGCAATGGGTATTTCATCATAAGTTAACTTTTCTGTCACTTGAATATCATTCACTGGGACGATCCTCGTAGGATCTCCAACACACTTCCGAAGCATCGAGACATAAAATACTGGATGGACTGACTCCAAATCTGGAGGTAGATCTAACTCATAGGCCACTTTGCCTATTTTGCGCACAATCTCATAGGGTCCGATATACCGGGGACTGAGCTTCCCCTTTTTGCCAAATCTCATAACGCCTTTCATTGGCGACACTTTCAGGAATACCCAATCCTTCACTTCGAACTCTAAGTCTCTTCGACGATTATCCGCATAGGACTTTTGACGACTTTGTGCCGCTAGCAACCGATCTTGTATGAGCTTAACTTTCTCTATTGCTTGCTGGACCAAGTCTGGCCCTATCAACTTAGCTTCTCCGGTTTCAAACCACCCAATTGGGGATCTACACTTTCGCCCATATAGAGCTTCATACGGTGCCATTTGAATGCTAGAATGATAACTGTTATTGTAAGCAAACTCAATGAGTGGCAAATGGTCATCCCAATTTCCTCCAAAATCTATCATACATGCCCGTAACATATCTTCAAGAGTCTGAATAGTACGTTCAGCTTGCCCATCGGTCTGTGGGTGAAATGCCGTGCTTAGGCGCACTTGGGTCCCTAGACCCTCTTGGAAGGACTCCCAAAACTTGGCTGTAAACTGAGTTCCCCTATCGGAGATAATAGATACTGGAATATCGTGGAGTCTCACTATCTCTTTAAGATAAAGCTTTGCGTAATCTTCAGCCACATAGGTCGTCCTGACCGGTAAGAAATGAGCTGATTTAGTGAGTCTATCCACGATCACCCATATGGAATCATACTTACGTCGAGAACGGGGTAACCCTGTAATGAAATCCATATTGATCACTTCCCACTTCCAAGTTGGGATTTCTATAGCTTGCAATAATCCACCCGGCTTTTGGTGCTCGATTTTCACCTGTTGACAATTAGGACATTGAGCCACGAATTCCGCTATATCTTTCTTCATGCCATTCCACCAATATATGGACTTAAGATCATGATACATTTTCGTCGCTCCAGGGTGAATGGAGTAACAGGAACAATGAGCTTCTCTTAAAATCTGATGGCGTAGACCTGCCACATCGGGAACACATAACCTGCCTCGATATCGGAGAACTCCGTTTTACGAAATGTCAAATGATGACTCCTCCTTCTAAGGGAGTGTATCTCTGTACTGCATTAGCATGGGATCCTCATATTGTCGCTCTTTTACTTCCGCTACTAGCGATGAGACTGCTGAATTCTGAATAGTAGCTCCGCTGCTACCTGAGTCCACTACTCGGACTCCTAGGCTCGCTAACTGTTGAAGCTCACGGGCCATCTCTTTCTTTTCTGGTCGTACATCACTTAGACTTGCCATGGATCTGCGGCTAAGAGCGTCAGCCACAACGTTAGCCTTTCCGGGGTGATACAAGATATCAACATCGTAATCCTTTAGCAACTCCAACCATCGTCGTTGTCGCAAATTCAACTCTTTCTGCTTGAAGATATACTGAAGGCTCTTATGATCTGTATAAACATCCACATGGACACCATATAAATAATGTCGCCATATCTTTAAAGTATGGACCACTGCGGCTAATTCTAAATCGTGGGTTGGATAGTTCTGTTCATGTTTCCGTAATTGTCTAGAAGCATACGCAATCACCTTACCATTTTGCATCAATACACAACCTCGCCCGACACCTGAAGCATCACAATAAATAACATATCCTTCCAATCCCTCTGGAAGTGTCAAGACTGGGGCTGAAGTCAATCAGTCTTTCAACTCTTGGAAACTACGCTTGCAAGCATCTGTCCATTGAAATTTAGCTGACTTCTGAGTCAACTTGGTGAGTAGCGTAGAAATATAAGAAAAACCCTCAACAAATCTTCTGTAATAGCCTGCTAAGCCCAAAAAGCTACGAACCTCCGTAGGGGTCGTGGGCCTTGGCCAAGTCTTCACCGCCTCAATCTTTTGGCTATCCACTCGAATACCGTCAGCTGCAACAATGTGGCCCATAAATGCCACTGAGTTCAACCAAAACTCGCATTTGGAAAACTTCGCGAATAACTCTCGGGCTCGAAGAACTCCAAGGACAATTCGCAAATGATCCGCATGCTCGTCCTCGGATCTAGAATACACTAAGATGTCGTCGATGAATACAATTACAAATAGATCCAGAAAAGGTCTGAATACATTGTTCATTAGGTCCATAAACACTGCTGGTGCATTAGTTAACCCGAACGACATCACTCGGAACTCAAAATGTCCGTAACTTGTTCTGAAAGCTGTCTTAGGGATATCTTTCTCCCTAACTCTTACTTGGTGATACCCGGACCTCAAATCGATCTTTGAAAACCACTTGGCACCTTGCAATTGATCAAATAGATCATCAATCCTCGGAAGAGGATATTTGTTCTTAATCGTCACCTTATTTAATTGCCGATAATCAATGCACATTCTCAAAGAGCCATCCTTCTTCCGGACGAACAATACGGGTGCTCCCCACGGGGATGAACTAGGCCTAATGAAGCCTTTATCAAGCAAGTCCCTCAATTGCTCCTTCAACTCTTTCAATTCTGCGGGTGTCATTCTATATGGGGGAATAGATATGGGTTTAGTGTCTGGCAACACGTCAATATCAAAATCAATCTCCCGCTCGGGAGGAGGGCCTGGAAGCTCTTCCGGGAACACATCCGGAAATTCATTCACTACCGGAACTGGCTGAAGAGTCGGCGACTCAGCTTCTACATCTTGAACTCGTACTAGGTGATAAATGCACCCTTTCGTGATCATATTCCTTGCCTTTAGATAGGAAATAAACCTACCTTTTGGTGACGCCGTATTTCCTTTCCATTCTAAGACTGGTTCTCCCGGAAACTGGAAGCGAACCATTTTCATTCTACAATCAACATTGGCGTAGCAAGAAGCCAACCAATCCATGCCCATAATGACATCAAAATCTACCATCTTTAGTTCATGCAAGTCAGCTATAGTACGGTGGTCACATATCACGACTACACAATCTCTATACACTCGGCTAGTTATCACCGATTCGCCAACGGGCGTAGACACCTCAAAAGGTTTGATCGACTCCGGCTCGACCATAAACCGACCCGCAATATATGGAGTAACATAAGACAATGTGGAGCCCGGGTCAATCAAAGCATATACATCATGAGAGAATACCGATAATATACCTGTGACTACGTCGGGAGAAGACTCAAGATCTTGGCGTCCAGCCAAAGCATAAATACGGTGCTGAGAACCGCTAGTACTGGGAGCTCTCCCTCTGCCTCTACCATGGCCAGCTGGCGCATGTGAACCTGGCCCCGTAGGGCGTACAGATGCCGAAGATCCGGCTACCGACCCTGATGGCTGGGTCCTACCTCTACCATGTACTGAGGGGCAATCACGCATAATATGGCCTGGCCGACTACATGAATAGCAATCATCTGAACCAAATCGGCATCGACCCCAATGCATCTTCCCACACTGGGAACACGGTGGTACGGGTGGCCTTGACTGGACCAAATCACCTCTGAACTGAGGTCCTGTATAACTCGGACTCGGCCCTGAACGAGCAGATCTATCAAGGCCCTGGCCTGAAAACCGTGGAGGTGGACTGGTCATAGAATAGCCTGAATGGCTGGGAAGCTGCTGTCTGTGTCCACCCCTGGACTCGCTCCTCGAACCCGAAGGTCTAGCTCTCTTGCTATGTCCCCTATCTTGCTCACGTTCATTTCTCCGCTGCTGTAGGTGTTCCTCTAATTCCTGAGCATGTGCCTGAATGCGTGCAATATCCATGCCATCCTGAAGGGACGCAGTTAAGCATTTATCCATCAAGTGTGGCCCTAGGCCTTTCACAAACCGGTGCACTCGATCGCCCATATCCGCTACCATGGCCGAAGCATACCTAGCTAAGGAATTGAAGCAGAGACTATACTCTGTAGCACTTATGCTACCTTGCCTCAGATTCAAGAATTTATCGGCCCTAGCTCACCGAACTTCTGGAGGCATATAATGACGGAGAAAAGCATCAACAAACTCTTGCCATACCGGTGGAGGTGCATTGGCTCCCCGCGAAGCCATCCAAACCGTATACCACTGGATTGAGACATCCCTCAATCTATATGACGCTAGCTCCACCGATTCGGTGTCTGAAGCATGTATCAATCGAAGCGTGCTCAACATACCGTCAATGAAGTCCTGAGGATCCTCCTCCGGTTTCGACCCAAAGAATTCCGGGGGTTTCAAAGCAATGAAGTCACGGGCCCTTGCACTAACGGCCCTATCACCATGCCCTGAACTCTGCCTCTGAGTCTGGGCCGCAACCAACTGAGTCAACAAATTAATGGCCTCTTTGACATCTTGACCCGAAGCGTTTAGTGGAGGAGCTGGAGCTGGGGCTGAGGCTCCCTCACGCTCCTCAGTAATAGGCACTGTCTGGGAAGACTGAGATTGAGCCGCACTCTGGGACTCACCTTCCTCTACTACCGGTGGCGGTGCTCTTTTAGCCGGCTTTTCTGCCACCGTCTTGCCCTTTTGGGCTGCTGTAGCCTTTTTCTTTTTAGGCATCTCTGAAATACACAACACACGATTAAGGAATAAGAATTTCTTACATTATAGCTCTATCGCACGATTCTTATGAAGAAAGAAGGTCATATATTCCTAAAATGTCCGCAACTTCTTGTTTATAAGTGTGGCGCGTAACACACCCATAACCAAGACTCTACTAGACACGGCTCGTAAACACATCCTAGGACTGAACTGATTTGATACCACTTTTGTCACGACCCGGCTAAGGGGCCGCGACGAGCACCCGGTGTTACCCCACCCGGGCACCCCCTTATCGTACATAACATAACATCTAGGTGAACCATAAGTCAATTCGTGCTTTTCTTATCGTTAATCATATTGATCCCATTAGACGACCATCATCATTTAACATATCATAGGCATCTATGCCACATCATAAGTACAAGGCCAACGAGGCCAACAAAAGATATACAAAACATGGGCCGACATGGCCGAACATCTCTACCCACATACACATGACTACGAGCCTCTAAGAGTATGACATATCGTATGAGCGGGACAGGACCCCGCTATGCCCATAATTATATACACAAAAGAATAAGTACCCAAAAGCTATGGCTCCGAAAGAAATGGAGCTCTGCTATGCAATCTCTGAATAAGCAGCTATGGATCAAGTCTGTCTCCCTGTGCACCTGCGGGCATGCCGCAGCGTCCACAAACAAAAGGATGTCAGTACGAATAATGTACTGAGTATGTAAAGCATGATCAACATCAATATAGAAGCATAATAGATATCATATGAAATAGCATAGGAGGGGAGACAATAATATCATCATCATCATGTCGCTTACTTGCATACATCGTCGTTCGTATCCCATAATAATAGCCATACCACTTTGTATTCATATTCGTATACATGCCCTTACTAAGTCTTATCACACTCATATTCATATTATATACATGGTCATATCATATATATAGTATTTACATAGCATACCCAACCTCGTAGGATCGGTGTGTCATACATACTTGGCTAACCAAGGCTCAAGATCATACATACCTGGCCCTACCAAGGCGTCAGGGTTATCCGTACCATCTGCAGAGGTGTGCGCGCGTTTCGTAATCGTATACATACTTTATACATAGTCATATACATATAGTCTTACCCGGCATCATAAGCTCGGGGTCTTATCATAGCCCTTCATAGGCATACATATACATATATCATAGCTCGTAAGCATCTCTAATCTCATTTTACTCTCATCATCATTACTATCCTCATCATTATCGTTACATCTACATTATAGACTTACTCGTCATACGAGGAACATAGTATAATCATAGTACATATCAAGGGTCGTGAGCTTATGAGCTCGGAATGTCAACCATGTGAAGACAACATACTCATATAGAGGAATTAGGAATTTGGCCAAGAACCATGCCTTATGAAAGAAGGGTTAGCCTTACATACCTTTCTGTCGAACTATTTTACACTTGCACGTTCCCTTCCAATGCTAGCGTTTATACCTTCATTAATATCATAACAATGGCCATTAGTCATTCACATCATCCACATTATCTAGATTTCTCAATTTGCTACTAATTCTCCCATATTTATGGTCATGACCTCCAACTTCGTCCATTCGTCTAAAGTGTCGAGTTCATGATCTTAGTACCATTTATAATACATTCATATCGTAACACAACAACATTCATAATTCAATTCAAACTATTCCTCAAAATGTCACAATTCACCATTCATGACCTAGTTGACCACATTTTCTACAATCCATGTATTTTAATTCTCAAATACCTTAAACATCAGGTAAAAATCATGAATCTTACCTTAGAAGTTGTAGGAACAAGCTTTGGTTGATAATACCCCACTTTGAGTCAAATCCTAGTTTTTCTCCATTTGGATTTCTTGACTTGGATGATCCTTGATGATTCCCTTATCCTTGATTCACTTGTCTTAATGTTATTGATGGATTATAATCCTTGAAAACTCATATAATAAATGTAGAGAGAAGTTTTAGAGAGAAGTGGTGTAATGTTGTAATGAAATAAAACAAGTGTTGGTCCCTTTATTTAATGACTTGTGAAATTTGTGCTGCAAACAGCTTATAAGCTAAAAAAAATAAGTTGGGGTAGTCTAACTTATTTTTTTGGCTTATAAGCTGCTTTAGATAAACTAAGTCTAATGGGCTCAATTATTTAAACAAAATGACTTTAAGTTGGCCAGCCAAACACTCAAAAAAGCTGAAAACAGCTTATAAGCAACTTATAAGCCAATCCAAACGGGCTCTAACTTTAGTTTTTTCTTAAGAACTTTATGCCGGATCCGGCATACACTCCTTCCAGCCCTGTCTTGCGAAATTATTTTTTTATTTTATGCCTAAGTGGTATAAGGGCAAAACCTGGGCCAAATTTAAAGCCGGGGCAAAATTTAAACACCACCCTGTTTGTTAGGTAGACCAACCATCTTCAGTGATTCTTTTGTCGGAATTCATTTGCTCAAAAGATAATTGGTAGTTTCAGTTCAGATGCTTAACGCCTTAGCCATTTTTTGAATTGTTTGAGTAAATTGGAAAGGGATGAGATAATGAAAGAGAAGAATCCAACTGCTTCAATTTTCAAGAAAGTATTGTTGAATTGTTCAGCTCAGGTAGAACCCTATACCTTCATTTTTACCCTTGGTAAAGTCGTAAGGATTTGATATCCTTTCTTTTCATTTTTTGTTTTTCCCCCTTAAATACATCCCTTCGTCTATATAATGTTTGGGCGAAGAGTGAATACTTTTATGTTCTTTGGTTTTATATTTGATTTGTAATGAGATATATTTGGTGGGTGGTCTCTCCCACAATACTTTGTTACATGTCCATTGAGGCTTGCGGTAATTGGAATTAACTCTATTTTCAGAAAGGGTGAAAGGAGAAAAAAAAGGAATTTGTTTATCTTAAATTATGACCTAATAATGACTGTAGTAGATGAAACATTACTCCCACCACCTATGTGAATTGTTTCGAAATACTGAAAGCATCAGGATCTTTGGTCTTGCTTGATAAAACACAGGCGAAAGTGTATGGCAGTTGTGTTGCAGCAAAGGTTCCAGAAGTAGAACGTGATATGTGCTTAAAAGAATTCCTTCAATTGAGGAACTGCATGCAGAGTGTGGTATGATAAATTCACCATCATGTTTGATCAACAAATATGTGTGCATCTCATTCCTTTGCTTGCCTTTTTTTTCTGTTTATTTTGCAGCTAAAAAGAAAGGGTTGAATAGTTAGAGTGAAAAGCAGCTGTTAAATCATGCATGAAAAGGTTTGACGTTTTAGTTTTTGAAGGATAATATTTTTTTCATTTAATTATAATGTGTTAGCATATAACTCGTTGCACCGTTATATTTATTTATGCATTTGCAGTTGGGCATAGTTTAGGTGTTTCTCAAGTCAGTAGTTCTACGTAGAGGATAGTGAAACATGTCAGCACAAGCATCCTCTTCTCAGCCTTGTGGTTTTGGTAGTTCTGGTGCTCTATCACATGTGTATATTCAGTATCCACCTTTAAGATGCAAAATCCCAGGAGCAAGAAATATTTTCTATGATGATGGCACGAAACAGCTTATTGTACCCACATCTGATCAGGTAAAATGCTATGCGAAACTCAATACACACGGTCTGCGTTGAGAAATGATACTGCAACATTCTTTTGCTGCCTCTTACCATTGAACTAAACTCCTTTTGCAGGTTTTCTCTTGGAAAACAAATCCATTTAATCCAAATGTGACTCAATCCTCTGATTTAATAGGCGAAGGTCCAGTTTTGTCCATTCGATATTCTTTAGATTTAAAGCTTTTGGCTGTACAACGATCCCCTCATGAGGTTCATATCTGGATCAGAGAGAGTGGGGATACTTTTAGTCACAAGTGCAGGTCTGAGTCAGAAAGGATTCTTGGATTCTTTTGGACAGATTTACCAACGTGTGATATTGTCTTTGTCAAGACCAGGTATATATAGCACAAAAACTTAATCTCTTAAGTTTCTTGTCTGTATCGGCTTTCAAACGTAACTATTTGATTACTTCATGGTTCTTAAATGTTTACCTACAAAAAGAAAAAGTGGTATTTTCATTAGTAACTCAAAGCTACTTTTTGTGTCTTTTGAAATTTGACTTTTTAATCACTTCCTCGCTAGGACAGATCTTTATATCTATTTGATATATTAGCATGTCTGGTTTGGATATATTACCTCATCTTTGTCTGAATTTTAGGTCACTTCCGTAATCATAACTAGAGCTTGGTTACTTCAGAAAACAGCTGGAAATTTTTTAGTGAGGCAATATTCAATTATGTAGAAATCAGTTTCAGAATCCAAACTAAACAGCCTGTTGTTGTGAAGTCTGCTTTATACTAATTTAATCAGTAAAGGGTAACTTTGTATTTATTATAACAAAACCAGCAAAAAGATGATGCTGAAAAGTTACTCTGTTTTTATACTCATGGTGACCAAAAAAATTATTTTCTTACAAGAAAATTAGAAATGTCTATTTGCCAAATGTTCAATAATATTTTCATATGTTCAGTTATATAGTTGTCCCACATGGTTTCTGTAAGGGCTACACAATTTTTTTTTTTTGGTAAGGTAATGTTTTGTTATTAATAAGGTACCAAAATGGCATAGAAACAGAACAGGATTCAAGTACCTCCAAACAGCAGACTAAGCTCCCTGTTCCCTCCCAATACAAAAAATCCAAATATTGATCCATACTTTCTAATGTACAACTTTTACACCAGAAATACAAATTACGCAAACATTTGTTCTCGACTCTAGAGATATGACTTCTCTTCCCTTCAAAGTAAGCATTATTTCTTTCCATCCATATGGTCCAGAATATACAAATGGGAATGGTCTCCCATAGCTGCGTCATGCTTCTTGAGACTTTTTGGCCTTGCCAGCTTTCCAATAAATATCTAATCTTCTGAGGTATAACCATGAAATACCGGCATTGTTTAGAAAGGGCTCCCAGCATCGTCTAGAAAACCTGCAATGAAGAGGTAAATGCTCCATAGTTTTCTGATCTTCTTTACAGAGGCACATCTGTTGTTTGATGAAAAACCTCTTCTCTGCAGATTGTTTTGAGTTGAACATGCCTCCCTGGTTGCAATCCAATCCAAAGGAGTCTGCCTTAACCGCCCTGCTGCGGTAACAAGCTATAGCAATTCTTGACTGAAAACCTCTTTTCCCTGCTGTTGATCCAAACCAAACTATCCACTTTATTTTGATCTATTGATATTTATCCCAACTATTGAAGTAACTGACATAAGTCTTCCATTTCCCATTCATTCAGATATCTTCTGGAAGTTAACTAGTGCCCTGAACTATCCACTTTATTTTGATCTATTTATATTTATCCCAACTATTGAAGTAACTGACATAAGTCTTCCATTTCCCATTCATTCAGATATCTTCTGGAAGTTAACTACTACCCTGAACTAGAATAGGAGTCTGAAATATAACCATCTTTCTTCACAGAACAACTGAACGTATCTGAATATCTGAATATGTGATCCTTAAGTTTTCATTTTCTGTCCATGAATCTGTCCAAAACCTTATCTTGGCCCCATTCCCCTCTAATTTAGTGAGCTTTGGAAATTCATCCCACAACTCACTAATTCCTTTCCGGATTCACCTACTGGACGTTAATAATGAAGAATTCTGTCTCCATTCCCCAAACCATTCATGTTACCATAGGTAGCATCCAGTACCTTCTTCCAAATTTCATCACCACCCCTGCTATATCTCTATAATCATTTAAACAACAAGCTCTTTTTATGTTAACTTCTTCCTCATTCCCAACCGTCCATCCTCCTTGTCATTCGTAATCACTTGCCATTTGACCAAGCGAAACTTCCTCTTACTGGCACTCCCTTCCTAGAAGAAATTGACTTCTTATGGAATTCAGTCTCTTTTCCATTGTGACAGACAAAGTGATTAAAGACACAGTATAAGTAGGCAATCCATCCAATACACTATTACTGAGGATGAGTTTTACCTCCAAAGGAAAGATATTGCTTATTCCATGGATTTGGTTTTATTCATATATCTATTAATAACTCCTATACAAATACTTTTGTCTTTCCTTTTCACCCCAAGTGGCAACCTTAAATTGACTGTAGGGAATTTTTCCACTACAACAACATAAAGTAATCCCACAAGTGGGGTCTGGGAGGGTAAGATGTACGCAGACCTTACCTCTACACCTAAAATATTTGCCAACTTCTCAATACAATCATCAACATTAATGTTAAATATACTACTTTTAGATAGATTAATCTAAATCTTAGTTACTGCCTCAAAGCATAACAGATCCTCTCAGATTAAGGGTGTGTTTGGTATGGAAGAAAACATTTTTCAGAAAATGTTTTCTGATCTACCCATGTTTGGTTGGTCAAAATGTTTTGGAAAACAGTTTCTTTAGGAAAACAAGTTACTTAAAAATGAGGAAAGTTACTTCTCTAATAGAAGTAGGAAAAACAAGTTCCATAAGTGACATTCCAAGTTCATTGTCTTCTCCGCATCCATCCAACGCCCCCAACCCTTACCCCTTGACCATCCCACCCCCTGCCACCTCTGAACCCCACTCCCAACCCCATAATGATTTGTTAAATTACATATAAATGTTCTTGGGATAATGTTTTTTTGCTTACTGAACACTAGAAATAAGTAAGATATCCAGTTGTTTTCCAAGAAAACATTTTCTAGAAAAACATTTTCCTTCATACCAAACACACCCAAAGAAATTGATTATTTTCTGCCTCATAGAAGAATATCATCAACATACAAAATATGATTTACAACCATTCCCCCGTCATTATTTCTGCCAATTCTCAAGCCATTTAACCAGCCTAGATTTTCTGTCCTTTCCATATCATGCTGAGAATCTCCTTTATTAAGGTTTATCTTGTCTCAATCCTCTTTGAGACTTGAAAAAGCCTAGAGGGTGATCATTTTTCAAAATTGAAAAATCTGACCATAGAGATGCATTACCTGATAAAGTTTATCAGTTTTAAAGTATTCAGACAAGATCAGTTGACTTGATCATATGCCTTTTCTAGATCTAGCGGACATGCTACCACTCTCTTCTTCCTTTTCAATAGATGGTCCACACTTTCATTGGCGACCATGGCCGTATCAGTAATCTGTCTACCTAGAATACATTCTGATTTGGTGAGATTAGTTTACTAAGAGCTTTGCTATGATTTTATATATACTTCCCAATAGGTTGATAGGTCTGACGTTTTTCATCTCAGATTGCTACCGTCTTCTTTGGTATTAATGCAATGAGAGTAGAATTCAAACATTTGGTAAGGGTGTCTTCGGATGAAAATTCTCCGCTATCCTCGATACATCAAGGAGCCTTATAACTTTTAGAGCCTGTTTGACCAAGCTTCTTGGAGGCCAAAGCACTATTTTTACGGGAAAAAACACTTTTTTTTTTTTTTGGAAATTTGAAGTGTTTGGCTAATAAGTAAAAGTGTTTTTGGGTAGAAGCAGTTTTCTGCTTTTGGGAAGAAGCTAAAAGTTTCCACTTCTTGAAAAAAGCAGAAGCAAAACATTGTTTTTCCAAGACAAAAATATCCTTACCATAAATATCCCTCATTAATTGTTTAATTGAAACAACCATTTCCTTTTCGTTTGGTTTCTACGTTCTAATATTATACGAAATATTTAATATTTCTTTGATTTCTCTATGTATTATGTTGATTAGAGATTTTAATATAGATTTTTTGTTTTAATTAAATAGAAGTACAAAACTTAATATAAGTATTTCATAATGGATATTTAGAACAATTTCTCTCTTTCAAATAATCATAATAGGAAACATGCCTTGATACTTGTCCCTTTTTGTAATTTGACACTCAAAAGCACTTTTTTCAAAAGATTGACCAAACACAATCTGCTTATCAAATACTAAAAAAACACTTTTCAAACGAATTAGCCAAACACACTGTTTTTGTCACGCCCCGAACCTGGGCCGAGCGAACCACATAGCTTGCTGAATCAGTATGAGACATGTACTGATGCGGAATATGAGTTAAAACATGAATAGTCTGAATAAAACATGTGACATCATAATAGTACTGAATATGTTGTTTTAAAACATGTCGGAAACAATCTAAAAACATGATGGTGTAGCCCACAAGACTGAACATAATTGAATACCCAACATGACACACTGACTAGTCTATGAAACCTCTGACATGAGTCTGAAGCTTATATCATTAAAGAATTAAGAGTTCTGAAGCTTTTTCATGAAACTAAGGCATACTCTCTATTTCTGATGCTATTTGTAGTAATCATGAAGAACGAGGGGTGTGGAAGATCAATAACATTCCCACACGTAGAGAGTTAGCCTTACATACCTGTAATCGCTCTAATCTAACGAACTAAACTGCTTCTTTGAGGAAGAACACCAAAACCCTAACTTTGAGCTCTTGCGAAGGATTTACCTTGGAAATTCGATGTTTTGGTTGAAGAATCATGTCACTAATCATGAATTAATGTTAGAATTTCTTAGGAATCGTTAGAGCTATCTTACCTTGACATTGGACGTTGGGGGATGAGATGAGGAAAAAAACGACTGCTTAGGGCTTTAGAATGAAGTTGGAATGTGAAAAATGACATAAAATCGTCTAAGGGTCGTATTTATAGGTCTGGGGCGAAGTACCCCTTGGCTCGCTGAGCGAGATCCAAAGCAAACTCACCCCTTGCTCTGGGCCTCGCTGAGCGAGCTCACCCCCCGCTTTGGGCCTCGCTCAGCATGCTCCATGGCGAGCTCCAGCTCGCTTTGGGGCATACCGAGGGTGCTTTAGTAAAACGGTCATAACTTTTTGTACATAGATCCGTTTGACTTGCACCTTATGTGGATGGAAAGGTATTTCAAACAACTACAACTTTCATGCAGGATGTTTTCCCAAATTCCCAACTAATAAGGGGGTTATACTAGCTTGAAGTGAGGCCTTGTGCAAACTCACTTGAAAACAT
This sequence comes from Lycium barbarum, assembly GCF_019175385.1. NCBI lineage: Eukaryota > Viridiplantae > Streptophyta > Magnoliopsida > Solanales > Solanaceae > Lycium > Lycium barbarum. Next base: position 79,857,477 of record NC_083337.1, on the reverse strand, counting down.
GCTTCGTAGAGTAGCTTCCGACTTTACTTTGTCCTAAGACTCTTCTTATGCCTTGATTTGGTTTCAAAACTCTTTCTACACTCCTCATATTGGTTCTAATATACTCCCATCTTACGAGTCAAATCTTAGCCAGAAAGTACGGGGTGTTACAATTTTTCTCCAGAAATTCTTTTCTAAAAAGCTATTGTGACAAAAGTGCTTCTCAAAATAAGCATTTTTAGCAGCTTGACTAAATAGACTCTTAAAGCTTTAATTACTGCTTCCACTTCTTCGCGAGTAAAAGGCCTCTGCACCCGACACCTATCTTAGAAAGCCTTCTCAAACTATCATCTTTCCAACTAGGTCTCCACTGTTCTGGTTATCGAAAAGGTTTTTCTTAAAAGCCAAGGATATGCTCTTTGCTAAGTATTTCATCCTCCACTAGTTCCTTCCCAGTTACCAACAACCACCACCACAACAAACAACAACATACCCAGTGTATTTCCATAAGTGGGGTCTGGGGAGGATAGGATGTACACAGGCCTTATCCCTACCTTTGTGGGATAGGGAGACTGTTTCCGATAGACCCCCGGCTCAAGAGAAAAAAGGATTTAAAGCATGATATTAAGAAAAATATGATAACAAGGTAGCAAGATAAAAAGCAAAAGAAGAAACAAATATTAGTACACCTCGAAAGAATCTATGCGATCACTAACTAATACTTCCTCCATCCTAATTTGTTTTTCGCTTTTCGCTTTTCGAGAGTCAAATTTTTGAATTTTGACCGTGTATTTGAACATAGAATCTTTAAATTTCCGAGAGAAGATTTACATATTGAAAACTACGGAAAAAGTACTATAAGTCACCATAATTAATAATTTGAAATATTTAAAAGACATGAAAAAATTACGGTCAAAGAACAACTCGTTTGATTCTTGAAAAGCGAAAAGTGTCAAACAATTTGGGAGGGAGGGACTACTACTAATCAGGAGAATACTCAGCTACCTACCAACCTCCTATACTAATACTCGACCTCCACACTTTCCTATCTAGGGTTATGTCCTCAGTGGAGCTGTGTCATTGTCTTGCCTAACCACCTCCCCCAACTCTTCTTCGGTCTACTCTACCTCTCCCAACTCCTATTATAGCCGATCTCTCACATCTCTCCTTGTTGGTGCATCCACACACCTCCTCTTCACATGCCCGAACAATTTCAATCTTGCTTCCCTCGTCTTGTCCGCCATAGAAGCCCCTTCCACCTTGCCCCGTATAATATCATTCCTAACCATATCCATCCTAGTATACTGACACATCATCTGAGCATCCTCATCTCCGCTACACTCATCTTCTGGACGTGAGTGTTCTTGCCTGGCCAACGTTCTGCTCCATACAACAAAGTCGGTGTAACCACCATTCTGTAGAATTTACCTTTAAGTCTTGGTGACACATTCTTATCACGCAGTATCCCGGATGCAAGCCTCCATTTCACCCACCTCGCTCTAATACGATGAGTGACATCATCATCAATCTCTCCGTCTCCTTTGGATTAAGGACCCAAGATACTTAAAACTATCTTTCTTGGGTAGGACTTGTGCATTGAGCTTCACTTCCACCTCTGCCTCTTGTGTCAGCAATGGGCAAATCTAGCTCACTAGAAAATGTAGAGAACTCACCAATAGACGAGGATTCGACTTCTTCTGCACAATTTCTTCTTGAGTACGTTATCAAATCAAGTCTATCCAAATGCCCAATAGCCTTCCCTTGAATTCTTTCTCCAATTTCAATTTCCATTGTGATTGTGGTATCAAGAGGTTTAACAGTGGAATTAGGGATAATCACCTCTTTATTGCTTCCCCCCTGAAGAGGTGATTCTGTAATACTTAACTAGGGCTCAGATCTCAAAAGGTGACACCCATGCTTACAAAGGATCTCCTAGTGGGAGAATGACAGCATGCATACCCTTTCTGTGTTGGAGAATACCCAATACAGAGACATTTGAGGGGTTTAAAGCTTCCCATAATTTCTATGTGAACAAAGCAGACACACGCAAAAACCTTTGGAGGAACAATATTTTACCCTTTAAGCTTCCAAAAGGACTCTAATAATTAAGGGGTTTAAGTGACATTCTATTGATAAGATAGGCAGCTGGTAGAATGACATCCCTTAGTAGGTTTTTGGTAGATTCATAGTCAACATAAGAGATCTTACCATGAAACATGTATAAGTATCAAAAAAATGAAACATGTATAAGTATCAAAAAAATGAATCATGTATAAGTATCATGCAATAACACTTCCAATCTTCCTCCCTGTTTGAATATCCTAAGAAAACTACTACTACATCTCAAACTTTCTGGGTATAAGCAATGCCATTATATCATATAAGCATTGTCATAAATAATAACAACTACTGCTACGTCTCAATCCCAAACAAGTATTGCCATTGATTTAGGTAAGTTTATTTGAATCCTTTAAAAATCATTAGCATGCATCTCTGATCTAGATCCTCAACTGCAGTGGACTGGAGTTATTTTCGTGCAATTCTGAAACAAGATCACTTCAATTGGCAGAGACTAAGAAACTGAATGTGAGCTGGTATGTCTATACACATGAAAGTAGATTGGTGCTTCTTGCCACAGGAATGCAATGCAAGAGCCTTACAGGATATCAGGTTTATATATAGTCTTTCTTTTTAGATGTCTACCTTTTTGGTATGAAAATGCATTACATATATTTTTGCTTTGGCTGGTTTAATAATCTTTAGGAAGATCAAAATTGTAGTGGGGTTGAATAATTTTCCATCCTAGTTTTTAAGGTTTTTCATCATTGGCGGTTTCAAGGTTAAGCTTCAGAGCTGATGTATTTAAAGCTTCACTGGTAGGAAACTCTATCTGTTCTCCGAGGAAGTAGCATCCGTGTCAGTCTTCACCTTTCAGGATCATCATTTCTCATTATTCAGATTTTATGATAAGCCCCTTTAGCTGGAAAAAGTTTTTAGAAGTGAGATTTTGTCATTTATTTGGCTTATCATTTTGTCCTTTTATGCCTTGTATGATTATAATAATGGCAATCCTTTGTGTTCAGAACTCGTGAGATGCAAGGCATTCATCACTAAATCCTTTCAATTTTGATTGCTTGACATTAGTTTTAATTCTGTTTTATAGATTTCATCCGTAGGAATAGTCCGATTGCCAAGGTTTGACATGGCAATGGCAAAATCTGAGGCAAATAGTAAGCCTGTCCTTGCCACAGAAGACGTTTATATAGTCACAGTGTAAGTGCTTTTCCTGTTCTCTTTTCTTAAGTGAGATCTTTCACCTAATTTTTTCTGTTAAGTAGATTTTCCATCTAAGTTATGACATGTTTCCCTGTTAATCCGCAGTTATGGTAGAATTTATTGCCTGCAACTTGATAAAATAGCAATGCAGCTCCATTGTTACAGATTTTATCGGGATGCCGTGATACAACAGGTTAGCTCTTACCAACACCAAGGTACAGGTTTATTTCTAAAAAGTTTAAGTTGTGTATCTGATTAGTCCAATCATCTAAGAGACGGGTGTTGTAGCTTATCAAAATAACAGAAAGGTTTTAGTTTGAATATGGTTCTTATAACTTGTGGATGAATAGATACACGGATTGAAAAAAAAAAAAAAAGAGAGAACCTTATACACTGATCAATTGCCGGAAGCTATTCCAAATGAACTATGTCATCTATATTTCTAAAAGGTTGTGTCGAGGGGATCAACGAATTTACTTCAATAATATTAGTTGATAAACTGCTTTCCTTGGTTATCACAAAAAAAAAAAAAAAAAGGTTGATAAACTGTGCATGGGAGTTTCAACCAACAAGCTATAAGTATAAGGTATTTAGAAGATGACACTTGTGGCCTAAACGTTAAAGGCCTTCGATAGAGGTTAATGGACAAAAAAGTCAAATTAGGAGACTAAATGCTCAAGTGAAGCTGAGTTTAGTGGGAAGCATTTTCTAGATTAGAAGTGCTGATCGCGAATACGTAACCGTAAACTATTGTTATCCTGCAGTTAGAGAAATTAAGAAGTCAAGTAGAAATAGTATCCCATTATCAATGAGACTGGGAGTTCCATAATTAATGAGATAAGTAATTGATACGCTCAAATTACACCTATTAATGATGTAAAGCGGACGTTGTCAAATACTTGGATTCCCCCTTGATTTCCTTGATTGCGATAGGGTCTTCCTGCCATGTTCACCTGGTTCACTAAAATAGCAAACGAGGTGTGATGGAATAGAAAAAGTTTTAAAGAATAGTACACAACAATTAGTAATTTCTAAACCGTATTCCCCGGCGACGGCGCCAAAATTTGATACGCTCAAATTACACCTATTAATGATGTAAAGCGGACGTTGTCAAATATAGTAACCCAACAAGGTTGGGGTCGAATCCCACAGGGAATATGGAGAGAAAAGAGTACTAATCGTATGCGATACCAGTCTTTAAATGCTTTAATCCTATTCCGGATAGTTTGAATTGATTGTTGAATAATGTAATTGAATACTTTGACTTAAAATGTAATTAATGTGAGAGAGAGACTAAGGTTGTGTTCCCCAATTTGATTAGATATTATGCTTCAGGTTTCATTGTGATATACTTCTAATGGTTGTTCTATGAATATGCACTTGGTCTCTTAAGGACTTCTTAATGTTTCCCAACAGTTAAGTCGTATTTCTTCTTTATGATTCTTCCGAATATAAAAGTTACAATCGAAGAGCGACTAATAATGCCAATTTAGACTTATTCTTATTCCTAAGTTAGTCTATTAAACGAGGGTTAACGCCTCGAGTTATTGTCATTCAATCTTACCAATACTAACTTTCTTTCCCAAGAACAGTTAATATAATGGCTTAGGATAATGCTTGCAATCATCACCCAATAGTAACGTATAAAAACTGAATGAATACCAACAACCATTATGCATATATCAATAATAGAAACCCATTCACATAATATCCATCATGGGTTCCACAACCTTAGCTTTAAAATTAGCTACACATGATTTTAGATAACAAAGAAAACTTACAAGTAAACATAATGAACTTACAATGCAATTACAAGATGGAATGAGAGTGAAGTTGTTGTCTTAAATGCTTCAACCACTTCTAAGATTAAGGACCTAGGGTTTGTGCCTCCAAAACAAAATCTCAATAATGAAATAAAACCCTACATTAAGTATTTATAGAGCCAAAAATCGCGCCAAGTTTCTGGACAAAAATGCCCTTACGCTGTATTGTTACGGATCGTAACCTGTGTTACGGTCCGTCCTTCAGTTCGTCATTTGTCAGCTTTGATGTTACGGCCACCATGCGACGGACCGTAACCTGTGTTATGGTCCGTCCTTCTGCGGCGTAACTTGTGACTTTACTTGGCAACTCTCTGGAAATTTGGCTGATGTTACGGTGATATGTTACGGACCGTAACATGAGTTACGGACCGTAACACTGATGGTTTCATTGAAAACTCTCTGGAATTTTAGCTCATGTTACGGTGATATGTTACGGACTGTAACACTACACCGTAACACTGATGGTTTCAATGAAAACTTTCTGGAAATTTAAGCCTTGTTACGGTTCAAAGGTACGAACCGTAACATGAGTTACGGATCCCGTTACGGTCCGTAACTCATGTTACGGACCGCCATTTAGCTCCAATTTGTCCGTTTTTCAGCGTTTCATCTCATTTCCGATCCTTAGTCAACCAATCCTATAAAACACAAAAATAACATAAGAAACAATGTAACAACACTTAAAAACAAGCATCATTTCTAGTTACAAAGGCATAAAATGTGCCGAAATTCACGGCACATCAACACCCCCAACTTAAGCTTTTGCTTGTCCTCAAGCAACTACAACAATACTCACTACTAACACACGACATCTTAGCAAAATAAGAATGACTACGGTGGTTTTGGCATGTGTTTCTAGCACGGACTCTTCAATTCAAGAAAACTATTTAGGCTCTTATCCATCTCCTATTTGTGACACAAGACGCACATTTCAGAAAAATTGCAATTCACTATGCAACCTCAATTAATGACACAATCATAGTACGGGGGTCTCTATGCACATGAATTTCAACTTCCGGAAAGCCAGTTACTTTGAAACCTACAATCCTTACGCCCTCACATAGACCAAAGAATGTCCCAACACACATTTACAACATAAATGGGACAGAAGACTAAAGAGACAGAAGAACACTCACACTCATAAAGAAATTTGCATATCATGCTTGCACATACCATAGGCTTGCCTTTATTTTCCCTGCTTTCAACTTTGAACAATTTGATTGTGATCACATTAGGACTTTTTGGGCTTGTAACATTGGCTTAGGGACGGGTAGGATGAATATTTGGATATCGGTGACTCACCCTCCTCGACACTTCTTTTTGACTTCATTCACCATTCTTCCTATTATTTCCAACCCTCCATCTTCAGCGTGGATTTATTTAGAACTTATATACCTATATATCTTTTTTTTTTTTTTACATATACATATATATATATATCCACGCTGAATTATTCCCCTTTATATTCGTGATCACCCCCAACAGACCTTTGGCCTCATTTTCCGCATCTTTGACTTATCACCCCAACTTAGGCTTTTAGCCTCATTTTCCGCATTTTTGACTTATCACCCCCAACTTAGGCTTTTAGCCTCATTTGTCATTCTTCCGTGTCAAGGAGGGACTTGGTGCCAAATGGGTTTATTCACAGAAGGGAAAGAGGTTAGTTAATGGTTAATCGAAGAAAAAGTCTATAGGCTAAAAAATGGGAGACTAGGGATCATTTTCTGTACGGGCCAGGCTCATTTAAGATACTTTGGGGTTAATACAAAGAAAGCCTAAGATCACCTCACAATCAAATTCTCCTTAGAATTCACGCACGACCAACCAGGCAAGTTCTAGATTGCAAGCATCATATGCAAATAGAAGCTAAGAACTCACAACACAATGGCATAAGGATTGTTTAAATACTCCGACTTCATTTCCGTTTGAAGATTTCACATGCATAAACACCCTTTCTTTGCAATGCCATTAAAAGAACCATACATGTCAATATCAACAACTCATTCTTGATGTACATCACAAATTATTTTTCGGAGGGATATCATTGAACTTGTAAAAACCATTTTTATCTATGCTAGAAACACGGACCACCACCACTTAAGTCATCATTACTTTACTTCTATATTAAACATCCTAAACATGCTAGGTTCAACAAACACATAACATTCTTCGGGAATAGAAACACATAGCAAAGAACAGCCGAAGAACGTCCTAACACATACTTGCTAATAAAAATAATACCAACAAAACAAAACAATAACAATTGTCTTAAACACATGCTTACTATCACAATTTTGGGCTAAAATGCCCACAAAAACAAAAACAATATCCAGTATACCAAAGCAATACCAACAAAACAAATAAAAACAGTAATTACCCACACCCCCAACGGAAAAACATGCATTGCCCTCAATGCATCAATATAAAGCATCAAAATAATGGAGGGCCTCCCTGGAGCGCACTAGGCGCTCGGGTCTGCAGCAACATCAGAAGGCTGGCCAGCACTAGGCGTCAAAGTCGTCAGAACTCAACTGGTTGTCAATCCAACATCAAGCAATGTCAGTCTATGACAAAGAATTATTGGCTCTTGTTATGGCTGTTAACAAGTGGACACAGTATTTGACAGGAAGGCCTTTTGTGGTCAAAACTGACCAAAAGGCCCTTAAATTTCTGTTGGAACAAAAACTACACACTGGAACACAATTAAAGTGGATAGCAAAGTTGATGCAATTTGATTTTTGCATTGAATATAAGAAGGGTAAAGAGAATAAGGCAGCTGATGCATTATCAAGAATGCCTATGGTGGAACTGGTTTCAATGACTTTGTCCACTATCAAGACTGAGTTGTTAGACATGATTATCAAGAGTTGGGAACAAGATTCTGAACTCAAGAACCTTATTCAAGAACTCATGGAAGAGAATGGTGAAGTAAGGGGGTTTACCTTCTTGCATGAGCAACTAAGGAAAAAGGGGAGACTGGTTATCGGTGCTGATGATGCATTGAGGAAAAATATCATGCAGTTGTGGCATGATTCATCCATTGGGGGCCATTCAGGTATGGATAATACTCACAGGAAGATTGCTGCATTATTTTATTGGAAAGGAATGAAGGAAGATATTCAACAGTATGTGAGAAATTGTGACATATGCCAGAGACACAAGTATGACAATGCACCTTACCCTGGACTTTTACAACCACTGAAAGTAGCAGCTGCTTGGGAAAGTATAAGTATGGATTTTATTGAAGGATTGCCCAAATCAAAAGGGAAATCTGTCATTTGGGTAGTGGTGGACAGACTTACCAAGTATGCTCATTTTGTAGGGTTGTCCCATCCTTATTCAGCTAATGACATTGCCAAACTTTTTATGGAGCACATTTATAAGCTTCATGGGATGCCAGCGGATATAGTAAGTGATAGAGATCCGGTATTCACTAGTAAGGTTTGGCAAGAACTTTTCTCTATGTTGGGAGTCACTCTCAATACTTCAACTGCTTATCACCCACAAAGTGATGGACAGACTGAAGTGGTGAACAGATGTTTGGAGACATATCTAAGGTGCTTTTGCTCTGATTCACAAGTGGACTGGTTTCTTTATTTAGCTGCTGCAGAATGGTGGTACAACACCACCTTCCACACCTCCATTCAGACCACACCATATGAAGCACTCTATGGGCAACCCCCCCCTCCCCTCCCCCTCCCCCCCCCCCCCCCAATTCACTTGCCTTACATTGCTGGAGAGTCATCACTACAAGATGTGGACAGAAGCTTGCTTACTAGAGAATTTAAATTTCAGTTACTACAACATCACCTTACAAGAGCTCAACAGAGGATGTCAGACCAGGCTAATAAGCACAGATCAGACAGGCAGTTTAAGGAAGGAGATTGGGTATATCTAAAGGTTCAACCATACAGACAAGTGACTATGGCTGGACATCATTTTACTAAGTTGTCTGCTAAATATTATGGCCCTTATCAAATTCTCAAGAAGGTGGGAAATGTAGCTTATAGGTTGGCCTTGCCATCTCAGTTGATGTTACACCCAACTTTCCATGTTTCCCAAATCAAAGCATGCCATAGCCTACCTGATAATATCTCACATCCCCCAGTACTTGGTCTAGCAAGTCCTTACTGTCCCCAACCAGTGAAGATCTTGGATAGAAGGATGATACAAAAGGGGAGCAAGGCAGTTCCACAGGTTCTAATTCAATGGGATCAACTAACTGAAGATCAAGCTTCTTGGGAAGATTATCAAGCCTTAAAAGTGAGGTTCCCTTCTTTTGTTCCTTGAGGACAAGGAACTTCTTAAGGGTGAAGGACTGTTGCACACAGAAGAAGAGAAGAGCTGAAAGTAGTACTTAATGAATAAAGAAGAGTACTAGTTAGTTAAGTTAGTTAGGGTGACCTATTTTGCTATTTCCATGTATGCAGATTAGTCCCCTTGTTATTAGTTATTTACTTATTAGTATTTACACATAAGTCCATTAGTTGTTTGTTTTCTATTGGCTGATGGAATAGTTAGTTACAGACCAGCTGTACCAACTGTATATCAGACTGTTGCCAGCCCTTTCTTCATCATCAATGAAAATATCTCTTTAGTGTTAACCTAGAGTAATTTAGCTGTAGTTTTTCTCTGGTTTTTCCCTTCGATTTCTGCCATTGGCAACAATCAGCATTTTCTGCATCATACTCTTTAATTCAGCAGAGTCATTAGATGTGTTGCCAGCAGAGTTGCTAGCTGAATTATCTCTCCATTGTTGGGAATTTGATGCTTGCCCATTAGGTGGAATGTAGGGGTTGGAGCTCTTGTTGCCATAATTATAGTTGTTGTAATTCCCTTGATTGGGATTGCCCTGATCATTTCTTCCATAATTATTTCCTTGGAATTGTTGTTGAGGCTTTTGCCATGGGTGATTACCGGGACCTTGATAGTTTTGCCGTTGATAACCCCCTTGCGAGTTATTAACATAATTCGCATCCTCATATTGTGGCTGCCCCTCTAGATAAGTTTCGTCTGAGACTTGGTACATTCCGGGAGCATGAGGTGGCATCTCTTCGACAACATTCACACCTTTGGCTTCTTTCTCCATAAGCCTTTTCGATAATAAATCCACGGTGGTTTGCAATTGAGCGAATGCATGATCTCGCTCATGATTTTCTTTGGCCACCGCGGCAGCAGAGGGATTACCATATGATAGGACTTCGCTATCACTCGAATGCCAGGCTTGATTGTGGGTAGTAAGCTTGTCGAGCAACCTGGTGATGTTGACAAAGGATTTGTCCATGAAGCATCCCCCAGCTGCAGTGTTGACAGCAATTTGATTCATGGTATCTAGCCCCTTGTAGAACTTCTCGGTGAGGATTGCATCCGGAAATCCATGAGTCGGAGATTGAGCTAGATAATATTTGAAACGCTCCCATGCTGCATATAACTGTTCCCCTGGAAGTTGTTTGAATTCAAAGATCTTGTCCCGAAGCTCAGCCTTTTTGCTTGGTGGGAACCATTTTTTTAGAAATATATTGGCCAACTCGTTCCAGGTGTGAATAGTATTGCTTGGAAGCTTTTCATACCATTCCCTCGCTTGGCCAGCCAAGGAATATTTGAAAACCCTTAATCGCAGTGCATCAGCAGGGACGACACCTTGGGATTGTTGAGAGCATACATGCAGGAAATTCCTCAGGTGTCGGAGTGGACAATCCTCCGAAGAATTTCGAAAATAGCCTTCAAGTTTCAATAGCTGATAGATAGAACTATCAATTTTGAAATTTGCATTTCCTGTTCTAGGCGGAACTACAGCTGAAGCATAATCAGCTTCGTCGATGAATTCCGCAAATACATTCTCATCCTCCTCTTCTTCTGGTGCAGGATGGTTCACTTGGATTCCCCCTTGATTTCCTTGATTGCGATAGGGTCTTCCTGCCATGTTCACCTGGTTCACTAAAATAGCAAACGAGGTGTGATGGAATAGAAAAAGTTTTAAAGAATAGTACACAACAATTAGTAATTTCTAAACCGTATTCCCCGGCGACGGCGCCAAAATTTGATACGCTCAAATTACACCTATTAATGATGTAAAGCGGACGTTGTCAAATATAGTAACCCAACAAGGTTGGGGTCGAATCCCACAGGGAATATGGAGAGAAAAGAGTACTAATCGTATGCGATACCAGTCTTTAAATGCTTTAATCCTATTCCGGATAGTTTGAATTGATTGTTGAATAATGTAATTGAATACTTTGACTTAAAATGTAATTAATGTGAGAGAGAGACTAAGGTTGTGTTCCCCAATTTGATTAGATATTATGCTTCAGGTTTCATTGTGATATACTTCTAATGGTTGTTCTATGAATATGCACTTGGTCTCTTAAGGACTTCTTAATGTTTCCCAACAGTTAAGTCGTATTTCTTCTTTATGATTCTTCCGAATATAAAAGTTACAATCGAAGAGCGACTAATAATGCCAATTTAGACTTATTCTTATTCCTAAGTTAGTCTATTAAACGAGGGTTAACGCCTCGAGTTATTGTCATTCAATCTTACCAATACTAACTTTCTTTCCCAAGAACAGTTAATATAATGGCTTAGGATAATGCTTGCAATCATCACCCAATAGTAACGTATAAAAACTGAATGAATACCAACAACCATTATGCATATATCAATAATAGAAACCCATTCACATAATATCCATCATGGGTTCCACAACCTTAGCTTTAAAATTAGCTACACATGATTTTAGATAACAAAGAAAACTTACAAGTAAACATAATGAACTTACAATGCAATTACAAGATGGAATGAGAGTGAAGTTGTTGTCTTAAATGCTTCAACCACTTCTAAGATTAAGGACCTAGGGTTTGTGCCTCCAAAACAAAATCTCAATAATGAAATAAAACCCTACATTAAGTATTTATAGAGCCAAAAATCGCGTCAAGTTTCTGGACAAAAATGCCCTTACGCTGCATTGTTGCGGACCGTAACCTGTGTTACGGTCCGTCCTTCAGTTCGTCATTTGTCAGCTTTGATGTTACGGCCACCATGCGACGGACCGTAACCTGTGTTACGGTCCGTCCTTCTGCAGCGTAACTTGTGACTTTACTTGGCAACTCTCTGGAAATTTGGCTGATGTTACGGTGATATGTTACGGACCGTAACATGAGTTACGGACCGTAACACTGATGGTTTCATTGAAAACTCTCTGGAATTTTAGCTCATGTTACGGTGATATGTTACGGACCGTAACACTACACCGTAACACTGATGGTTTCAATTAAAACTTTCTGGAAATTTAAGCCTTGTTACGGTTCAAAGGTACGAAGCGTAACATGAGTTACGGATCCCGTTACGGTCCGTAACATGAGTTACGGACCGTCATTTAGCTCCAATTTGTCCGTTTTTCAGCGTTTCATCTTATTTCCGATCCTTAGTCAACCAATCCTATAAAACACAAAAATAACATAAGAAACAATGTAACAACACTAAAAAACAAGCATCATTTCTAGTTACAAAGGCATAAAATGTGCCGAAATTCACGGCACATTAGTAATCCATATGAGTCTCAAGGTCTCCAAGAAATATTGCTCTCACGCATTCTCCAGCTATACTTCGCTCAATAGCTTATCTGTCCTAAAATTATGATTGTTTCAATTTTAAATGGGGCATACATAGACTATCTAATCCGAGTCATAGGTGCTTCAAAACTTCCCAAAATATATCACTAAAATGTACTAATTTATTTTGATCCCATCAGAAGTTCTACGATTTCTTTCCTTCCAGATAGTCCACGAGTGCTGGGGGCCTACTTCCAATGCTCTATTCCTCCTTTTCCTCCTAAAAGTCCAGCTCAAGAAAATCATTTACTTTGTATGATACTACCATTCGATTTGGAACTGGTCTCATACTCTTCTCGATAACCAGCAACCAGATAGTGAAGCAACATATTGTTCAATTTGAAATTTTAAGAAGAAGAGAATTCTTATAGTTTTGGATGTCTTTACATCCCATGAGAAGGGATATTTATCTAATGAATCCCACAACTAATTAAGGAAGACAATCAATTAAAATAAAGGAAATATTATATTCCTATAATTATGCTAGGAAAAAAAAAATCTCCTAGAATCATGCTAATTAATTAACACAATCAATACTCCCCCTCAAGTTGGTGCAAAGATATCGCACATGCCCAACTTGCCAACCAAAGTATGAAGAGACTTGTTGCTGAGGCCTTTTGTAAGCACATTCGTGAGCTGTTTTTCTGACGGTGCATGAATCAAACTCAAGGTACCCACTAGTAACTTTCTCTTTGATGAAGTGCCGATCAATTTTAACATGTTTTGTTGCGTCATGTTGAATAGGATTTTGAGCTATACTGATTATAGCTTTGTTGTCGCAGTACAACGAAAGTTTCCCTTTTTAAAACAATCTCAATTCCATAATTTTTCTAGCCAAGGAAGTTCATAGACACATTGGACCATAGCTCTATAGTCTGCTTTGGCAATCTGGCAACTAAACTTTGGTTCTTGCTTTTCCAAGTAAGCAAGTTTCCTTTCTACAAGTGTACACTAACCTGGTGTAGTCTTTTTGTCCTGTAGACATCCAGGGCAATCTGTGTCTCTTAAGGCTTCTATCTAGAGGTGACCATGTTTAGAGAAAAGCAAACATATCTTTGGAGCAGACTCTAGATATCGCAAAATGTGAAAGACAGCTTATATGTGAGGATGTGGAGGATCATGCAAGAACTGAATCACCAAGCTAGATAAGCTATGTCTAGTCTAGTGTGAGATAAAAGAGTCTTCCAACCAAGCTCTGATATCTATCCTTATCCACTACTCCCTAACCCTCTTGTTTGTAACTTGTGATTGTTTTTACTAGGCGATTTTGCTGGTCTGCAACCTGTCATACCAGTTTCTGTTAAGATATCTACAATATACTTCCTTTGAGAAATAAAGATTCGTCTTTTGATCTAGCAACCTCAATTCCCAAGAAATACTACAACTTCCTTGGATGTTTGACCTCAAATTTATGTGCTAATAGCTTCTCCAATCGGGTCATCTCCTCTTTGTCTATGTCTTATGAAGGGGGTGTGATCAACATTGCTTTGTTGGTTGTCGAAGGAAATCATCGCTTTGCAGAACCTATCAAACCATGCTATAAGAGATTGCTTCAGTCCGTGCAAGACTTTGTTTAGTCTATGCACTAGTGTTGTGAAAGGCGCTCGCCTTACGCCTTTTGGCGTGAGGCGTGGCTAGGCGAGCTTGCCTCGCCATAGACAGCCAAGGCGTGGCATTTCTTAAAAGGCGAGGCTATGGCGACATAGCGACTAAGGCGAGGCTATGGCGTATGGCGACTAAGGCGTCGCCTTTTGATTATTTACCTAGGGTTTCATCTTTTTTCCATCAGCAACTGCGTCTCCTTTGGTTTACTTCTCCATTACTTTGATTTCTTCTTCTTCTTCTTCCATCAGCAGCGGAGCAAACTTTATTTCTTCTTTCTTTCCGGCATGGCTGGCTTTTTTCGGCAGCAGATTAGCCTTTTTCAGGTAGATCTGACTTTCCGGCAGCTGGCCAGTGACCCAATTCTGGCAGGGTTTTTGTTTTTTTCCATTTTTGAGGAAGAAAATGACAACCAATATAATGCTAACACTCTTGTGGTTGAAGAATTTGGAGATCTTGAAGAAGAATAGATGTTGCTTCGTTATAATTTCGTTTTGAATTTGTGTCTTATGACTTATTAACTATCTAGTTGGAGACTTTAGACTTTAGTATCAACTATCACCTATCTACTTTTAGTTTTTCAATTGAAATATTTGCTAGTATTTTTTTGAGTGTTTGAGTATTTATATATGCATATTTAATATTTTAATTTTTTGTGTTACTTCTCGCCTCGCTTCTAAAAGGCGCTCGCCACTTCACGCCTCGCCATGACGCGAGAGGCGAGCCCTTGTCACCACGCCTCTCCTTTTTTTTTTATTATTAAGTACCGGGTGTCCGGGTCTCTTTGAGCCCCGACTAATCCCGGGGGTGCACAGGACCTCGGCAAGGAGTTTCCCGCAAGTGCACCACGAGTAATTCAGGGTTTTACCCCAGTCCGATGGCCCTCAGAAATTGTTTGCACCCAGTGGGTTTCGAACTTGAGACCTTGAAAGGGAGCAAACCCCAAGGCTCAAGCCAATTACCACCAGGCCAACCCCTGAGGGTTTTGTCACCACGCCTCGCCTTTCGCCATCCTAAACACTGCTACGCACTTTTCCCTGACTTTGTTCACTATCATTCTAGGAGGAATCTTCATATACACCTCTTCTTCTAATTCTCCATTAAGAAATGCTTTCTTCACATTCAACTATTGTAAGTCCCAATCAAGTTAGTTGCACAGGACAAAAGAATTTTGATAGTGTTCATCTTTACAACTGGGACAACTGTGTCCTGATTAATAACTCCATAAGTTTGAGTGAATCCGTTAGTCATCAATCTTGCTTTGAATCTTTCAATCGAGCCATAAACTTTATGTTTCATAGCGAAGACCCGTTTGTATCCAACCAATTTCTTGTCTGGTGGTGAAGTGACAAGTTCCCAAGTCTCATTTTTTGACAAGACCTTCATATCTTGCTTCAATTTAGGATCTACAAAAGCTTCCCTCCAATTCTGGGGAATAGATACCAGTGTTGTCAAGGCGCGCTTAAGCTCTGAAGCGAGGCACAAAACATGTTGAGCGCTGGGCCTCGCTCTATGAGCGCTTCAGTGTCGTCATCAAGGCTCTAAGGCATACTTTCCTTGCCAATGAGTGCAACCCTGAATATGCGACACTAAACAATTGATATTTCACTTTATTATAATCTTTCATTTCCTTTGTCCATATATTTGTCATTCATGCTTATGATTATTAATCTTGGACTACACATACATATTTGTATTTTTCTCTGTTAGAATAGGAATAGGATATGTATATAGTATCCGACATGGAAAGGATTGGGATATAATGCCTATAAATAGGAATCAATGTAATGTTGTAGATACCCAATTCCCATAATATTTTTTCTCATAATTTATTTACATGTCATCAGAGCATGTGAGTAAATATCCGCTGTGCAATATTCCAGCGAAGTTCTGGAAAAAAAAAAAACACCACCGCACATTTTTTCGGTGGCTGGTCACGTCACTTTCTCTCCGGTGGCTTTTGTGCAAAATCCGAATACAACACAGGGTAGAGAACACTCCGGCAACCAAATCCTTGAAAATTCCGACCATCGGAACCCTAATCCAGCGCCGTCAGATTTGTTTTATGGCAAATCTGCATTTCTCCGGCCACTTTCTCGAGAAATTGTCTCCCAGTCAGGCTGCCCAGCAATTCCTCAACCATATAATTTTCTTCAAGATCCAGTCACTTTTTATTTTTCCGGCGAGTTCTCCGGCGATATCTGTTCTTTTTTTTTCCTGCGATTTCAGTCTGATTTTCCAGGTCATTGTCCATCTAATTTCAGATCTAAGTCCTCTTTTAGTCTGACTTCAGATTTCAATTGCTTTCAAGTGAAAATTTCACAAGATGTCTTTCGGATTGATATGTTTAATTCTAAAAACACTGGAATTGGAAATTCAAGTCCTATGGTTACTTCAGAATCCTTAATGAGGAGATTCAGAAACCGAACATCACAGTCTTTGAAGAATCGACGAGGAGGTCGGTTTGGAAGATCTCGACCTAAGTGTAGTTATTGTAATAGGTTTGGACACACTCGTGAAGTATGCTATTCTCTACATGGTCGACCACCCAATAATGCTTATGTTGCTCAGACTGCCACCACAAGTAATCTAAAGGTAATCAACAGGTTTATTTATCCGAAGAAGAATATAATGAGTACCTTCAGTACCGAGCAAGTTAACCGGTTTCTTCTGATCATATTGCTAGTGATACATCACTTTTGTCGAATATTGATTATTCACCGTCTTTTCCCGCTATTACTTTTGCCAATGGGATCCAAACAAAAGCAAAAGGAGTTGGACAAGCTAATCTCATATCCTCTGTCACTCTAAATATTGTTCTTTATGTCCCTAGTTGTCCTTAATCTTGCATCAGTCAGTTGTTTGACTCGTGCCTTAAATTGTGCCATAATTTTTCTTAATGATTCTTTTGTTATGCAGGACCGTAGTACGGGACAGACGATTGGCGTAGGATATGAATCACAAGGCCTTTTTACTACCTTACCTCTACTCCTAATTCCTCCATAGCAGGTCTAGTTACAGACCCTCCAGACTCGATTCACAAACGATTGGGACATCTGAGTTTGTTCAAGCTACAAAAGATGGTGCCTACTTTGTCTAAGTCTGTCCAAATTAGATTGTGAGTCGTGTCAACTTGGGAAACACACTCGCACTACCTTTCCACGTAGGGTTGAGAGTCGTGGAAAGTCTATATTTTATTTAGTCCATTATGCTATTTGGGGTCCTACTAGAGTCGGTTCAACTTTAGGATTTCGTTATTTTGTTAGTTTCATTGATGATTATTCAAGATGTACTTGGATTTTCTTAATGAAAGATTGTTTTGAGTTGTTTTCTATATTCCAGAGTTTTTGTGTTGAAATACAAAACCAATTTGGTGTCTCTATTCGTATGTTTTGTAGTGATAATGCCTTAGAATATTTGTCCTCCCAGGGAATTATTCATCAGACATCTTGTCCATACACTCCTCAGCAGAATGGGGTAGCAGAGAGGAAGAATAAACACCTCATTGAGACTGCTCGCACTTTTCTCATTCAGTCTCATGTTCCGCTGCGTTTTCAGGGTGATGCAGTTCTCACATCTTGCTATTTAATTAATCGGATGCCCTCATCTTCCATTCAGAATGAAATTCCTTCTTCAGTAGTGTTTCCTCAGTCACCTCTATACTCTCTTCCCCCTCGCGTCTTAGGGAGCACATATTTTGTTCATAAATTAACCCCTGAGAAAGATAAATTAGCCCCTCGTGCTCTCAAATGTTTATTGGTTATTGTCGGGTTTAAAAGGGGTATCGTTGTTACTCACCTGATCTTCGTCGGTACCTTATGTCAGTTGATGTTACATTCTTTGAGTCTCAACTTACTTTACATCCTTCTGATCATTTGACATATTTGAGGTCTTACCTATACTGACTTTTGAGGAATCTAGTGGTACTTCTACATCTCCATCCACAGCGCCATCCGTCTTACCCATGCCGATTTTTGAAGAATCTCCAGTTACTTCTACGTCTCTACCCACAGTGCCACCGCTCCTAACTTATCATCGTCATCGACGTTCAGCATCAAGCTCAGATGATTCATGTCCTGCACCAGACCCTGCCCCTACAGCTAACTTGTCTTCTCCTAATCAACCAATTGCACTTCGAAAGGTATACGGTCCACTCGTAATACTAACCTCCATTATACCCTTTTAAGTTATCATCGTCTGTCTTCATCCCATTATGCCTTTGTATCATCATTGTCCTCTGTCTCCATCCCTAAGTCTATAAGTGAAGCACTAGCACTTTCTCATTCAGGATGGCGTCATGCTATGATTGACGAGATGTCTGCTTTACATGCGAATGGTACTTGGGAGCTTATTCCTCTTCTGTAAGGTAAATCTACTATTGGTTGTCGTTGGATTTATGCGATCAAAGTTGGTCCGGACGGCCAAGTTGATTGGGTTAAGGCTCACCTTGTTGCAAAGGGGTATACACAGATATTTGTGCTTGATTACAGTGATACTTTCTCTCTCGTGGCTAAAATAGCATATGTCCGTCTTTTTCTATCCATGGCTGCTGTCCGCCATTGGCCTCATTATCGGTTGGACATTAAAAGTGCTTTTCTCCATGGTGATCTTGAAGAGGAAGTTTGTATGGAGCAACCACCTTGTTTTGTTTTGTTGCTCAGGGGAGTCTAATTTGGTATGTCCATTGCGTCGGTCACTTTATGCTCTGAAACAGTATTCTTGAGCCTGGTTTGGTAAATTCAGCACAGTAATTTAGGAGTTTGGCATGACTCGCAGTGAAGCAGATCACTCTGTGTTTTATCGACATTCTACTCCAGATCTGTGTATTTATTTAGTGGTTTATGTTGACAATATCGTTATAACTGGCAATGATCAAGATGGTATCACTAATGTAAAGCAACATCTTTTCAGCATTTCCAGATTAAAGTATTTTCTAGGTATTGAGGTTGCCCAATCTAGGTCAAACGCAAGTATGCCTTAGACATTCTTGAGGGGACAGGAATGATGGGATGTAGACCCATTGACACTCGTATGGATCCGAATGCTAAACTCCTGCCAGGACAGGGGGAGCCACTCAACGATCCTGGAAGATATAGGTGGCCGGTTGGTAAGTTGAATTATCTCACAGTGACTAGACCTGGCATTTCTTTTCATGTGAGTGTTGTAAGTCTTTATGGATTCTCCCTGTGATAGTCATTGGAATTCAATTGTCTGCATTCTGCGATATATAAAGCCGGCTCCTGGCAAAGGACTACTCTTCGAGGATTGAGGCCATGAGCAAATCGTTGGATATACAGACGCTGATTGGGCAGCATCACCAGGACGTCTGGATATTGTGTTTTAGTAGGAGGTAATTTGGTATCTTGGAAGAGTAATAAACAGAGTGGTTTCTTGATCTAGTGCAGAATCAGAATGTCGAGCAATGGCTGTAGCAACTTGTGGGCTAGTTTGGATTAAACAGTTGCTTAGAGAATTTAACTTTGGACAAATCAGTCAGATGGAATTTGTGTGTAATAACAAACCGGCCCTTCATATCGCATCAAATCTGGTATTTCATGAGAGGACTAAGCACATTGAGATTGATTTTCACTTTGTCAGAGGAAAGATACTCCTCGGAGATATTGTTACAAAATTTGTGAAGTCAAGTGATCAGCTTGCAGATATTTTCGCCAAGCCCCTCATTGGTCATCGTATTAGTTACATCTGTAACAAGCTCGGTACATATGACTTGTATGCACCAGCTTGAGGGGGACTGTTAGAATAGGAATAAGATTTGTATATAGTATCCTACATGGAAAAGGGTTAGGATATAGTGCCTATAAATAAGAATCAATGTAATGTTGTAGATACACAATTTCAATAATATTTTCTCTCATTATTTCTTTACATTCTCCATTTGCGCTTTTTTCATCAAAGCCCACGTTTTATTTGCGGTTTGCGCTTAAATCCTCAAAGGACCTTAGAGGTTTTTTGCGCTTTTCACTTTTGATAACACTAATAGATACAGGAGACGACCTTTTTTGATAAGGTAAGTAAGTTCATTAATAAATGGGGAAACCCCGTATACAAGCCGTAAACCAAAAGAAGAGAACCTACATCAAAATATGGTTCTCAACAAAAGAGATCCAATCCTCACAGAAGACAAAATAAATAATGTATGATATAAGATTTGACTCCTTTTTGATGAGTAATAGGCAAATCTAATTCACTAGAAAAAGTAGATAACTCACCAGTTGAAGAGGGTTCGACTTTGGTAGATTGCATGATGACTTCTTCTGCTCTATTTCTCCTTGAATAAATTATCAAATTAGGTCTATCCAAGCGCTCAACAATCTCCCCTTGAATTCTTTCTCCAATTTCAGTTTCCCTTATGGTAGTGGCTTCAACAATGGAACTAGCGAGAATCATCTCTTTCTTATTATTGCTCTCCTCCTGAAGAGTTAATGGTGTAATACCCAAATAAGGCTTAGACTCTCGAAAGGTGACATCTATGTTGACAAAGGATCCCCGGGTGGGAGGATGATAATAGTTGTACCATTTTTGTGTAGGAGAATAACCTATAGACATATCTAAGAGCTCTAGGATCAGGTTTTCTGGAGTTCCTAGTGTGAACAACACACCCAAATATATTTGGACGAACAATATATTATTCTCACCCTTTAAAAGCTCACTAGATGAGCTTGAAAATTGAGGATTTTAAGTGACATTCTATTGATAAGATAGGTAGCAACTGGAATATCATACCCCAATAGGTTTTTGGTAAATTTATGGTAAAAATAAGAGACCTTGCCTCTTCTAACAAATGCCTATTTTTTCTTTCTGCAATCGTATTTTGTGCACTAGTGTAGGGACAACTAGTTTGATAGATTATCTCTTTGAATTCTTGATAACTACCAAATCTTGTATCCATGTATTATGTGTGTTCACAAGATTTTTATCGTACCCTCGAAATTGAGTACAAATCATATTAGAAATTACTTAAAGCCAGAGAAAACCTCACTTTTGGCCTTTAACTGATATACCTGAAGTCTTCCTAGTGCAACAATTATTAATGGTAACAAACCATCGATTTTCAGACAAAGAAACAGTTTGAGTAGGATGCCATACATCAGAATGAATACTCATAGAAGTAGTACTTTCGTTATGATTCCGAGGGGAAAAGTTTTTAGTATGCATGGCATATTCACAAGCACCACAAAACAAAGAGTCAAATTCAGTTCTGGAAAACAAACTTGGATATAACCTCTGTAAAATAAAACAGGATTGTTATCCCAACCGCTTACGCTGTTGTATTATTTTTCGTTGACATCTTACATCCTAAAAAAAAAGGCTTGACTAGAGTCACAAGTCTCATCAAACATATATAAGCCATCATGCAATCTGTTACTGCCGATCTTCTTCCTTGTTTGAAGATCCTGAAAAACACAATAGTCAGAGAAAAACTCGATACTACTTAGTTCTCCGGTGGTGGAGCTATCAAATAACAGGTTAACAGGAAACTCAGGTACATGAAAAATGGATGATAATGTAATATCAGGTGTACAGACAACAAAACATGTTCTAGAGACTGGGTTTAGAGAGCATTGGCTATTTTGACATAATCCCCTTTGAGACTACCAGAGTAGTTTTGTAAGCCTTTTAGAGGAGAATGTCATGGGTTTATTCGCATTAGAATAAACAAATCCAAGAATTAAGGTGAGTAGTAAAGGCAGTACCTGATTGCACATAATTGGATGTGGCAGTTAAAGGTAAGTTAAGTTTGGACAGGTGTTGGTGAAACGACAGTTTCTCCAGAAGCCATTTCTCTTGATGTCTCCACAAATTTTGCAATATATCCGGACCCCTTGATGAACCTACACGTTTCCCCATGACCTCTTATTGGTCTGCTATGTAGTTTCCAAGATGTCTATTTTGTATGCCTTGGCTTTCAACAATAATCGTAGTGCAAGCGATCTTACAGAAGCGGTCGCCTTTGGTTGTTCTTGAGAGACAGTTAACCCAGTCTTTTCGATTGGACATTGATCAACATGACATCTCGTTGGCTTTCTTCCTGTTGAACATAGGAGTATGCATCCTAAGGAGAAGGAAAAGGAACTTTGCCAAGAACTTGAACCTTGATCGGATCATACTCTTGGTTCAAATAGGCCAAAAATTCGTAGACCCTTTCCTTTTTAACCAATTATTGAAAAAGGATGCATCATCGACACACTTCACTTGGAGATGTTGATGATAGTCATTCTCAGCCATAACCTACTTAACTTGGAATAATAATCAGGGAGAGTCAACTTCCTTGCTTAGTGGTATGAATTTTATTTCGAATCTCAAAGACCTGGGCATCATTACCCTCAGGAGAGTAATGTCACGGGCTTAACTCCTCTTAAGCGGCAGCGGCACACAAATAGCCCGTGTGGCGTCCGTAGTCCCATCTGACTACAAGCCAGCCTTTTTTTTTCCCAAGTTTCTTGGCACGACCCGGTGTCTATGATGAAGCTTGCCTCAGAGGCTTAACTTTCCTTGTGCCGCCCGTTTGATGTCAAGGCTTCAGCCTTGTATTGCTATCATACTCCTGTGGTGAATTTCATATGCTGGGTCTTGTCTATGCGCACCCCTTGGGTTGGCTACGGTCATATATGTCCCTCGCCTGACACTGAGCGTCGCTCCTGCGCGCACAGTCCAATCCTCAAGCTTGGCACTTGCCTTGTGCCTAGCCCGAGTAGGGCAACTTCCAATCCTTGGCCTTTGTCATGTGCGGTTCTCTTGTATATGCCCATGGTTGTCTCATGGTATTGGCAAGATAGCCCTCGCAACATACTTCCATCCCTTATAGTGCAGCGTCACCCTACGATTGCACGTCTAGGCCAACGGACCCTTGCTTGCAAGGCTGAACCCAAGCCAAGCTCACAAGTCAATACACGAGGCTTTTAAGAGTGGTGCCTCGAGTGCTCAATCGGCACAGAGGTCTTTAACATTCATAAGAATAGCCCGCAGGGCATAATCAATCAGTCCATACGTCAAGCCTCCGGAACCCGTTGTGCGCCCAACGCTAGCTCGCAGGCGTGGCGCCGTCCATAGAGTTGCCTAACTCGTATGGATACCTAAGACACTCCTCTGAGATGCCTAGGTAGGCCCTTGAGGTCCTCCCTCAAGCTTGCTCACTTGGTGCGACTGGCCGGCAGCACGCACGAGGGAGGCTGGCTGAGCTTTAGACACCTCTGCCCCCCTTAAAGAAATAAACCCAAGTTTCTCCACTGGACATCCTTTTGCCAGAGAATCATGATGGCCCTTTCTCATTGATTCGAACTCCAAATGAAGCGCCGTCTGTTCCTAATTCTTCCTCTTGACTTCCTTCACACCTCGATGAAGTTTCATCCCATTCCCCCACTCGTGGAACGAGATATAGCCTTCGGAAGCTTCGGCACTGACGCTGTTTCTTGGCTAGGTCAAGCCCTTAGGTAAACGATCTTCAAATTACGCCAAACTTGGTAAGCACATTCCTTAGCATCCTAGTAAGGGTCCTCTCACCCTAAATCCCAAGATTCAATCCATAGCTCGGAAACGCACGGGACTGACACTCAGGCTCGCACGTGGTCGGTTGTCCACCGACAAGGCCCTTGGGCTCATCCCAGATCCTTGCTAAACTTCCTTGGCACTCTTAGGATATGCAATACAACATATCTGGATGCTTGTTGAATCCCGCATATCGGAGCCCATCGTCAGTGCACGTCGCCTGCACGGCTGACACACGTCGCCTACGCGGCTGACACTCGCTTGGGCTGCTCGGGGCGCGCAGGGTTATGGGCGCCAAGGCACAATGAAAGCAGCCCGTAACATTCTCCCCCACTCAAGCTTGCCATCGTTCTTGATGACATAAACATGTCCACGAAAACCCAGAGTTTGACCCCTTAGGGTTTCACATCACAGCCCCCAAATCCTTAGGTTGGAACTCATCTGAGCTCCTCTTAAAATGGGGTCGTGCCCCACACACTTCTCCTCCCAAGTTTTTCCCAAGCGTGCCTCTGCACTTCACATTCCGGTGTTCACTTGGAAAGTGCCTCCGCACTTGCACCTTTTGGTGACTAACGTTGTGGTGACACGCTTGCCATCCACACAATGTCCCTCACGGCTTTCATCTCCGTTTGGAACCTTTGTCTCCCCTCTTGGTAATTTCAATAGAGCACCCTCTGGTGTGACTTCCACAGTCCAACTGCGGCCTTTGCAACCCATTTTTTACCGTTTATGTTGGCAGACACTCATCCTTCAGGTTTCACATAGCCCAACGCCTCTTTGTAGGCGAACACTTCCCCACTCAACGTGGAAGACACTTTTCAACGCTTGTCACAATTGCACAGCACAATTGTAAAGCCTGCCCTGATGGCCAAGGTAGGCATCCCTCGATGTGGCAACCTTTGCCAACCATTTCTTTATGGTCCTTGTCCATTTCCCTCGGGAAGATCCCACTATATCAGCTGCACAAACAAATCAGGTCTCGACCCCATAAATCCAAGTAACTTGCCCACACACTGACACTAGCGGCTTTTCAAAAAGCTCTGTCATAACTGACGTGTAACACGGCCTCAGATTAACCCACGCTTCACTGTGGTGTCTTTGGCAACTCCCATGCTTTGCACCCTCTGGCACAAGTCAAGTTCTTGGAACGTATTCCTGGTGAGTACTTCATTTACTCAAAGTGATAGCTTATTTACTCAAAGTGATAGCTTCGCCCATTCTGAACATCTTTGTTCTCAAACCGTCACTTCCTCGGCAAATCCCTTACGCTCTCGGTGTACCTCAGCACTTGGACCCATTTCTATGGTTCCCCGGCCGTTCGGTGTACCCTTGTACTCTGTAGCTCTGGAAAGACCACATTCTCAAACTTTGAAATCCATCCAATTCTGAAGCTTAGCTAACCCCACTTTGATTTCGCTTCCTCACATCTGTGATTCAGCACACTACCTCCTTGACTAACTCTTGTATCTCCCCATTTCGGTGGTTCGACACGTTTCCCACATCTGCCTCCCCACGCTAAGTGGTTTGGCTCACCCTCAGCATCCCACATCTGCCTCCCCACGCTAAGTGGTTTGGCTCACCCTTACAGTTTGGCCCAATTCCATTTTTGCCTCCTTACAAAGTAGTTTAGCACGCTTCAAGGATCTCCCCGCTTCACGGGGTTCGACTCCGTAATCTTTCTGCTCCACGCAGTTCCACTCAAACCCGCAATGCCTCTCCGTCTAGCGGTTCAACTTGGTTTTGATCATGCCTCCCTACCTCTGTAGTTTGTCTCCCTTCTGACCGTGCCTCCCCATGAAATGGTTTGGCTCATCTTTTTCGCAAACCTGGTGGTTGCCACCACCTTTGTTGCTCGGGCCCTTCACTTTTGCTACCGCACCCGTGTTCGACACTACAAGACACCGACACTAACACCGGATTCGTGTCGGATTTGGTCAAATGACATTGGATAATTTGACCGAATCCATGGGCCAATCTGAGAAAAAATTTGAGGCTAAATTGGAAGAAACGGAGAGCTCTTGAAGAGTGGACACTTATTGTATCTAGAAGAGTTTCAAGTTAATTAAAAATTAATATTTAATTATAAATGAAACATAACTATTAAAAAATTATTTTTGTTTTTTATTTCTAGGCATAGATTTAGTTATTTTTCTTATAATTTTGAATTATTTTAGCCGAATCCCCGAACCCGTATCCGCACCCGGATCTGTACCCCTGAATCTTAAAATTTACATTATGCCGAATCTGACCTCTAGATCCGTACCCGTATCCGACACTCGACACCGAGTCCGAGCAACATAGGCCACCATCTCATTGTGACACACAATCTCCCCGTAAGGAATCCTTCGCAAACTTGGTGGTTGCCACCACCTCATTATGACACACAATCACCCTATAAGGAATCCTGCTCTCAGGCTCTTCCTTACGTTGTCGCGGCCCCTGGCACGACTTGCTCTAGCTTTGGCATCACCCAAACGTGTAGAGCTCAAAGTTTGTGGTGCTAGCTCATCTCCCACCAAACGTAGCACTGAAATTTGCAAGCCAAGCTTGCCCCATGCTGTAGGCACCATGCCCACTTGTCCTACATGGTTTTTAAGGGGCTCACCTTCCATTCATTGCAACCCTTAAGATGGCTAGGCGTCTGTGATTTTCACCACAACGTCCAACTCTCTAGTAGGACGCCTTCCAATGCCCTCAGGCAAGGCTCAAGTCCATCTGTCTTGGAAGGACACTTAGCTGATGCGTCACTCGCATCCATGGCAAGATCTCCACGATCAAGTCCTAAAGTTTATAGTCCATGGCTTGCGGCTCTCCACAACATGGTTGCTCGACCTGGCAAACATGGCCTTTTTCTGACCACCCGACTGTTCGGCATGTCCCTTTTCTCAACGGAAGCCTAGACTGTTCGAAAGAAAATTTTTGTTTTCCAATTTCCTCTCTAAAAAATAGCCAACAACTCTGACTTGTTGCATCACACGAACAGACCCCTTGAACCGACCAGTTTCTGATGTAAGTGAGCCCCCTGGAACGCTCGCTATCTTCACTTGACATTCTAGCCAAGTCCATGCCTTGCTCGGCAAAGCTGCTAGCCCACTCCTGACTAACTGATGGATCATCACAATCAAGAACTGTTGAGCTTCAGCTATCCGTTTGTCCCATCTTACAATAACATCCCAACAGTATGGCATGCCGGTGCAATAAGCTGATCATCTCCTGATAGCTCAAAAGCCAACCAAACATGCCTCGATGGAATCCCTCTGAAAACAACACCCACTGCACCGAAAACATCCCCTGAAGATACCTCAATCAAACTAGGATGCCCCAAAATCAACTCCTAAAACACAGACAATGGCGAAAACAACGGCTGTGAAATGGCCTCATCATGAAAGTCGTATTTCATGGCTGATAAAGCAAATTCTAGCCATAATGCACGCAACCAATCTCATGTAACCAGTAGTATCGGGTTCACCCATTCGACTGGCACGAAGAATATCATTCCTTCTTTGATGTGATCTCTCCATTGACATTCAACCGATGCTCTTAAAAAATTTAGCTCATGGCAGCTGTGAAATAACCGTGGCTTCGCGCGTCTTTCTGACCCTAGCCAGATCAACCTTCGCTAATGGCTTCATCTCAAAACGCACTGCAATAAACATTGCTAATATCAATCACACATTATATCAACTCAGCATCACAATGCTCACCCTTTGCTCTAATACCAACTGTCACGAGCCGACTCCCCCTAAGCGACAGCAGCACACAAATAGCCCGTGCGGCGCCCATAGTCCTATCTGACTACAAGCCAGCCTTTCTTTATCCTAGGTTTTTTGGCATGACCCGGTGCCTATGATGAAGCTTGCCTCAGAGGCTTAGCTTTCCTCGTGTAGCCCGTTTGATGTCAAGGCTTCAGCCTTGTATTGCTAGCATATTCCTGTGGCGCATTTCATATGTTGGGTCTCGTCTATGCACACCCCTTGGGTTGGCTACGGACATGCATGTCCCTCGCCTGACACTGAGCGTCGCTCCTGCATGCACAATCCAATCCTCAAGCTTGGCACTTGCCTTGTGCCTGGCCCGAGTAGGGCAGCTTTCAATCCTTGGCCTTTGTCATGTGCGGTTCTCTTGTATAGCCCTCGCAACATACTTCCATCCCTCGTAGTGCAGCGTCACCCTACGACTACACGTCTAGGCCAACAGACCCTTGCTTGCAAGGCTGAACCCAAGCCAAGCTCACAAGTCAATACACGAGGCTCTTAAGAGTGGTGCCTCGAGTACTCAATCGGCACAGAGGTCTTTAACAATCAGTCCGTACGTCAAGCCTTCGACACTCGTTATGCGCCCAACGCTGGCCCGCAGGTGTGGCGTCGTCCATAGAGTTGCGTAACTCGTATGGATACCTAGGACACTCCTCTGAGATGCCTAGGTAGGCCCTTGAGGTCCTCCCTCAAGCTTGCTCACTTGGTGCGACTGGCCGACAGCACGCACGAGGGAGGCTGGCTGAGCTTTAGACACCTCTGCCCCCCTTAAAGAAATAAACCCAAGTTTCTCCACTGGACATCCTTTTGCCAGAGAATCATGATGGGCCTTTCTCATTGATCCGAACTCCAAATGAAGCGTCGTCTGTTCCTAATTCTTCCTCTTGACTTCCTTCACACCTCCATGAAGTTTCATCCCGTTCCCCCACTCGTGGAACGAGAAATCGCCTTCGGAAGCTTCGGCACTGACGCTGTTTCTTGGCTAGGTCAAGCCCTTAGGTAAACGATCTTCAAATTACGCCAAACTTGGTAAGTACATTCCTTAACATCCTAGTAAGGGTCCTCTCACCCTAAATCCCAAGATTCCATCCATAGCTCGAAAACGCACGGGACTGACACTCAGGCTTGCACGTGGCCGGTCGTCCACCGACAAGGCCCTTCGGCTCATCCCTGATCCTTGCTAAACTTCCTTGGCACTCTTAGGATATGCAATACAACATATCTGGATGCTTATTGACTCTCGCATATTGGAGCCCATCGTCAGCGCACGTCGCCTGCGCGGTTAACACTTGCTTGGCCCGCTCGGGCCTCGCAGGATTATGGGTGCGAAGGCGTAACGAAGGCAGCCCATAACAGTAAGTGCGCTTAATTGAATTCCAAATCTTTTCAGTAGTATCTAGCATAAATATTGCTTAGAGATTCAGGGTGCATGATATTCAAAAGCCATGTCATAACAAGGGAGTTATCAGAATCATTTTGAGCATAGTTAGCATCAATCACCACATATGCTTTCTTTTCTCCAGTAATATAATCAATCAACTTTCTAGACTTAATAAAAAGCAAACAGATCTTATCTAAACAAGGTATGTATCAACCTATCTTGTTTCACAACACTGATTTGGGAAAGAGAATTACTGTCCACCGCTCTCGCCTCCCCCATAGTTTGAACAAATAAAGATCTAAAGCCAACAGTTTTTCCGAAAAGAAATACTTCAAAACAGATGCCTAAGGCAAAATTTCTGGAAACTGAATAGTGTCTGGACCTCAGAACCCTACTGTTCGTGGTCGGAGATTGACAAAAGTTATATGGGCGTGCTCGGAATTATAGGAGAGTCTCAAGCAAAAAGGAAATCTCACTAATAGTGGCCTCACATGACAGTGACGTGTCGCTAGCGTCGGACCTTTCTTGTCGGACCTTCTGGTGGCACGCGATGATAAGATTCTACCTATGAAACTCTAAAGTCTTAAAGAACAAGAAAAATGGAAAATAGAGATGGGGAAGAATAGGAATGGGAGAAGGGTAGATGGATAGATACTAGACCTAAGAGCAAGAAATCTATGGACAAGAAAGGATATATTAAACCCTAACCCTTCCAATCGGATTATCAAACCCTAGAACCTAAGTAATACGAATCAACAAACGACTCAAATGAATCCACAAATGAGCAACATTAAATTCGATGGAAAATAAACAATTCACTTTGCAACTAAGAATCACACTTAGATTTATGCAGCCAAACAAACTATATTAAACTAAAACTATCACTAAACAATCTCTCATAAGAATTTCATCAATCAACAAAGTCTAAGGATGAAAATCACCTAAGTCTAATATTTATACTAAGAGACTTAAGAGCTAGGCTAGTTATTATAAGAATGCCATTAATGAGGCAAGGGCCTTGTTTGGCTAGTTGGATGTTGGCTTGAAATTCGAAAAGGCTCCTCTTGCACATATAGCCATCATCCAATCCTCAAGCTTGCAATTGTGACCATTTGCATTATGGCCCTTCTTTTGCACGTCTAGCCACATTTGTGTTTCTGTCCCTTTGCGATTCTAGCCACTTTGAGTGTTGGCCTTCTTTCTTGTAGCTTCTTCTTTCATTCCTCTCCAAGCTACTTTCCATACTTCATAAGCCTCCTTATGGGGCTTGTATGGCTCTCTATGGGTCTCCAATGCTCATTTGGACATCCTCCTAGCTTGAATAGATTGGAGTCCCATGCCTTGGTCTTCAATGTGAGCCTTCAAGTAAAGTGTGCCTAGTAGGGTCATATCATCCTCCCCTTTTCGAAAAGGATTCGTTCTCGAATCCGAACCTTGCAAAAGCGAAAGGAAGATGGAAGACAACATACTCCTTAAGGATTGAGGGTTAGCACACAATAATAACCACATAATCATGCCAAGGATGAACAAATTTGTGGTACTACCACACATCAATAGTAATGTCATGGGCGGCTTTCCAGCCATGCCCCATGACCCCTTGGGCGCGCCCCATGGCACCATGGCAAGCCTCTCAGCGCCTAGCGCCATGGACGGCCCCGTGGTCTCGGACGCCCCAAGTGACAAGGTTGCTTCTGCCTATGTCGCCCCATCAATTTCCCTCGCGCGCGCCCCTGTGCTGGCCGTGCCCCAACGCGTGCCCAGCGCCCAATGTCAGTGCAGCCCAGCTACAGTGCCAGCGCCCAGCACCTAGCGCCCGCGCCCCAGTGCGCGCGCGCACCGTGCCCTGCGCGCATGACAGTGCCCCGACCGAGGGTGCACATGGACCTGCTCTAGTTAGGTCTCTTTTGTTGTAATTATAGAGTAGTTTACTTTATGTAATTTTGGTTGTGTTTCTCTAGCAAAACCATGTCTAGCTCTATGACTTGGGTTTTTATTTTTAAAGCATTATTAGGGGGGATCAAACAATCAAAACTTTCAAGCAAGCAATCAATTCTCTGTACTGGTGTCTCTCCCCCTCGACACCGCTTGCTCTCATTGTAATCAATTTTCATTAATGCAAACAAGCTCTCTTTCTTTCTCATTCTCAATTCACTTTTCTGTTCTCTCAATTGTTCCTGACATTGGTTTTCCCGCACGACACTGACAGTCTCGTCTAGCGTGCGGAGGGGACCCCGGTTGGCGGATAGCAACTTTGGAATCTTCGGTTGCTTAGCCTTACGTCGCCCTTCCAAGAAGTCTCAGGAAGGCGCCGCGTAACAGTTGGTATCAGAGCTTAGGCTCGACATCGGACGAGGGAACACGTTGCTATTGTCATCATTTTCTGACCATGGTGAACCATGGAGACCGCCTCTTGATTTTGGAAACGGCGGTCAACAGATTTCGACCCGTGCCTGAAAGGGTGGAGGACCTGGACCGCAGGATGCGGCAGGCCGAACAAGACATTGTAAACATTGCTACTGACACTGATGCAGCCGCACAGGCGGCCGCCACACAAAGAGATGAGGACCTAGCCCATAGGACTCAGGAGGCAGATAGACTGACTGCCATGCAAGTAACCATCGACAATTTGACTAATCAGATCAATGTTGTCAATGCTGCCTTACAAGGCCTACTCCGAGGAGGGGGCAATCCCATTGGGGGCGCGACAAACATTGCCCTGGCACCCCAGAAACTCAAGATTCCTGAACCAAAGCCCTACCAGGGTTCTCGAAATGCCAAAGAAGTGGAAAATTTTATCTTTGACATCGAGCAGTACTTTGACGCTGTGGGCGAACTGGAAGAGCCAAAGAAGGTCGCAACTGCTGCCATGTATCTACAAGGCGACGCCAAACTCTGGTGGCGTGTTAAATATGAAGCCATAAAAGCGGGCGAGGATGCCCTTGAGACATGGGAAGAACTAAAAGCAGCCATCCGCTTACAGTTCTTCCCCGAGAACGTCGAGTATAATGCACGGAGGAAACTTCGGGAGCTCAGGCAAACGAAGTCAGTCCGAGATTATGTCCGCGAGTTCTCTGCCCTCATGCTGAACATAAGGGACATGGGCGACAAGGACAAACTTTTCACGTTCATGGAAGGCTTGAAACCCTATGCCCGCATGGAAATACAAAGACAGAGGGTGGATACCTTGCCCAAGGCCATCCAAGCTGCGGAATGCCTCAGTGACTATCAAGTGGATGCTCGAAAGGATAAACCTCAACCACCAGCCCGTGGGGGATTCAAAGGGGGCCAATCCTACAATGCTGGCCCCAGCAGAAGTGGGGGAGATCGTAGTGCGACCAAATCAAAAGGTTCTTCCTCAGGCAGCAATAGTGCTGCGTCTCATAATAATGATCGGGGGCGGAAGCCCCCCTCAGGATGTCGTCATTGCGGCGGACCACATTGGAACAATGAATGCCCACAGGCACAAATGAACGCCCATCAAATTTTGGATGATGGGACGGATGATGAGGATGATGCGGATCAGACAGAACCAATAGGTGCCTTCAATGCACTTGTTTGTTCCATTTCCAATGCTGTAGAAGGCACCAGTGCCGGCATATGCAAAAAGAAAGACCCAAGCTCAACTGCCAAGAAGGGAAAAGCAAAGGCAGGCAACGGGCCTCCTCCCAGAAAGAAGAAGACCCTGATGTTTGTCGACTTGAGAGTAAATGGCAAGCCTATTAAGGCCATGATAGACACAGGTGCTACGCACAACTACTTGGCCACCACAGAAGTAGAACGCCTTGGTCTAGTTGTTGGAAAGGGTAAGGGTCGTGTCAAAGCTATCAACTCGCCACCCCAATTGGTGGGCGGAATAGCCAAAGGAGTGCCGGTAAGGATGGGTCCTTATGAAGGCAAGTTCGACTTGCGGGTTGTGATCATTGACGATTTCGACTTGATAGTGGGGTTGGAATTCATGAGGCAAACTAACATCATTCCCATACCCTATGCGGACATGCTTCTGATGATGGGAGCAAACGGGGCCAAACCCTGCATTGTCCCGTGCACAACCATAAAGATGGCATCAGGAAATATCTCTGCATTGCAATTGAAGAAGGGGGTCCATCGACAAGAACCCACGTTCCTGGCTACCCTTTGCAATGAAGAGATTGAGTCTTCTTCAGGCCCCATTCCAACGCCTGTGAAGGAGCTCATGAAGGAGTTTGAGGATGTCATGCCACAAGACATGCCGAAGCGACTCCCGCCTAGGCGGACGGTCGATCATGAAATTGAATTGGTGCCTGGCGCGAAGCCACCTGCCCGCGCACCCTACAGAATGTCACAACCCGAACTCACCGAGCTTCGGAGACAATTGACGGAGATGCTGGACACGGGGATCATCGTTCCCTCCAAATCACCTTATGGGTCACCTGTACTATTCCAAAAGAAACATGACGGTACCCTAAGGCTCTGTGTTGACTATCGAGCTCTCAACAAGATCACCGTGAAGAACAAGTATCCCATACCACTAATGGCGGACTTGTTTGATAGACTGGGCGGAGCCACAGTGTTCACCAAAGTAGACCTGAAGACAGGTTATTGGCAAGTCCGCATTGCTGAAGGAGACGAGTCCAAGACGACATGTGTAACCAGATATGGCTCGTTCGACTTCCTGGTCATGCCGTTCGGCTTGACCAATGCTCCGGCCACGTTTTGCACCCTAATGAACCAGGTCTTTCGAGAATACATTGATGAATTTGTGGTAGTGTACCTGGACGACATTGTGGTGTACAGCAAAACGTTAGGCGAACACCTGGAGCACCTGAGGAAAGTCCTAACTCGGTTGCGAGAGCATGAATTGTACGTAAAGCTGTCCAAATGCTCTTTTGCCCAAAAACAGATTGACTTCCTCGGGCATGTTGTTGAAGAAGGTCGCATCAAGATGGACCAACAAAAGATCAGGGCTATCACAGATTGGCCACCACCCAAGGATATCCATGCCGTGAGGGCTTTCCTTGGCCTATGCAACTTTTATCGGCGGTTCGTCAAGGACTACTCCCTCATTGCATTACCACTGACGGAACTCCTCAAGAAGATCACACCTTGGGATTGGTCGCCAAAGAGAGCAGACGCTTTCAATTCACTAAAAGCGGCTATGTCTAGTAGCCCTGTCTTGGCCTTGCCTGATTTGACCAAACCTTTCGAGGTGGAAACGGATGCCTCCGACTACGCCTTGGGCGGAGTCTTGCTACAAGAGGGGCACCCGGTGGCCTACGAGAGTAGAAAGTTGAAGGATGCAGAACGGCGCTATGCGGCTCACGAGAAAGAATTATTGGCTGTTGTCCACTGCTTGCGCCTTTGGAGGCACTATCTTCTGGGATCCCCATTTGTGGTGAAGACGGATAACACGGCTGTCAGTCACTTCATGACCCAGCCAAGTCTAAATGGCCGCCAGGCCAGATGGCAGGAGCTCCTAGCGGAATTTCACTTCAATCTGGAATACCGAAGTGGGAAGACCAACCATGTTGCGGATGCACTTAGCCGAAGGGCCGATCTAGCATCGGTATGCTTGCTCGCCACCCTCAGGGGGAGCGAAGTAGCTACCACCATAAAAGATCAAATCCAGGATCTTCTCACCAAAGACCCTTCGGCACAGTACTTGGTCGACCTAGCAGGTCAAGGGAAAACTCGCCAGTTCTACATGGAGGACGGGTTCTTGAAGGCAAAAGGGAACCGCCTTTATGTTCCTAAAGGAGGAGATTTGCGGAGAACTCTCCTAATGGAATGTCACGATACTCTATGGGCAGGCCACCCAGGAGAAGAGCGTACCATGGCACTGCTACGCCGTGCATATTATTGGCCCCAAATGGCAGATGATGTCGCTCAGTATGTGAAGACTTGCCTAGTATGCCAGAAAGACAAGTCCGATCGCTTGACACAAGCGGGCCTGTTGGAGCCATTACCTGTCCCAAAGAGACCTTGGGAAAGCGTCTCATTGGATTTCATCACCGGCTTGCCCAAGGTTGGAGATCTCACGACTATCTTGGTCGTGGTTGATCGGTTTTCCAAATATGCTACTTTCATTGCAGCTCCCAAGTATATATCAGCAGAGGAGACAGCTCGACTCTTCTTCACCTATGTTGTCAAATATTGGGGTCTGCCCAAGGATATTGTTAGCGATCGTGACTCTCGCTTCACTAGCAACTTTTGGACCCAACTCTTTAAGTGCTTGGGGTCTAAGTTGAGTCACAGCTCGAGTTTTCACCCACAATTCGATGGCCAGACGGAGCGGTTCAATGGCATGTTGGAGGAATACTTGCGGCACTTTGTTACCGGCTCGCAGAAGAATTGGGTGAAGCTATTGGATGCGGCCCAACTGTGTTTCAACTCACAAAAGAGCTCTAGCACAAACAGGAGCGCTTTTGAAATTGTTACCGGGCAGCAACCGCTACTCCCACACACTGTGAATGTCCCAAACATGGCCAAATCTCCACGAGCAGCTAGCTTCTCGAAAGAATGGAAGCAGAATTTAGAGATAGTGCGGAGCTATCTAGTGAAGGCACAAAAGCGGATGAAGAGGCATGCAGATCAAAATCGCCGCTTTGTGGAATATCAGGTTGGGGACAAGGTGATGGTGAAGATCCCAAAGAGATACCTATTTGCAGGGGTCCATGACCCCCGCCTGTTGCAAAAATACATTGGCCCTCTGTCCATTGAGAGGCGCATTGGGAAGGTAGCATACCGGGTGGATACCCCAGCTTGGTGGAAGATTCATCCTGTGTTCCATGTCAGTCTTCTAAAGCCTTTTCGAGAAGACAAAGAAGATCCTTCACGCAGCCAGCTCACAATACCCAGTATCCGAGGCCCACAAGCAACCGGAAAAAAGATAGTAGAAGCCATCCTCAACGATCGAGTCATACATGCCTCAAGAAAAGATCACCAAGAGTTCCTGGTGAAATGGTTGGGATGTGATGCCGAAGAGAATACATGGGAGAGAGGCACCAGCCTCAAAGCCTACAAGCACCTGATCGATGACTATCTTGCAAACAAGGCGCCGAGGACGTCGCCAACTTAGGTGGGGGAGAATGTCATGGGCGGCTTTCCAGCCATGCCCCATGACCCCTTGGGCGCGCCCCATGGCGCCATGGCAAGCCTCTCAGCGCCTAGCGCCATGGACGGCCCCGTGGTCTCGGACGCCCCAAGTGACAAGGTTGCTTCTGCCTATGTCGCCCCATCAATTTCCCTCGCGCGCGCCCCTGTGCTGGCCGTGCCCCAACGCGTGCCCAGCGCCCAATGTCAGTGCAGCCCAGCTACAGTGCCAGCGCCCAGCACCTAGCGCCCGCGCCCCAGTGCGCGCGCGCACCGTGCCCTGCGCGCATGACAGTGCCCCGACCGAGGGTGCACATGGACCTGCTCTAGTTAGGTCTCTTTTGTTGTAATTATAGAGTAGTTTACTTTATGTAATTTTGGTTGTGTTTCTCTAGCAAAACCATGTCTAGCTCTATGACTTGGGTTTTTATTTTTAAAGCATTATTAGGGGGGATCAAACAATCAAAACTTTCAAGCAAGCAATCAATTCTCTGTACTGGTGTCTCTCCCCCTCGACACCGCTTGCTCTCATTGTAATCAATTTTCATTAATGCAAACAAGCTCTCTTTCTTTCTCATTCTCAATTCACTTTTCTGTTCTCTCAATTGTTCCTGACATTGGTTTTCCCGCACGGCACTGACAGTCTCGTCTAGCGTGCGGAGGGGACCCCGGTTGGCGGATAGCAACTTTGGAATCTTCGGTTGCTTAGCCTTACGTCGCCCTTCCAAGAAGTCTCAGGAAGGCGCCGCGTAACAGTAATCATGCATAGAGAGTGCATACATGGGCTTTCAACAAGGTGATTTCCCTAAAATTCAAGAAATAAGGGTAATATGAAGGAACTAAGGCTATTAGAATAGGGAACAAAGGATGCCACATTGGCTCCCAAAGAGATAAAGCACATTAATTCCTCACTTCGCAAGAAAGTTGTACCTTCATTTTGAGTAAGTGTAAGATGTAAAGTAAGGTCATTCCACCTTAGAGTCCAACTCTCTACACTAGTCTCCTTAAACAATGGTTTCACTACCAAGATCAAGAGGACACTACATTGGGGTCATAAACAAAGATATTCCTCAAGTCACGGTCTACACATCCCTCTTGCAAACCCATCATAAACTTAAGCAACAACATACAAAGGGTTTCATGAGCAAAGAGGTCATAAGGAAAGGTATCACACAAGATATTGTTAGCAATTTGTAGCCAAGTTTTGCCCTCATTTTCAAGATAATCCACTTTAGCAATCCAGTCAAATAAATTCCCTCAAGAGGAGGTTTTTCTTATTAAGAAATGGATCATCATACCATAGTGGTTCTTTAATGACTTTGTGATCCCCACGAATGGCTTCATTTTCAACATCACAAAACACAAAGCCATGCATTTCACAATCATCCACTATGTCACTATCAAGTAAATTATCATCCTTGAAGAGAGTAGATTCAATCACAAGATCACATTCAAAACAAGCAAGTTCACTCTCAATAGGATCAATATCAACACAAGTGCTACCACTAGATGGACACAATTTACTCTTGTAAGAAGAGTCGATATAGTCATCAAAAGGATCAACTAGTGGGTAAGCACTTTTCACCAAGACATCATCAATTAACAAAATGTCACTAATTCCCACACAAGGCAAAACTTTACCTCTACTCAATTGTTCATCAAACACAAAGTGATCCACATTCGCTAAAGTAGAAGGGTTAGCTTTGTTATCTCTTTGTTGAAGCATATCACCTTTGTCAATTTGGTCAAGTTCCTTGTATTGGCCTTCCTCTTTGGAAGAGGGTCGCACTATTTCACCTTCCAAAGGGACTTGGAAACTCGGGTCCACTTCTCCTTTGGTGTGATCATCTACATGAGTACCTACAAAAGGAACAAGACAACTAGAGAAAATAGAAAGGTTAGAGGGGTTAGCTTGACTTGACACCAAGTCCTTCTCTTCACCACACCTTTCTTCTCCTCGTAACATTCCTCTAGCGACCATACACTTCTTACTCTTCTCTTGGGTCGAATCTTGTCCTCCTTGAGCAACCAAGGTCTCCTTTTCACTCACAACCATTTCCTCCCTTTTCATCTTTTCACGTAGTTCTTTCATGACTCTATCGTCTTCACGCACTTCATGGGGAGTCAATGGAGCAAGGACATACTTTTTACCTTTGACCACAATAGAATACTTGTTGGTCCGCCCACTATGTTGAGCATCCACGTCAAATTGCCAAGGTCTTCCAAGAACAATATGACACGCTTGCATTGGCACCACATCACATAAGATTTCATCCTCATATCTTCCAATGCTTAATTTGATAATCGCTTGCTTGGTCACCCGCATTTCTCCACTTTCATTGAAACATTGAAGCTTGTAGGGGCTAGGGTGTTTTCTTGTGGGGAATTTCATACTTTCAACCAAAAATTGGCTAACCGCATTAGTGCGACTCCCACCATCAATGATCAAGGAACAAACCTTGTCTAAAATCTTACACCTAGCATGAAAAAAGTTCTCCCTTTGGTCACTCTCTTCCTGAGCTAGAGCTCCCATGGATCTTCTAGCAACAACAACAATAGCATGATTCAAAGCCTCTTTGTATCTATCTCAACCTCTTCATCGGAATCACCCTCACACTCACTTCTTTCTCCCTCGTCATCATTCCCATTCCCGCTCTCATTCTCATCATCGGTTTGGTACTCCTCCCGCACAATAGTAATAGTCCTCCGATTGGGACACTCACTTGCATAGTGCCCTCTTCCTTGGAACTTAAAGCATTGGATGGTAGAAGGGCGATTATAGTTGGGTTTAGGGTTGTTACCTCCTTTAGCCTTATCATCACCCTTGGCTTGAGGTGTTGGAGTGTCGGTCTTGGGCTTTTCCCAAGTGGAACTTTTCCACTTTTCTTTGCCTTTACTCCAAGTCGAAGATGATTTGCCCTTGTCTTTATAAGATCTCTCCTCCTTTAGATCCGTTTCAACCTTGGATGCATCGTGGAATGCCTCTTCTAGACTATTATAAGTCTTGAGCCTCATATCATAGGTTTAGAAATGTCACGGTTCAAATAGGCTACGAACCTTATAATAGTGCACTCCTCTTGTTCTTCTAGCTTGACTTTCATCCGCAAATCCTCAAACTCATCAAAGTACTCTTCCACGCTTTTCGACCCTTGTTTCAACAAATACACCCTTTTGATCGCATCTTGATCATATGTGGGTGGAAGCCACCTTGTTTCCATGAGCTCAATCAAGTCGTTCTAAGTTGGAAGATCAGAGATGTGTTATTGAGACCTTTGTAACTTCTTAAATTCCCACCACGTGGAAGCGTATCCCTCAAATTGGGTGAGGGCATACTTTGTCTTTAATGCCTCGGACACATTGTTGGTGAGGAAGATGCGTTCACTTTGTAGCTTCCACTCAAGGAACTCTTCCGTGTTGCTACCTCCTTGGAAAGTAGGGAGGTTGACCTTGATTATGTTCAAAGTCCGGTTATTGTCTTGCCATCTCCATCGGTCTTCATACCCTTGAGCCCTTCCTTGGTCGACATGACCTTGGAACCTAGCGTCATGGCCCGGAAATCTCTCAAAGCCTCCTTTTCCTCCCCTTCCCCGGTTATTCATCCCTCCACGCCTTCCTCCTTGTGGGTTAGCATCCCACCACCTATCTTGTGGATAATCAACATACTCCTCTTCATTCATGGGGTATTGGTATTGGTTTTGGTTAAGAAAGGTTCTTGTATTTGGGCTTGGGGTGGAGCTTGGGGTGCTTGTTGTAAGATCACTTGAGGGATTGCCTCATTCGGGTTGTTTTGGTAAACTTGGGGATAGGTTTGTCGATTGGTGTTTTGGAATGTGGAGTTTTGGGGTGAAAGGTTGGTTGTTTGGGGTGGTGGAACTCTTTGGTCGGTAGTGGTTGTGGGGTTGGGATTGCACAAAGCATGTGCTAGTCCCGGGGTAATGGTTGGTGTCGTATCTTGTGT
Organism: Lycium barbarum; assembly: GCF_019175385.1. Taxonomy (NCBI): domain Eukaryota; kingdom Viridiplantae; phylum Streptophyta; class Magnoliopsida; order Solanales; family Solanaceae; genus Lycium; species Lycium barbarum. The sequence continues at coordinate 79,817,518 of NC_083337.1, read as the reverse complement.
TCTATCCCTATCACCTTCATTCCGAGAACGGGGAGTGCCCATTCTACTCGAACCATCCGTTCGAGTCTTCTCAATTCCCATTATCCGCGCATCCATACCACTCAACGTCCCAACCACGCCACGCACCTCTCCTTCCATGCCATCCAACCTCGATGTTACGGCCGATAGTTGACTCATGATCATAGCCAATGAACTTGCTATGGATGACATATCTACTACCCCTTGCGTTCCATCGCCTTGGTTAGATATGATGACCTGCAAAACTAGCAAACAATATTAGTAATAAAAGCCTTACTTCACTCGTATTCAACTCTCAAACCTTACTACTGTCACGACCCGACTCGGGGCCGCGACGAGCACCCGGTGTTAACCCACCCGAGCACCCACTTAGCTTACTCTGATACTTACATCTAGGTGAGCCACATAATTATACATGCATTTCCATTCATTCTTCAACTAGTCCCATCTGGACAACAACCCATTTATATCATCGTAGGCATTTATACCACATCAATGTACATGGGCCCACGTGGCCGACAAAATGATATACAAAACACAGGCCAACAAGCCAAACACATCTACCCACACACACACTTATGTACGAGCCTCTAAGAGTATAACATATCACATTAGCGGGACAGGACCCCGCTATGCCCATAATTATATACACAAAAGAATGAGTACCCAAAAGATATGGCTCCGAAGGAAATGGAGCTCTCTATGTAATATCCAAATAGGCAGCTATGGATCAAGTCTGTCTCCCTGTGCACCTGCGGGCATGACGCAGCGTCCACAAACAAAAGGACGTCAGTACGAAGAATGTACTGAGTATGTAAAGCGTGATTAACATCAATATAGAAGCATCATAGACAATATATGAAGTGGCACAGGAGGGAAGACAATAATATCATCATCATGGCACTTACCTGCCTTTCATAGGAACTTTCCATTTCTCATGCGTATTTCATAATAGTGCTCGTACCCTACTTGGGCTCATATTCGCATACATGTCCTTATTCGTATTCGTATACATAGTCTTTTCACATTCATATTCATATTATATACATAGCCATACACTTATATACATACATAGCGTGCCCGACCATAAGGTTCGGTGTTTCATACGTACTTAGCCAACCAAGGCTCAATGTTATTTCTACCTGGCCCTACCAAGGCTTCAGGGTTATCCGTACCATCTGCAGAGGTGTGCGCGCGTTACGTAATCGTATACATTCTTTATACATAATCATATACATATATCCTACCCGGCGTTATAAGCTCGGGGTATCATTATAGCCCTTCATAGGCACATATAAGTATAATAGCCCGTAGGCACCTTTGGCATAATTATTATTATTATCGTCATCACTATCTTCGTCATTATTGCTACATCCATATCTTAGGCTTACTCGTCATATGAGGGGCGTAGTACAATCGTAGTACATGTTAAGGATCGTGAGCTTATGAGCTCGGAGTGTCAATCACTTGAATACAACATACTCATATAGAGGAATTAGAAGTTTGGCCAAGAATCATGCCTTATGAAAGAAGGGTTAGCCTTACATACCTTTTCGTCGGACTATTCTACACTTGTACGTTTCCTTCCAATGCTAGCGTCTATACCTTCATTAATATCATAACAATGACCATTAGTCATTCACATCATCCACATTATCTAGATTTCTCCATTTGCTTCTAATTCTCCCGTATTTATGGTCATGACCTCTAACTTCGTCCATTCGTCTAAAGTGTCGAGTTCATGATCTTAGTACCATTTATAATACATTCATATCGTAACACAACAACATTCATAATTCAATTCAAACTATTCCTCAAAATGTCACTATTCACCACTCATGACCTAGTTGACCACATTTCCTACAATCCATGTATTTTAATTCTCCAATACCTTAAACATCATGTAAAAATCATGAATCTTACCTTAGAAGTTGTAGGAACAAGCTTTGGTTGATAATACTCCTCTTTGAGCAAAACCCTAGTTTTTCTCCATTTGGATTTCTTGACTTGGATGATCCTTGATGATTCCCTTATCCTTGATTCACTTGTCTTAATGTTATTGATGGCTTATAATCCTTGAAAACTCATATAATAAATGTAGAGAGAAGTTTTAGAGAGAAGTGGTGTAATGTTGTAATGAAATAAAACAAGTGTTGGTCCCTTTATTTAATGACTTGTGAAATCTGTGCTGAGAACAGTGGTCGTCCATCGTGGTTTACGGCCCGTATTCCACTATACAGCTCGTCCTCCATGGGCGTATTTAACCATTTCCAGAACCAGAAGCTGGGCTGCCTTCATGGTGGTTTACGACCATGGTTTACGGGCCGTAAATCACTTTACGGTCCGTCCACCTGGTCGTGTTTTACCATTTCTTGACTGGGCAGAAAGTTGAAACCTTGCATGGCAGTTTACGACTGCCAGTTTACGGACCGTATTGCAATTTATGGTCCGTATTTTGCGATTTACGACCACTGGGCAGTTGCAATTCTGCAACTTCCCATATTTCTTAGACTTCTCATTTTAATCACCCCCGTCCATGCACATGCATTGCTCACCTTGTATCTCATCTTAACTTAGCCAACTTCCTCGTCTCACATCGGATACTTTCGAAATCTCGCCTAAGGTCATCAAACGTCGTTTCTTGCTCATAGACATCGTGCACTCACATTCATCACTAGTTCATCCACTTGCGTACCAACGGAAAATTTTCCGAGGTGTAACAACTACACTCCCGTGCGCCTTTGAAGTTGCTGATGAATCGCTTAACCAATCAAATTCACACGGTTGCTTATACTTTGTGGTAGAATGGATTCTTGTTACGAACGAGAGCCAATAAAATTTCAACGAAATAAAACGAAGAAAAGCATGAAAGAACTTAGCACGAAAGAAATGCGGACACAGGAACTAGTAAACACAAGTAGGAACAACTACTAAATGGCTACTAGTTGAGAAACACAAGAAATTGGAATGCTAAAATTGGAAAATAAATGAAATTTCGGGCCCGGGTAGGTGATAACTTGAAAACGGGGTCTTGAAGCCTCAATTGATCCAAGGTGTCAATTTGAAATAACGAAAATTTTAAAATTTCTATACTTTTTTGGTTCCCTACCTAAGAAATAGGGACACAATCAAGGCTCAAGAAATTTTTGAAACTGAAGGGAGATAAAATGAATTTTGGAATTGAAAATGTACCTCAAATTTACGGGTTGGGAGTTGTGTATTATACGGTCTGTATAATATTGACGGACCGTAGAATTGAACAGTAGATCAAGAGCAGAAACTCAAAATTTGGTACCCAAATTTACGGGCCGTAAAATCTTTACGGTCCGTATTTTCCAACCGTAAATCACTAACAGAATGCAACTTTTTTTTGACTCCCAATTTTACTGACCAATTGTACGGACCGTAAAATTTATACGGTCCGTATGTGGGACCGTATAATGGCTTCAGTGATTTCGTATTGAACCCGTTCTCCTCGAAAATTGGATCAAATTTCTTGGATCTGATGATGTCGTAGGCCCCACACAGAAACTTAAAATTTAGTTCCCAAATTTACGGACCAAAATTTACGGGCCGTAAAATCTTTACGGTCCGTATTTTCCAACCGTAAATCACTAACAGAATGCAACTTTTTTTTGATTCCCAATACTGACTAATTGTTCGGACCATAAAATTTATACGGTCCGTATGTGGGACCGTATAATGGCTTCAGTGATTTCGTATTGAACCCGTTCTCCTCGAAAATTGGATCAAATTTCTTGGATCTGATGACGTCGTAGGCCCCACACAACCTAGGACTTGCCCTTTTTGGCCCAACAAACAAATTTCCACTTGTCTTTGGAAAAACCTTTGGATCAAACCTTCTTCTTGGGTTTTCTTCTCCAATATGAAGATATGAATGTTCTTAAGAACACCAAGAACACCCAAATGCAATCTAGGACCAAATCAACTCGTTTTTGCTCCAATTTCCAAATCTAAGCTCCTTATCACTTGGAGAACAAAGCCCAATATCCAATTTGTTTCAATTCCAACTCAATCACCAAACCTACTTTTGAGTTCTTCAAAGCTTCAAAGCTCAACAATTGACTCCAAACTTGTCCAAATGAACTCAACTCTTGGTTTTAGGGCTTTTGGATATCAACAAACTCAAATATATCTTCAAATTCGAGAAACAAGAACAAAATTTTTGGGGTTTTTAGAAAATGGATTTTTTGGGATTTTCTATATATATATATATTTTTTTTTTTTGAATTTTCTTTGAACCAGGGATTGAAGAATGTAAGAACACTCTTCTAAACTAGCTCTGATACCAAATGATACGATTCTACCTATGAAACTCTAAAGTCTTAAAGAACAAGAAAAATGGAAAATAGAGATGGGGAAGAATAGGAATGGGAGAAGGGTAGATGGATAGATACTAGACCCAAGAGCAAGAAATCTATGGACAAGAAAGGATATATTAAACCCTAACCCTTCCAATCGGATTATCAAACCCTAGAACCTAAGTAATACGAATCAACAAACGACTCAAATGAATCCACAAATGAGCAACATTAAATTCGATGGAAAATAAACAATTCACTTTGCAACTAAGAATCACACTTAGATTTATGCAGCCAAACAAACTATATTAAACTAAAACTATCACTAAACAATCTCTCATAAGAATTTCATCAATCAACAAAGTCTAAGGATGAAAATCACCCAAGTCTAATATTTATACTAAGAGACTTAAGAGCTAGGCTAGTTATTATAAGAATGCCATTAATGAGGCAAGGGCCTTGTTTGGCTAGTTGGATGTTGGCTTGAAATTCGAAAAGGCTCCTCTTGCACATATAGCCATCATCCAATCCTCAAGCTTGCAATTGTGACCATTTGCATTATGGCCCTTCTTTTGCACGTCTAGCTACATTTGTGTTTCTGCCCCTTTGCGACTCTAGCCACTTTGAGTGTTGGCCTTCTTTCTTGTAGCTTCTTCTTTCATTCGTCTCCAAGCTACTTTCCATACTTCATAAGCCTTCTTATGGGGCTTGTATGCCTCTCTATGGGTCTCCAATGCTCCTTTGGACATCCTCCTAGCTTGAATAGATTGGAGTCCCATGCCTTGGTCTTCAATGTGAGCCTTTAAGTAAAGTGTGCCTAGTAGGGTCATATCACGTGAAGACGCGTCGAAAGGTATTTTCGCAACGTTTAGCTAGGTTTTGGTCACCTTAGTCTGCCGGAGCATGAGTAGTTTTCCCAAAATTGATAGAAAAATTGTTCTGTCGCGGACAACTTCAAGGAGGGAGAAAGCTTGGCCTCTTTTTGAAGAAAAGGATCCCTAACGCTGCGAGGGAGGGAAACTCACCTCAAAAAGCAGTTATGGCTCTGATACCATGATGTTTTTGCGGAGAAGAAAAATGTTCTTGTTTTTTTTTATGTGCTTACATATCATAAGAAGGGGTGTTATACAATGAATTATGAATCCTATAACTAATTAAGGAAAGACAATTAATTATTACAATAAAAAGAAATAGTTTATACCTATAAAAATAAAGTCTCCTAAAATCATGCTAATTAATTAGCACAATGAACACAATCTTATCCTGATAGCCAGCTTATGAAATACCAACTTATGTGAACTCTTTTCCTTTTTCTCAAGTTCGCAGTTCTTACATGCCAGTAGCTATATGAAAGAACATAATTCTTTTAAGTGCTCTTGGACCTATATCCAACAATGGGAAAATCTTGGTCCCCTTCACCAACAACTAATGATAGAAAAGACAGGAGTTCGCCATGAATACCTATTTACTATATCCATTTTATGTCCACATGTACTGCCATGAATGACTATTTTTAGTCTTAAAATGATTTGAGGAGATTTGGACTCTTCTACTTGCCAATCTTAGATTCCATAGCATATGTCAGCTCTTAAACTACTAAGAAAATGCTCCCAGGCACAGGAAACGAGGTAAGCCTTAAAATACCCTTTCCCGACATTGTAAGCCCTAAAATACCCTTTCCCGACATTCTCTCTCCCCTAATCTTCTCGCCGGAGATTGCAATTGCTTCTCCCACATGAGCCAGCCCTTCTTTCTCAGACTTTCTCTCTCCTCTAAACTCCTTCCGACCCTTTCCTCCACCTCCTTTCGATTACTGACTTACACTGAAAACTACACAATCCCCTTTTCTCACAGACCAAAATTTCAGACTATCATCAGAACCCTAGTTTCACATCCTTTCCTCTTCAAATCTTCTTCCGACCAGTTTCTCTCCTTGGGAACAATGCCGGAAAATCAGTCCTTTTCTTTCTTCTTCTAGTAACTCAGATCACTACTTCTAGCAAATGGAGAATATCATATATTTTGCTGTTGGGTTCAAGTCCTATGATATTGCGAAGTCTTCTAACACTGCTGATTCATGGTACGATTGGACTGAAAGAAGCAAGAATTTCATCAGGAGAGTCTCGTTCAACAGGAACACCATGGAATGGATTGTCCAGACACTTCGCGAAGCATCTAAGACCCGAGGAAACTTTGTGAGAAGATGGAAGAAGAAAGACAATTTTTCCGAGACTTTTTGCTCCAGAACTTATAACAGCTATGGTCGATATATCAGTGTTATAAGCATCAGAGGAAAGAAAAGAGCAGTGCTTATTATACCAGAAGTGGCTTTTAATGCAGGTTGGACTTTTTTAGCTGACAAAGTTGGTAGATTTTTAAGCAGTCAGAGACGCCCAATCACTGCTGTAGAACCAAGATTAGCATCGAAGGTCTTCCATATACAGATGCTCTCAGAAACATTAAATGGTCTAATCAAGTAATTATTGATGGCAAAGTCATTAATGAAAGGAAAACCCATCCATATTAAAGAGGCCCCAGAATCCCAGAATGAAGTTCTCAATAAATGTCTAGTTGGTACTTTCCCTATGAACTCATCGGTGATTCCCACACTTTCAGCAGTTAGGCGTTGGACCAGTCTCTGTGGAAGCAAGCCCATGGATTGAACATATACGCGATGGGAGATGGAAAATTTCTCTTTGAATTTTCTTTTAGAATCACTGTTGAACAGATCATGGAGGGGAATGGTGTTGGAAGAAATTACCGGTCAACTTTCAGTGGACACCATTGTCAGGAGCTGTTAACCACGATGAGTTTCCCAACTCAGGGCCAAACTAGTTGGTTTACCACTTCAATTTTGGTCTCAAAATGTCTTCAAGGCCATTGGAGACTACTGTGGGGGTTGGATTGAGACGGAAGAAGAGACACTACTCTGTAATCATTTGAAATTGGCTAGAATCAAAATTAGAGGAAAAGGGAGAGAGATTCCCAGTAACCTTGGAGCAAGGGGGCATCCTCTTCACCATCCAAATTTGGGTTGAAATTCCGGCAAGTTTTTCCGTCGGAGAAGGAAAAGATGTACAAGGTTTTGTCCAGCGGATATCAAAAACCCTAACAAGGGGTACGCGTGCAGATATGATACAGAAAAAGGGGATTTACTTTGACCACGTGGGCACGTCACGAGGGCCCCAAGAGACAGCTGTTCAAGTGGAAATTTCAAATTCAAACCGGGACCTGAAAATTCATAGGGAAAAGCCCATATTATGTTGGACCCAAATCAATTTAATTGTTTGGGCCAAAAGGAGATTGATGACATAGAAACTTTCCCTCAGCCTTTAAGAGACCCACGTGAAGCAGCACGTGAGGCTCCACTTATTGAAAAGAACCTCTTAGAAGATACGAATGCCTCACTTCTCTCAGATTTGAAAGACACTGCTTCTAAATTTTTGGAAAGCTTTGCAATTTGGGAGTCTGCCAATACAACGTGCAAGGAAGTCACCCCATCATTCATCCCTCTTCTTCTTTTCTGAATCACCAGGAAGAATACAAGGAACCCCAAGAAGCTGGAAAAGAAAAGGATATTGATGCGATGACAATTATCGAGGATGAGACGGACCAAGTAATTTCAGCAGAACACGATGGCACAAATTTGCAAATTATGCAAGTTCACGAAGCGGAACCAGTGAGCATGCAGCCTCAGGAACATTTTGAGGCCGAAACTAGGGCCTCCAATGGGGTGAAGTCCAATATTTTGGAGTTAAAGCAACATATATGGGGCTGCTTTTGAAGGGTGCCAGGAAGAGGCACTAGCACTACTCATTAAACTTGACAAAAGGAAACAAATCCTAGAAAAGGAAGGTAGACCCAGCAAAATCAAAACACCTAGGAACAAGGGGATTAGCAAAAATGAATTGAAGAATTTGCAATCAGAGCTCAATAAAGAGGTGGAAGGGGTGACAAACAGGGGGAAAACTTTAAGTTTGAATCATCAATGAAAGTCAAACTTTTATCTTGGAATGTTAGGGGACCTAACAAGTTACCAAAAAGAAATATTGTTGAGAGCTTGATGTTGAATTGAAAAGCAGACGTCTATTGTTCTTCTATTGTTTTCAGGAGACCAAAATTGAAAAAGAGCGGGATCTTGTTGCCAAACAATTATAGGCATGTAGATGGATGAAGTGTGGAATTCTTGAAGCTCAAGGCAGCAATGGTAGTATTATGATCCTTTGGGATAGTAGAGTGTGGACTAGTGAATTAGTTGAAAAGGGCTTCTATTCAATCACTTACAGCTTTGCTTCTGTTCATCATTCTTTCAATTGGTGTCATACAGGGGTCTATGCCCTCCAAACCAGAATGGATAAGGCAGAATGCTGGGAGGAAATTTCAGCAATCAGAGGGTTAAGGGATGGACCTTGGGTCACTTGTGGGGATTTTAACACAATCAGACTCATGGTTGAAAGAAGGTTTTGTCACAGAGTCACTAATGTGATGACTGATTTCTCAAGCTGGATAGAGGACGTGGAACTTCATGATCCTCCTTTGAATGGAGGAAAATATACTTGGTTCAGGGGGCTAAATCACAACAGTGCTGCAAGACTTGATAGGTTCCTTTTTTCTAAGGAATGGGAGGAGGCCTTCAGAGATATAAGGCCAAGATTATTGCCCAGAACTCAATCTGATCACAGTCCAATCTCTCTCGAGTGCGGTATCTGGGAACGCAAAGGTTTTTACTTTAAGTTTGAAAATTGGTGGCTTGGGGTTGATGGTTTCAAAGAACTTGTTTGGAAATGGTGGACTGAATTTGAGGTCCATGGCTGTCCAGATTTCAAACTTAGCAGCAATCTAAAGATGCTGAAGTACAAGCTTAAAGAGTGGAGCAGGCAAAACTTTGGGGATTTAGTCAATAAGAAGAACAGCCTATTGAATGAACTAGCTGATCTAGGCCATATTCAGGATAATAGGGAGCTTAGTGAAGAGGAAATGATGATCAGGGCAACTGTTATGGTTGAACGGGAAGATCTAGCAAAAAACGAAGAAGCAAGTTGGAGGCAAAAATCCAGGGTCTTATGGTTAAAACAAGGTGACAAAAATACTAGATTCTTCCAAAGAATGGCAACATCACACAAAAATACAACACAATTGATAGCTTAATAGTTGGAGGTGAAGAAGTGGTACATGAGGCTGATATCAAGGAAGTTATGGTTGATTTTTACGAGAAGCTGTATTCAGAAGCCGAATCATGGAGGCCTTCTCTGAATTATGCTAGCTGTCCCAAGATAAATGAGGAGGAAAGCCAATGGTTGCAAAGACCTTTTTCTGAAGAAGAAGTGCTAAATACCATCAATTTATGTGCAACCGACAAGGCTCCGGGCACTGATGGCTTTACAATGGGTTTCTTTAAATAATGCTGGGTTATTCTGAAAGAAGACCTAATGCAGACCATTCTTAATTTTCATCACAATGAATTCTTTAAGAGATCCTTCAATGCTACTTTCATTGCATTGATACCAATGAAGAATGGGGCAGAAGAACTTAAAGATTTCAGACCTATAAGCCTTATCGGAGGAGTTTACAAGATCATCTATGAAATCATCACAGAAAGGCTGAAGGCAGTTATGGGGAAATTGGTCGATGAACACCGAATGGCCTTCTTGAAAAAGAGACAGATTAATCCATTAGCTAGTGGACTCCAAATTCAAACAAGGAAGACCGGGAATTCTATGTAAATTGGATATCGAAAAAGCTTTTGACCATGTTAATTGGGGCTATCTGCTGAAGATCCTGGAAGACACGGGCTTTGGGCACAAGTGAATAAACTGGATCAAATTTTGCATCTCTAGTGTCAGATTTTCTGTTCTGATAAATGGTTGTCCAGCAGGTTTCTTTTAATCTCAAAGGGGTCCCAGACAGGGTGACCCATTGTCACCTTTCTTATTTTTGATTGCTATGGAAGGTCTTAATCACATGGCTAGGACAACTAAATCTAATGGTTGGATCGGGGGCTTCGACTCTCAGTCCACCATTAGCGGTTATCTGGAGATCACTCATTTATTATATGCTGACGATTCACTAGTTTTTTTGTGATGCTTAAGTGGAGCAGATCAGACATCTCAGAGCAATCTTGACCATTTTTTAAGCCTTGTCTGGCCTTCATGTCAACTGGAGCAAAAGTTCACTCTATCCAATTAATTAAGTCGATGATTGTCAGCATCTAGCATGGAACCTAGGTTGTCAAGTGGGCTCCCTCCCCACTAAGTACCTAGGGATGCCTCTAGGTGTGAAAAGAAAATCCAAAGAAATCTGGGATGAAGTTTTGGAGAGATGTAACAAGAAGCTGGCAAGGTGGAAAACCCAATACCTCTCTTTGGGTGGCAGAGTTACACTCATCAATTCTGTCTTGGATGCCCTGCTTACATACATGATCTCTCTCTTCACAATTCCCAGAGGAGTAGAGCAAAAGATTGACAAACTGAGACGAGATTTTCTTTGGCAAGGTAATAAAGGTGATGATGAAAGGAGATGCAAGAACCTGGTCAAATCAGACTCAATCATTTTGAACAAGAAAGAGAGTGGGCTGGGCATTAAGAACCTGGGATTGCACAACAAAAGATTATTGCATAAATGGCTATGGAGATTCAATTCAGAGGACAATGCTTTATGGAAAAGATTCATTTCCTAGAAATATGGGATGCTAGATCAATGGATTACTAAAGAAGTTAATTGCCTTTATGGTACTAGTGTATGGAAATCTATTAGGTTCCAGTGGAATGAATTCTGGGCTAATGTAGATATCATAGTTGGCGATGGCAGAAAGACTACTTTTTGGGCAGACCACTGGATTGGCCATAACAACCTTCAATCGACTTTCCTTGACTTATACTCTATAAGCCTCCATGCTCAAGCACAAATCAGTCAAGTTTGGAGCCCTCAAGGGTGGGATCTTATTTTCAGAAGAGCTCTCAATGATTGGGAAATTGAAAGCTTAACCAATATGCTCTAACTCTTAGCTTCCTTTGGAGGAACTTCAGCTTATCCTGACAGACTAAAATGGAGAGTGAACAACAAATGAACTTTCTCTCTGTTTACTGGATATCAACCATAGAACAACCTTGATGGAGATTTGGCCTTGGATGCTCATTTGGAAAGTAAAAATTTCTTTCAAGGTCTCTGGTTTTGTTTGGTTGGTTGCAAGGAAGGTATGCCTGACCCACGAGAAATTACAAAGAAGAGGTTTTCAGATTTGTTCAAGATGTTCCTTATGTGGTCAAGATGGTGAAACCAATAAGCACCTTTTTCTTACACTGCAAGACAACTACAAATCTGTCATGTATCTTTGGTATCAATTGGACTATGCCTAATACTACTGTGGAGCTTCTCAGATGCTGGAAGAGTGTAGGGAAGAGAGGTGGGGAAGAAGACTGGTGGTAGATCATCCCAGCTTGTGTTTGGTGGACAATATGGAAGGAAAGGAACGCTAGAATTTTTGAGGGCACTAGTAGCTCTATCCAAAAAGTTAGGATGAATTGTCTAAATCTCTTTTATTTTTGGTGTAAACAAAATTTGTGGGGGGATTTAATAGGACAAGTGTAAGTTTTTGTTGGGCGCTCTTTATACTTTTGCTGTAAAGATTACAATTCAGCTTCAATTGAAGCTGAATTTCACTGTGAATACAAGTCGTTACCAATTTTTTTTTTTTTTTTTTTAAAAAGCATATGTCAGCTCCTCCATTTTAGTTTCTTGGGAGTACTAGATGTCTGCCCCACACTTCTTGATCCCAACTTGATGATGACCCTTTTTGTTTGGGTCGTTTATTCCCCTCATGTTTTATGTAGTAATCTTAATATCCATTAACTACTATTTTCCCTTGATCCTCGCTCTACTGAATCAAAAGAATGACTCGCGTTTGGAATAAATAAGTTTGTTCCCTATCCTTAATCTGCCCCTCCTTCTCTCCCCTCCCTTTGTCCCTAAACCTCTTCTTGTATACCGCATTGTTCCCCTTCCCTTCATGTCTTCAAGCCGACTCCTGCTCTGTCACTACCCTCGCTAGCCCCCTCCGATCCCAAGTACCTCCTCTTGGATCTTATTAAATGTCAAGTAGAAGTTGTATGATCCTATCCTCATTCCCTTCACAGTAACACCCAAAGTTCCCCAAACCTGAGGTATTTGTCCCTCACCCATTTAGACAATCTCCTTCCACCTTCAAAGATTGCTAAGGGTGGATATTATCCTCCACTTCCACGTTTTTCTCCAAGATTGGATCCTTTACGAAACCACTTCCAACGCTCACATCCACCCAATTGAAAATTCTCCCTCACTACCCAAGTCCACATAGATATCCTACTACCTCTCTTTCCTTCAACACATTTTGTTTTGGTGGTCTCGCCGAAGAAACCACATTGTTTTGGGCCACTGGGACTTGGCAGGGACCATTAGTGATCCGGCAATATACTTGGGAGGTCGGTTTGCGAGATTAGAAGCCTAAGGAGAAGGATTTTAGAATTTAGAGTCTGCTCAGAGCTGTCCTCTCTCTCCACCTGTTACACTGATTTGCCTCCGTTTCCGGCATGCTCCGTTGTCCGAGTGCACTCTAGTCCTTTCTCATGGTTTAAAATTGACTCCGTCCCCTATTTAACTCTGCTAACTCCTTCCCTTTGGAAAAGACTGCAAAACAGTTCTTTAGTTTTTTCAAAAAACTATGTCCTCTTTACTTCTGTATTTTCTTTTTCAAACTACCTTGATATGCGTTACTTGAGCCGAGGGTCTTTCGGAAACGACCTCTCTACCTCCACGAGGCAGGGGTAAGGTCTGTGTACATCCTACACTAGGTATGTTGTTGGAAATTTGTGGGATTACACTAGGTATGTTGTTGGAAATTTTAATCCAAAGAAAATTGCTAGAAATTTTTTCAGAAAGTCGCCAAAAGATTTTGCAATTCACTGGTCTGAATCGACCCTCAAGCTGCAGGATGGAAAAGACTGGAATGGCTAGAAAGGGAACAATTCGCGTGATAAGTGTACACATCAGCGGAATAGGGTACCAACCACGAGGAATTTTAAAATTGAGTTGGAGTTAGTTGGAAGAGGAGTCGACCACCAAGAAGCCAATAAAGTGGATTTGTAGCTAGTTGGAACAGTCTACAGTCATAGCATAAGGACCAAGTTTTGGAGGTTCTGGCAATGCGTGATTGTGCGTGGAGGCTTTGGTAGCATTCTTGCGGGGTGTGATGATGCATCGAGGCTTTCACAGAGGCACAGTTTCTTGGGTTATGATCGCACAAGAATTCAGTGTAGGACACTGATACATACATACATGTCACTGATGCGACAAACTCAAAATCTGACTAATCTAAGATCTCTCACGCCTTCTACTTCTGTCTTTTAGCTTATTCTCTATGGTTTCTACAGTCATAGCATAAGGACAAAGTTTCGGAGGTTCTGCCAATGCGTGATTGTGCGTGGAGGCTTTGGTAGCATTCTTGTGGGGGGTGATGTTGCATTGAGGCTTTGACAGAGGCACAGTTTCTTCGGTTATGATCGCACAAGAATTTCAATGTAGGACACTGATACACAATATATATATATATATATATATATATAACTCAAAATCTGACTAATCTAAGATCTCTCACGCCTTCTCAAACTTTTCCTATTGTCTTTTTGCTTATTCTCTATGGTTTCTGACGAGATCATTTGGCTCTTTCCCTCTACTCTGGATCTGATGATAACAATGCTAATAAGTTGAATCATTATTATCTGTATAAATTTCTGCCTTTTGCTCCTAATGGATTCTTACCAGTGATGCTGAATTAGTTCTTAGGAATGAACGACATTCGGGTGATCAAGTACATCAGAGTGTCTTTTATGACCAAGTGAAGGAAGATATAGCATTTGTTAAACATTTCGGAGAGGAATATTGTGTATCTGAGATTCATATGACATTCTATTTTCTTCCTCTTTTTTCTCTTTTTGGTTTGTGTCTAATTGATATGTTGCCTTGTGTTCGATTCCTCTTACTTCTAATTCATCTGTAGAGCTTTGTGCCCTTAAATCATAAATTGGTCTGCCTTTTGTTTGTTTGAGTTTGTATTACTAATAGGTTGTTTTCATCCTACAACTTGTGGGCAAATAAATGCATTAACTTAATGAAATAGATTAAAGTTATAGTTTGGAGGATTTCATGTGGTACTTACTCTGCTTGCATTTGCACTGGCAGATACCAATTTTTATTTGATATTTGTCTGAAATACCTTTTCCTTCTCTGATGACTCCTAAATGTACTTCCAGGGTTCTTTGCCAGTTTATTCCAACAAGATTGCTATCAGTGTGGTTGACAATGTACTGCTTGTTCACCAAGTGGATGCAAAGGTGGTTATTATATATGATATATTTGCAGATTCTCAAGCACCAGTTTCTGCTCCACTTCCATTATTAGTTAGAGGTTTCTCTAGAGCAAATGCTGCAGCCTCTCAATTGATGGGCCGAAATGAACATCTGGAGGGGAAGGACTCAAATCGTGGTGAAACAGTCATCTATGCAGATGAGTGGGTATTCCTTGTTCCAGACCTTATATGTGATATTGCCAATGGAGTTTTGTGGAAGATCCATTTAGACCTGGAGGTAAAATTCTGATTGCTAGTCAATATCACGATTCAGAAGTTACTGTCCTTATTACAACTATCTTGATCTTTTGCAGGCCATTTCTGCTAGCAGCTCGGAAGTGCAAACAATCCTTGAATTTTTTCAGAGGAGGAAACTGGAAGCAAATAAGGTCTGCATCTTTCGGTTCTAATTTCTAAAAATGTTGATTAGTCCTGGTTTGTGCGTAAAAATGTTGAATTACAAAAAATAGTGGGCAATTTGCCCTGGTTTATTTGTTAGGATAGAAGCAGTTTCACCTTGAACTGTAGTTGACTCCATCGAGACATTAATTTGTTAATGTTGTACCAATCAATGCCTGTCCAGAAATGTTTTTGTTGAGAATTTGCAGTGAGTTAATACCTGAAATTATCTGTTTCAGGCTAAACAGTTGTGTTTGACCATGGCTCGGACAGTTATTCTTGAACGACGACCTGTGCCCATGGTCGCAAGGGTGATAGATGTCTTAGTCAACAGTTTCTCTCTTTCAATAAAAACTGGAAAATATCACACAGGATCAAAGGTGGAGAGAAGTTCAACAACCAGTGGTTCTAATGTTAATAGTGCTATTGGTGAATCCATCAGTCAAGCAGATACATCTGAAAAGTCACTAAAACAAGAAAGCGGTAGTGGTATGCACGGCAGATCTATTGTCAAATCCTCTTCCTTTACTTCAGACTCTGAGGACAATGTTAGCTTTGCAGAAAATAGAGGCAAATATAAAAATGTCGATTTATCTAGTAGTGAACGAAATGGAGTTAACTTGGTGAGGACAGATGTATCTGGTGCTGCTCAAGCTCCTGGACCAGATAGCACTCCCCTAAGAACTGATGAACAGCAGGAGTCTCTGGTAGCTTCTGCTGCAATATCCCCAGATGATCTGTGCAGCTTTGTGTTTGCCCCTGTGGAGGAAGAGATGGCGGGGGATGCTTGTTACTTGGTTGCAATCATTGTTGAGTTCCTACGCAGGTACACAATCACTCTCTGAGCTATCTCGCAAATAAGTAATTGCCATAATGCCATCGCTATCGTATCACAGTTAGAAAAAAAAAATTGAATGTTATATTCACTAATATAGGAGTAGTACTTCTGCTGTTAATACTTGTTCGTCTGTAAATCCATTTTTGACCCTGAAAGAAGTATACAAGACTTTTCAGCGGAAGGTCGTTTTTGTTTTGAGTCTAACCAAAACCAAACCGAACTTATCTCAAGAGTAGGTCACAAGTTTTAACATCCCCACTTTCTTATAAGTTATTTTTCCTTTTTAAATTTAACCAAATACAATATCAAATTTCGAAATACCAAAGACATACAAAAAAGATTTTGTTTTCATTCATTAATTCGGTATATACTAAATTATGCACAATCTTACTGCCCAGTAGAACTTGATTATTTGCCTGGGTTCCTTAAAACAAGTTCATGGGCCTGATTGTTATTCTTATTGGAGTATTTTTCTTGAAATTATAAGCCCAAACCTAAAATAACATGCCCAATATAGAAATTGTGAAAAAGTCTTTAAGAAAATTTACATTTTTTTCTAAAAGAGATGTCTCTGCTTGTGTTTATGGTCAGTTTGGTCCGATCTCGTTTTTTTTTTTTTTTTTTTTTTTTTTTAAAATATAATACGAAATCAAACTAAAGATTGTCAACTTTTCTTTTATCAACGCTGAATCGAACCATAATTTGACTTTCTTGTTGGTTTAATTTGGTTTCTGGTTGGAGTTGATGTCTTGGAGCCCGTTTGGCTTAGCTTATAAGTTGCTGAAAATAGCTTATAAGTTGTTTTCAGATTTTTTGAGTATTTGGCTGGCCAGCTTATAAGCCATTTTGTGCTTAAAATAAGCCCAAAAACATAATTGGGCCCGTTTGGCTTAGCTTAAAAAAAAGCAGCTTATAAGCCGAAAACAGCTTATAAGCCAAAAAAAAAAAAAAATTGGGCTACCCCAATTTTTTTTTTTTTTTGGCTTATAAGCTGTTTTCGGCTTATAAGCTGCTTTTTTTAAGCTAAGCCAAACGGGCTCTTGGTCTCTATTTAACACTCATAATTACATTAAAGGTGACTTGTACTAGTGTACTAAAAAAATTACCCAACGTTACTAACACGCAAGAGGAACTTGTGACCCCTCTTAAGGGTGTCGAAATTGCAAAAGACATGAGTTACACACCACTAGAAAGTTTATGTTGAAAAAAGTTTTATAGTTTATTCCATTTTACGTATTTGATTAAAAGAAAAGTTACTATTTGTTTTTCTTTTTAATTTTCTTCCTATGTTGTTTTATGTTACAAATTTACTATTTGTCTAATGCTTGTTACTTCAGGAATATTGTTAGAATGTTAGCATGATCTAGATGGGCTAATAATGTAGATGTTTGATTGATAGGTTTAAAAAATATATGGTTACCATTTGGCTTTTAGTGTTTAAAATATCCTATCCTATTTGGATCCAAACACTTAATGTTTTCAGAAATTCTCCTAAAAACTTATTCAGATAACGTTTCCACCAACCTGTTCAAATCCCATCCAACGTTCTCCAAAACTATAGGACTCACCTTGTTTATGACTAAATCCTCATCAATATAAGCTGCTCAAGTTTTACCATGTTCTTACCGCTTGTAAAAGGACAAAAAAGTTGATTGCTCTTCTTTCTGACCTGTTATCTACTTTTGATGCATGAACTGTCCTTTCTGTATCTATTCTTTCAGTGCTAACCTGGAAAGGCTGAAAGTGCCTCTGAATATTTATGTATTGATGATACAACTGCTAGCACGGAATGAAAATTATGCACAACTTGGATTGTTCATCATGAATAAGGTTAGCAAATTGTGGTAGCGTGTATTTTGAGTACTGAGACTGCTATATTTTTTTTCTTTTTCTTATAAACACTTCATATGAGTTGTGTTTCAGATAATTGAGCCCTCAAAAGAAGTTGCAATGCAACTACTAGCATCAGGCAGGCAGAATTTTCAAACAATGAAGTTGGGCCTCGATATGCTCAGAGAGCTTGCATTACATCATGACTATGTCTTGCTACTTGTTCAAGATGGATATTATCTTGAAGCTTTACGTTATGCCCGGAAAACTAAGGTATTCTTAACTCTCCCTGCTTCCGGAATTATAAAAACCTAACTGTCAGTCCTGTCAAAGAAGCTCAAAAAAAAGGAAAAGGAAAAAAAACCCTTGAGTTCAGCACTTATATATCTGTGCGCTAAACTTACATGTGTGGAAGCCTGAAGGTTTCATTCTTCTAAACCTTTACTTGATTCCAATGTTGGATATGGGTTGAGATCAGGACTACATCTGTCTGACGGGACAGCTTCAACTATACGTAACATCTCTTGATTACACTATCTCAATAATGTGCTGATATAACTTGGTTTATCAGAGAGATGAGGAGCTGCGTTTTATCTTTAGTTTCTGTTGATTGTACTCAAGACAAACTTGACAAAAAATGTCTTGAGGATTCTGACATAAAATGGGTGTTATTCAGGTGAATACTGTTCAGCCGTCACTGTTTCTTGAGGCAGCTTATGCTTCGAATGACTCGCAACACCTGGCTGCAGTTCTAAGATTTTTCTCAGACTTCATTCCTGGGTTTAAGAGTACTACTGACCACCAAACTTATAGCCGTTGTCTCACCGAGATGAATTCAGTGGTTACTGCTTGAGGCACCTTGACATAAATCAACAAGTTGAACACTTCGTTCCCCCTTGAAGACCAATTTAGTATTGAATGTCAAGGTTTTGAAAGATGGCTTTGTGGATTCATGCAAGCACAGTAGAGCCAGATATTGCGGGTAACTTGTACTAAACAGCCATTAATAAGCTTCAGCTTTTTGGATGACTTGTAACATGTACTACAGATATTAGTTTGAAATGCTGAGGTCCTAAGGACTAGTAAGACGGAGATGTAATAGTCGTACTCCTTTTTCGTGTAATGACACTCCCTGCTGCTTTTTTTTTTCGCTTTAGAATTTCTAAATTTAGACTTTTTACACTTTCATTGTATGTTTCGGGGAAAAAACAGGGGAAGGAAGGAAAACAAATGCACTATTGTGATGAAGAAAATGACTTGCATGTTTTATACCTTAATACCATATTAGACGTGAAATCGACCTAATAGTTCGTGCACCACGGCAATAATAGTAAAGTGACCTTTTATAACCTGCCCTTGTCCTTGACGTCTAAATTGTACTAGATGAGCATGGCCGGGCGTATCCCTCGTGTCATTCTTTCTGTACTAAAGCAACTACTTTAAACAATCTTTTATTTCGTAGTTTGTAATGTAGGACCAACTTTTTTCTAAGCATGTAATACGTTCATGCAAACACAAGGCATCTAGATTAACTTCGAAAGTGGACAAGTTGCCTATCCAATCACATAAATACTTCAAACATTTGTTATTTTTACATTCTAGTAATTTTATAGTTCATTCACATTGAGATCAAGAAGCATTCCTTAAATACTCCATTCTCAACAATACATCAACATCATTTGTCTTTGAGCAAACCAGCAACTGCTTCATCTCTGGTGCGTGATAGGAAAGCAAACTGGCTTTCTTCTGTAGTACTACATCGAATATTTTTAGAATACGCTTTGTGATGAAATGAAATTGCAATTAACCAAAAGTTCGAAGCTTAAATGTACCCATAGATATGAAAAATTTAATGAGTAAGAATAATTGTTATACAACATATATGTACCTAGACAGAAATAATAAGCAAAGTTGGGTTATACACACACTTTGATTTTATCTACAAACTGATGATCACTTAATCAACTTGACCATCAAAGAACTCGTGTCTCGCTAAATGCATCTGAAGATACATTAGGTTTCACTTTCAATGATATGACCTTATATGTGACATCTAGATGGATATTTTTTAACTCAGATTACAAGTATTGCCTTGAGTTTATTTTGATAGACAAGATATTTCTCGGGACATGCAGTAATAGCAATTTAGCAATGAAAAATCGTGTCATATAAAAAGCATGTGGACAACAATTAAATTCTATCTTTGCGGTTAGTGACAACTTTCCCAAACAAACACCTCAGCATTGTAATCCAATAGATAGCATTTATTTTCTTAAAAGCTAACCTCTGAAAGTCCATAATTCTCCAGCACATTTTGGTTTTGGATTTACATGATTTCGATTAGTTTTGCCACCAGATTGTCGTATTTTCCTATGAAATAGTAACAGGATTTATAGATTATCCCTAGGGAAACTTGGATTTATTTTGAAGTTCCCTCGTCTTCTTGAATTTCTAGATTGTGCAATAAGAGATCTTCGTCACCTTGTCAGAAATTGCAACTCTGATCCCTCTTCTTCCTCTCCTTAGATTCCATCGCCGTGGTACAGAGTTTTCTCCTGGAACTTGCTACTGATGATCCCCCTCTTTAGCTGTTTTGCGAGAATGCTGTAAATATTTAATCAAGGTTCACTCTTTAGCTCTTCATGATCATTCAAAGACAAAAAGAAATAAATCATTTAAACTTAAGCGAGTTAGCAAATAAAAAGTTAATGCAATTTTTTTTTTTTGTGTGTGGATATATCATTTGGTATTTTTAAATCCTGATTTTGTTCTAATATTGAATTTTAGCCTCGAATTTCGGTATTAATCTAAACTTTATTTTATTGTTTCTATTAGTGAATCGATCTTGCGAGGTTGATGGATATCCATTTAATCTTTTTCTTCTTCTACAGGCTTCTTTACCAAGTATTATAGCTGCATGTCGACTACGCACAAAGATCCAGGAGAGGTAATATAAGGAAGCATCACTATCCATTTAGAGGTCGTTTGGTATGATGGATAAGCAAAAATAGTCTTGGGATAAAAATTTAGTACCATCTTATCCCATATTTAGTTGGGATGAAACCACGGGATAACTAATCCCGGGATTAGTTATCCCGGTACATAGAGGGTGGAATAACAATCCCCGGATAACTAATCCCGGAATTAGTTATCCTGGGATAACTTGTTCCCCAACCAAACGAGCCCTTATAGAATTAATTCAAAGAAGGTCAATCCTTTGCACATATTTTCAAACATTTTTATGAGTAGGTTAACCGATTTTCCAATTGCCAAACATTTAAGTTTGTTTTTGTTAGTTTAATAATAGGGTTTTTGACTTAATATTTGTTAAAATCGTTAGAGTTTGAGTTTAATTTGGTTCATCAGTCTTTGTTTTTGCTGCTTTACCTTTTCGCTCTTATAAACGCCCATTTTAATGCATATATCATCTTTTACTGTAAATCGTGATTGAACACAGTGTAATATTTTAAATTTTGAAATTCTAGCGGCTTTTCTATATAGGTAGGATGATTGAAAGTAGTAGGTAATATTGGAAGAAAACAAAATTCTCAGGGGCTTATTTTGTTCGTGTATTTCTAGTGCTTATATTGTTCCGTGCATTTCTTGACAATTTGTTCAACGTCAAGTTACTCTTACACCTACAATGAAAATGAGAAAATGAACTGACAGAACAATTCTTGCCATGTTCTTCATGTGTTAAACAATTTGCTTTAAAGAAGGAAGAAGGATAGTATACCATCACTGACAGGGTACAAGTAATAAGTATATGAAAGAACTCAATTCTCTACAAAGTAACTTCTTAGTTATAACTTGTATGTTCCACTTAAAAAAATTGGATAACACTTGAGTGAAAATAGAGTTTAAGATGTTACTCAACAAATACTTAGTTCTAGAAAATAGCCTAAAATACATTATGACCATATTGTTTATGTATCAGAATATACCGAGTGTATTAAATATATATATATATATATATATATATATAGAATTGCCAAATTTATGAAGGAGGAAATAATTAGGAATAGTGAGAAACATGAAAGACAATATTTATTTAAAGCTATCCTATTGGACTCTAAGATAACATGGTTAATTGTTGAGTAGCTACTGACTCAATGAATAACTATGAGTTTACATTGAAGTTTTGATGATTTGACAAACAATGTATCCAATGAGAATCAAGGGAGACAAAAGGAGCGATTCATTGAAGAACCATATATCCAAACAGATCTCCAAAGGATTCAGTGAAGCAGTCATATCAAAAGTGGAACTGCTCAAAGGAACTGATTATTACTATCACGCAACTGGACACTGAAAAGCTATTTCATGCAGACAGAAGAGAAAACGAAATATTGACTGATTCCTATTTGAGGAAGGTTGGATTTCAAGTTATGGTAATATTTTCATAAGTATCGTAATTTGATCAATATGGAACTAACATTGAAGTAGGAAACAAATTTGCCGACGTGCATACAAGGAACAAAGGAAGATCCAAGTCAAACAAGGTTTGATTTTCAGGTACAATTATGAAACTAAAACTTGGTTGGATTCAACTATTCAAGGCCGACAACTACTTCTATATAAACACAACACGAACAAGCTTTGGAGCTTAACCACAACCACAAATCACGACATTCCAACGAGAGGATAATCGCAGTAAACACTTTGTCTTAAGAGAGCCAACATCAAGACAACGAAGAACCAGAGCTTATCAAGATTTATTGTAACACCCCATACTTCTTAACGTGTGTACGACTAAGTTGAAGTCGCCGAAGTTACTTGAATGTGGAAGAATAAGGTTATAGTTGCTGCTTAAGAAGTGCAAGTGTATGCGATGTTAAGTCTAGTTAAGGTAAATGAGATTCATAAAGGAATGACGCGTTAGACAAAGATAGATGACCTACTAGCCTCACCTATGTGTTTCATCTACTTGCCTAAACGTCCTATGTGCTTTAGCTACTTGCTTACCCGCCTTACTAGCTCGAGCTACTTTCTTTACATGTCATGCTTGCTTGAGCTACTTTTTTCTCGTCCTACTTGTTAAAGAAGGATGACACACATGTTTAGAGGAAATTAGTGACCCATTGTGTGAATAAATGACAAGTAGGTGCATCATCTACTTAATAAAGGAGATGTTCAGATTTTTCTAAATAAAAGAAGCGGGAAAAAAAGGGGGTCGGTTTGGGGCCTTAAAGGCCAAGAAATCTGATTTTGTTTCTTATTTATCAACCCCCTCTCTCTTTGGAGCATATTCTCTCTAGCTAGCAGACCATATATGCTCCCAAACACTCTCTAAATGTTCTCATACCATTATAGTATTGATCTATAAGGTTAATCTCTCTTCGGATAATCCATGGTGAGCTTAGTTGATGTTCTTCTCATAGTTGTTGGATTTGAGCTTACCTTGAGTTGAAGCAAAGTGAAGCTAGAGTGTGTGCTTGACATATGAAGTAAAATTAACTTCTTTATTATGTGTATGAATTAGATTAAGCTTTAGATATGCCCAAATGTTACAAGTTGATAGATGAGAGTTAGCATAGGTTTGTTGGGTGCTATATGTAGTGTTAAGGAGCTGTTTTTATGTTGATTTAGATGCTGGACATATAAGTATGTTCTATATGAGCTTGTTAATGATTTAGAGGCACTTAGTTGCTATTAGTTGGTACTTTGAAGGTTGATTGATGTAGTTGAATTACCAGCTGTGTTGTATAACATTTTGGGACTATTCTTGTTGTGTGTAGGTGTTGGAGGTGTCGTTGAACTTGTATTCACATGTTATTAAGAGTGTTACAAGGATTAGAAAGGACATAGGCTTGGATAATCGCCGTAGAAATATTTGTAAAATGAGCTTATCGCTCATAAGCTAGTTGGTATGTTTCTCTTGTTCATGCTAGCCTTATCTTTTTATGAACGAGGGTGATCTCACCATCTCGGCTGAAAGGTCGACTAGAAGGTATGCCAGGCTATTCCTTGACTCGCCACTATGACACGATGTGTATAGTTTTTTTTCCTATGTGAACTATCAAGTTTAGAGCTCTCAAGTGTAGTGATTCCATGTTCTGAGCCTATGAATCCCCTAAGAATTGCTATGTCACTATAATCAGTTGCTACTCGAGCATGTTACTCCTTGAAGTCAAGTTACGAGTTGTCGCAATGGAAATAGAGCTTCCTTAGGTGGGACACATTAGTAATCTATAGAGTACGATTCCAAAACAGAATTCTATAGGTGCTCAATTTATGTATTTGACAGTTTCAATGTACTTCCTATTTGATGGTGCCTCAATGACGTGAGTTTCAAATTTCTATTAGTAGTCTCTTTTTCCTTTCAGTAGGTATGAATGGGCCACAGTGGCACCCTCAAAAGAGTTTACGTAGAATGACAATTGTTAGTTGACGATGGGGTAAAAATCTTACATGTTTGATAGCTGTGGTATGTCATGATGACCATTAGTAAAGATGGCATGGGGATTTATTTCTTGATGATTGCTAGTAGATAACGAGGTAGGAGCTTTACTTGTTAATGGTGGTGATAGTCTATAAAGTATAATTAAAGGGATTGTAGAACATTGGCTAAGATGAATGATGCTTAAGATGAATGGTATAATGATTCTCAAGTTATAGATCTATAGCTAAAGTATGGCAATTGATAGTTATGGAATCGATAGTTATGGGCTATAGGTATGGGACTATAGACTTAAGGTAAACGATATCCCACAACTAATATTTAAGTAACTATTATGGGGGTGTAGAACGCAAAGTTAGATGGACTATAGCGATGGAATTTAGGTTGCCTCTATTGTATTGTAGATCGTTCTTGTAGGACAAGTTATGCGGATATAGATATGTACAATTTCTCCTGAGTGTACAGAGGCCGTAAGAGGCTAGAACACAGATTTGAAGTACCAAACCAGTATCAAAGAAGCGTAAGTGTGTACGTTCTTCTTGTATCCCTCGATATGAAGTCGAGTCATTTGTCTTTCTCTTCTAGATGAGTTCCACTGGATAAAGAATGCAAGTCTTTTTACTCATTTTCAGTTGGTTCTGTTATGTGATGTCATTTATATCGTATCAAGTTCCCATTTGCCTATGCACAGATCCTTGGTTAGTATGAACGTCAGTTGTCGTCACATAAGTAATCCATGAGCTATTTGAGCGCTACTTGATCTAGTCGGTATTTGAATAACCTCATTAGAGTCGTAAGTAATGACTACTTGTCCATCTTCCTTGGCATATATCTATAGTACTTGTCCTCCCTTATGACCCAAGGGTGGTTAAATGTCACGACCCAACTGGAGGGCCATGATGGGCACCCAGAACTAGCTCACCGAGCACCCGTCATCATACCTTCCCAACCATATCTAGGTGAGCGACATGACTAACTCGCAATTCCTATGCAACAATAATACAAGTTTATCGGGCGAAGGCACTTTTATATCAACATCGTCAACTATGCCCATAAATATATATGTACACAAGCCGGCAAGGCAATCAAAATAATATACAAAAACATGAGCCGGCAAGGCTGAGAGACATCTAACTATACACAACTATCTACGAGCCTCTAGAGTGAGTATGTAACATCATAAAGATGGGATAGGACCCCGCCATGCTCATATATGTACACAAAAGAATAGTACCAACAGTTTCAGCTCCGAATCAAATGGAGCTCCTCTAAGCAGTCTCTGATAAAGCAGCATAAGGGTCGAGTCTGTCTCCCTGTCCACCTGCAGGCATGAATGTAGCGTCCATAGACAAAAGGGACGTCAATACGAACAATGTACTGAGTATGTAAGGCATAAGTAATAACATGATAAGAACATGAAGGATAACATATGATAGAAAAGTCACTTATACCTCTTGAGACGTTACATCATGCTTACTTACCCTTTCTCTAAAGAAGACCTTCCATACATGTACATATACATATAGTAGTACCATACCCGACCACATAGGTTCGGTGTCATTCGTACTCGGCCATAACAAGGCTCGATGTTATCCGTACCCAACTGATCAGTGGTGTGCGCGCAATAGATATCATACCCGGTCATATAGGCTCGGTGTTATAACATAGCTTTATATATACACATATAGGATTACATAAGTAAAAAAAAACATCATCATCATTATCACTATATCTTTCCTTAGGGGATCAACTATCATTAGAATTGGATCAATGATATCATGAGAGTATCAAGAACTATGATCTTTAGCCCTTTTAGGAATCGATTCATCATGGAAGACATTAGGAATTTCACGTATAGGTATACAACAGTGGAATAATGCCATAAGAAAGAAGGGTTAGCCTTACATACCTTTATGTCTTCTTAACTACTTAACTGTCACGACCCAACCCCGTGGCCGCGACTGGTACCCTAACTGGGTACCCGTACATACCTACCTGACAGAACTTCGTACCATACAAATTTTGTTTTTCAAACAGATGTTTACAAAATCAGGCCGATACAGATACGGCACGCGCGCGAACATATACATACCTGAACATACAGAAATTTACAGATAAGCCGATGAGGCTAACATATAGACGGAGTCACAAAATCGTTCGTACCTACCAAACAGATGAAACCCGTAACCCACACATCTATCTACAGGCCTCTACAGACATACAGAATCAGATGACGGGACAGGGCCCCGCTGTACCCCAAAATACCATACATACAGAGTCTACAGATAACAGAAGATATATACCAAAAGTATTTGCTCCGGATCGAAGGAGCTCTCCAAAATAGCAGAATCTGAGCCCTAGACTGGCGGCGTGTCTCCAGGTGCGTCCGTACCTGCGGGCATGTAACGCAGCCCCCGAAGAACCGGGGGTCAGTACGAAAAATGTACCGAGTATGTAAAGCAGAAATATATCAAACATAATCATGATCTGGACCGGAAGCACAGAAATATAATAGACAGGCTCATAAGCCGGACGGACAGAGTCATAGTCCCGACAAACGGACAGAATCATGGTCCAAATAGACAGAATCAGAATTCATACGGACATACGGAATCGGGATCCATACGGACATACAGAATCGGAACCCGTCGGCCAGATAATCCAGACGGACAGACGGAATCGTAACCAGTTGGACAGATAATCCGGACGGACATACAGAATCATAACCAGTCGGATAGATAATCCGGACGGACATACAGAATCATAACCAGTCGGACAGATAATCCGGACGGACATACAAAATCATAACCAGTCGGACAGATAATCCGGACGGACATACAGAATCATAACAAGTCGGACAGATAATCCGGACGGACATACAGAAGCATAACCCGTCGGTCAGATAATCCAGACGGACATACAGAAGCATAAGTCATACATACAGAAAGAATCACACATAGGGTGCAGGAACGTGGTCGCCACTCCTGCCATTGGCACCACAACACGTCAGATATCAGAAATTCTTCTCCGATCTCCGTCACACATCATAACATAACCACGGTACCCGGGGGCGGACAGATAACACAGCACCCTGAGCCCGGACACATCATACTTCGTAATATATCCTCGGTAACCGGGGACGGACATATAACACAGTACCCCGGAACCGGACACGTCATACTTCGGAATTCACATATGGGGCTCGGCGGCCCACCGCACGATATACGTACCGGCCTGGGATCCGGTGAAAGGAATCATAGCACATGCACGAACCGATTAATGAGAAACCATATACGTACAGATCATTATACAGACCCAATCAAATTGAGGTAGGCCGTATGGCGAGTCAAATCAGAGTATTCGGATAGTGTTCATAATACGCGCCTATATCCTACTTGGGAAGGCACGACAGATTATCGCCGAAATCAGATTTCCAGATATCAGAACCATTTCGTAGGATTTATATAAAAATAGTCATATCATGATTAGAATAATAGTCCAGATGTTACTTTTGTAAAACGGACAGGAATAAGGCAATTTAGGTCATACAAGAGGTATCGGGGCTCCGTGGGCCCACCTCGGACCAACTCGAGGCGACATACGTAAATTACTGGTAATAGACCTTATGAGGTCATCCATAATTATTTGGGAGTATTCCGACTCCGTTTAGGAAAGTTTCATACAGAAGTTCACTTTAAAGACATTTTATAAGGAAATGGTTTCAATCTTACTGAAGGAATTGGAGCGGATTTTAATCTCGAATTCCGAGGAACGGAGTCGTACTTAAGGCTCGCGGCCGAGCCTATCATATTCAGAACATGCCTAAGAATAAAGGGGAAGGCTTTACATACCTCAATTGCGTCTTACGCTCGCTTGGTTTCGATTCCAATTTCGTCCAGAATCTACAAATGGTCAAGTTTGCCAAATGTCAAATTCAAGCTTTTCAATAATCCAAACTTATTACATACTTGCCTACCGAAATTTCGGCAGCACTTCCCCTATATATATATCATCCCCAAGACTCAGCTCGGCTCAATTTATCAACACAGCAACCCAGAAACAACATCAATAACAACAACAAGCATTACAAAACACATAATATGGCATACTAGCCATCTTTCCGACTTAACATAACATCTTTCATTCCGACCTTACACTTCCAAACCAATCTTACCATTTTCATATTCATCACTTATCAAGATCACTACAACATAACTCGGAGGCATATCATATCGTTTTCACCAAATATACATAAAGTATACACAATATACAAGTCTCCTTCCAAAGACATAATTCACCCACAACTTCCAATCTTTTAGCAAACATGTTCATGATATATTCATATCTTCCAACTTCATCAATGACAATCCTAATTTGCCTCTTACTACTTTCGTTTCCATATTTACATAAGTTACAATAAATTTGCATGTTTTCCTACAACAACTTAACAACCATCTTTCCATAACACTAAAGCCACTATTCTTCCATTCATTTCACAATAACACAATTGGCATACTAACGGAATTTGATTAACATTCCATTGTTAGCATAACACCACACGGCCATACACTAATTTTTCCAACTTTCACTAATTCATTCAACTTTCACTTCTAATACAATTTCTTCCATAACTACAACAAGATTTCAACAAAAAATTCAACTCATCACAAGTATACAACACACACACACACACGGTCAAAACCTCCCACACGGCCAACACATATTCACACACATAACACACAAGTTTCTGTCACGACCCAGCCCCGTGGGCCGCGACTGGCACCCTACCTGGGTACCCAGACCAAATCACATATTCATTTACCAAATCCGAACGTATTTCAGAATTTCATAAAAGTCATATCAACATAGGTTATATCAAAATATGTCTTAAGCGGTCGCACAAATCAAAATGTCATATCGAATCCAAACGGAGCGGCGGAATAGACATCGCCGGTCATAAGTGCAAATATAAGCATAAGGGCCATTTAGGGCCATCATAACAAGCTGACCGCTGTAAGACCAGAAAACAAAATCAGACAAACATACATAGGACCCTCGCCCCACATTTATGACTACAGGCCTCTACGAATTCAAAACAAAGACATATGGCGAGACAGGGCCCCGCCGTACCCAAATAGTCAAATGTACAGAATATATACATAGCAAAAGAAGTCTGTACCAAAAGTGGACTCCGAGTCAAGTAGGAGTACTCCGAAATAGCAGAGAGTGAAGCCTACAGTGGAGGATCACCAATGTCTGTACCTGCGGGCATGAAACGCAGCCCCCGAAGAAAGGGGGTCAGTACGAAATATGTACTGAGTATGTAAAGCACGGAGTACAGAAATATGAGCCAAAACTGAAAGCAAACTGGATATCAAAGGGAAGTACCAATCAGTATGTCAAAGTCCGTATCAAATCATATACATAATGCAAACGAAATCATGCAAAGGCTCAAGAACGTGGTCGCCACTCCGACGCTGGCGCCACACACAGCATAACACCAGAAGGTTTCGAATCTCCGTACATCCCCGAACACAAACATAAGTGAGCGTATCGCATCACTAGCCATATCACAACATAACTCCAAACGGAACCCGGCCCTATGGTGAGGCCTCGGGAACCGTAACACAGCATACGGCCGAATTATAATAGGGCGCACGAATCATAACCGGCCCGGGAACCGGTGAACGAAGTCAAAATAAGGCACGAGCGGAGTCGTGAGCAAACAAATGCAATTTATATTTCAAAACAGCCTTTCAAAACTTAATAATCTCATAAGTCGTTTCATAAACCAAAATAGTCGAATGATTAGTTCATACGAGAGTTTATCTCACAAATTGTTTCCAAAGTGGTACGTATGGCTCAAACGAAACTTAACATATCATAATAGTCAAAACATATTTCATAGAGGGAAGTTTCAAGGTCGAAGATCTCATATCGAAGTTCATCCAAAAAGGGAGCCCAATAGGACAAATAGGGCGTCTCGGGGTTAGCGGGCCCACCTCGAGTCAAATTGAGGTGGCGAACATAATTTACGAACATTTAAAGGCCAAAAGATCATACATAAAGATTTCAAAGTGACCCGATCACATTTCGATAGGTTTCGAACATTTGGTTGCATTCTAGCCAAAATAGAGCCTTTAGGCTTCAATTGAATTGAATGAATAGTAGTCGTTTTGTAGATCGGGTTTCGAGGAGCAGAAATGCTCCGGAGGTTCCAATATTCACCTAACATACTAAGACATGGCAAACGAAGAAGTGGGAAGCTTTACATACCTTATAGGCGTCTTATGCTCTCCTTAAAATCAAATCCCGTTTCGTCCAGAATCTGCAAATGGTCAAAGTTACCAATTAGAGATTCTTAGGCTTAAGATTTCCATTAACTTGATTTTTGTCTACCGAAATTTCGGCAGCATTTCCCCTATAAATCTAACACCCCCGAGACTTAGCTCGGCTCAATATACATCAACACAACAACCCAAACATCACAAACATCCTAAACCATAACTAAAGCACTCTAACTTCAATATTCTTCCTTTCTATATAAGTTGACAACTTTCATTCAAACTTCACAATACCAAACTAATGTCCACATTATTGTATTCATTTACTCATTCAAGATTATTCAAACACGTCCCAATAATATTCCAAGCAATATACATAAGTTCAAACAATTCGCTACTTTCCATATTGCATCCCAAACGTCAACAACTACGACGAACTTGCTAACTCGCATTGTTTTATTCCAAATTCATTAACAACAACCATAAGTCACATTTGAAATCTTAATATCATAATTATGCAAGGATATACACAAATATACCGAAATCATATACTTTTCCATAATAATCCGCCACCACTTTCAATACCAATTCATTTCGTTAAACATTCGTTTACGTTATAAATGCCACAACGACACAACTAATCAACTAAACAAATCAAATTCACCTTGCCTTCTACTCCTTGTGGCTCACGGCCACAACACCACACACGCACACACCCACGATTTCATACACACACCAAAACTATGAAGTTCTCGTCTATTCTTAATCCTTATCATATTCATACAAATTCCATAACATCAAAGTGGAAAAATTCTTACCTTTTCTTGAAAATCCGACTTGTCGCAAACGTGATTCTTTCGCCAAATAAATTATATCACGTTGAAGAGCTTCTTGAGTACACTACAAATATGGAAAGAACAAGATTTTTGGATCACAAACAAAGGCTAGAAAAATTTTTCTTTCTCTCAAAGGGGGGTTCGGCCGAGAGAGTATTATTGAGCTCAAGGATAAGGTTGTGTAATTTTCTTGATAATTCTAAGAGATATGGATATATATCCTAACTAAGGGTCATGTGAAAGTCACATGACCACTTAATAAAGGGCTTGGGCCAAGCCTTTGGCCGGCCACCCTTAGCTTTTGGGCTCAATTTTTCTTCCAATTTTTTTTTTGGCCCAATTCGTTAAAATCTCGTTTTTTATAATTCCCGAAACTAATTTCCAAAATTCCAAATTTGCCCTCGGCCTTCCCCAATGTATTTACACCAATGGTTTCATAACCAACATAGTCATATTAACTAGAATCAAAATATTTCCTTGTAACATACAAGTCTTAATTATTTCTCGATTTCCAATTATACGAAAACACGGAACATAACATTCTCCCCCCCTTAAGAACATTCGTCCCCGAATGTTAAATTAACCTTATAAAGTCTTATGACCAAGGCGGGGGAGTTCTTTATTATTAGTGGCATACAAAATTATATTTATCAACCAACATAACAAACTGAAAGGTTTAGATTACTTGTGGACATCGGGAACAAGTGAGGGTATTTCCTTTTCATCTCGTCCTCCGCCTCCCAAGTCATCTCCTCCCGATTATTGTTGCGCCACAGGACTTTGACGGAGGGCACTTCTTTAGTGCGTAGTCTCCGCACCTGTCGATCCAGAATAGATACAGGCTGCTCGTCATCAGATAACTGCTCCGTCACCTGAATGTCATCGACTGGGAATATCCTGGAAGGATCACCAATACATTTCCGCAACATAGACACATGAAACACCGGGTGTACGGCCTCCAAGTCGGATGGTAAGTCTAGCTCATAGGCGACCTCGCCTATCTTTCGAACGATCTGATACGGCCCAATGTACTGGGGGCTCAACTTACCCTTTCTACCGAATCTCATGACACCCTTCATGGGCGACACCTTCAGGAACACCCAGTCGCCAATCTGGAACTCTAACGGTCGACGTCGTCTATCTGCATAAGCTTTCTGTCGACTCTGAGCAGCCAATAATCCTTCTCGAATAAGCTTTACCTTATCTACAGCTTCCTGGATCACGTCTGGCCCAATCAGCTTAGTCTCGCCCACGTCAAACCAACCAATAGGAGATCTGCATTTTCTGCCATAAAGGGCTTCATACGGTGCCATCTGAATGCTGGAGTGATAACTGTTATTATAAGCAAATTCAATAAGCGGCAAATGATCATCCCAGCTGCCTCTGAAATCAATAACGGAGGCCCGCAACATATCTTCTAGCGTCTGAATAGTGCGCTCGGCCTGCCCGTCGGACTGAGGATGAAAAGCTGTGCTAAGGCTCACCTGAGTCCCTAATCCCTCCTGAAATGACCTCCAGAAATTTGCCGTAAACTGGGCACCCCGGTCAGTAATAATACATATAGGGACTCCGTGAAGTCTGACTATCTCTCTAATATACTATCTGGCATAGTCCTCAGCCGAATAAGTAGTCCGAACCGGAAGGAAATGGGCTGATTTCATCAGCCTGTCAACAATAACCCAAATAGAATCATACCTGCGTGGAGTGCGCGGTAACCCAACAATGAAATCCATATTAATCATCTCCCATTTCCAGGCTGGAATTTCCATCTCCTGTAATAATCCACCGGGCTTCTGATGCTCGATCTTAACTTGCTGGCAGTTCGGGCACTGACTAACAAACTCAGCAATATCTTTCTTCATGTCGTCCCACCAATACAAACACCTGAGATCCCGATACATTTTAGTGGAACCAGGATGAACAGAATACCGTGCATTATGGGCCTCGCCCATAATCTGCCGCCGTAAGCCCGCCACGTCCGGTACACAGAATCTGCCGTCATATAATAATACTCCTTCAGGCGAGATCTCAAACTGAGTCTTTGCTTTATTAAGAGCCACATCTCTGTACTGAATCAAAAGAGGATCTTCAAACTGGCGCTGCTTTACCTCTTGAATAATAGATGATTCAGCAACTGCACGAACAGAAATCCCAGAATCTCCAGAATCTGCCAAACGAACTCCGAGGCTGGCCAGCTGATGAATATCACGAACCAAATCTCTCTTATCAGATGGTACACCAGCCAGACTGCCTACGGACTTGCGGCTAAGCGCATCAGCTACCACATTGGCTTTCCCCGGATGGTACAGAATATCAACGTCGTAATCCTTTAGTAACTCAAGCCATCTCCGCTGCCGCAAATTTAGCTCGTTCTGCTTAAAAATATACTGGAGACTCTTATGGTCCGTATAAATATCAACATGGACCCCATATAAATAATGCCGCCAAATCTTCAAAGCATGAATTACTGCGGCCAACTTAAGATCATGAGTGGGATAGTTCTTCTCGTGCTGTCTGAGCTGCCGGGAAGCATAGGCTATGACTCGACCGTGCTGCATCAATACACAACCTATCCCAATACCAGAGGCGTCACAATAGACAACATACCCGTCTGATCCCTCTAGAAGAGCCAATACTGGGGCCGTAACCAATCTCTCTTTCAGCATCTGAAAGCTGCGCTCGCAGGCATCGGTCCACTGAAATTTTGCTGCTTTCTGAGTAAGCCTCGTCAGTGGTGCTGCAATAGAAGAAAAATCCTCCACGAACCTGCGATAATATCCGGCCAATCCCAGAAAATTGCGCACCTCCGTCGGTGTAATAGGCCTGGGCCAATTCTGTACAGCCTCAATCTTCTGCGTATCGACCCGAATACCGTCTGCACCGACAATATGGCCCAAGAATGCCACAGAAGTCAACCAGAATTCACATTTGGAGAATTTAGCATATAACTTCTGCTGACGGAGAATGCCAAGTACCGTCCTCAAATGATCTGAATGCTCCTCGGCTGATCGCGAGTAAATCAGAATATCATCAATCAACACAATAACAAACATGTCCAGAAAAGGCCGAAATACCCGATTCATCAGATCCATAAATACCGCTGGAGCATTAGTCAGCCCGAAAGACATAACTCTGAACTCATAGTGCCCGTACCGGGTCCTGAAAGCAGTCTTCGGGATATCTGACTCCCGCACTCGCA
The DNA here is from genome assembly GCF_019175385.1 of Lycium barbarum. NCBI lineage: Eukaryota > Viridiplantae > Streptophyta > Magnoliopsida > Solanales > Solanaceae > Lycium > Lycium barbarum. The sequence goes on along the minus strand of NC_083337.1, from coordinate 79,783,014 downwards.
CCTGATGATAACCTGAGCGCAGATCTACCTTCGAAAAATATTTAGCACCCTGCAGCTGATCAAACAAGTCATCAATCCGGGGGAGGGGATATTTATTCTTAATAGTCACCTTATTCAGCTGCCGGTAGTCGATACACATCCGCAGTGACCCATCTTTCTTTCTAACAAACAATACCGGCGCTCCCCAGGGTGATGTGCTGGGTCTGATAAAGCCCTTATCCAACAAATCTTTCAGCTGCTCCTTCAACTCTTTCAACTCAGCCGGTGCCATCCTGTACGGGGGAATAGATATAGGCTGCGTATCCGGCATCAACTCTATAGTAAAATCAATCTCCCGCTCAGGCGGAAGGCCAGGAAGCTCGTCAGGAAATACATCTGGAAACTCACTGACGACCGGAACAGACTGAAGGGTAGGTATCTCCGCTGCAGTATCGTGCACACGAACCAAATGATAGATATAACCCTTCTGGATCATCTTCTTAGCCTTGAGGTATGAAATAAACTTACCCCTCGGCGATGCTGTGGATCCGAACCACTCTATAACTGGTTCCCCTGGAAACTGAAAACGGACTACCTTTTTCTGGCAGTCAACATTAGCATAACAAGAAGACAACCAGTCCATACCCATAATGACGTCAAACTCAAGCATGTCTAACTCTATCAGATCAGCCCTAGTGCAACGATCATAAATAGTCACAGAACAATCCCTATAGATCTGTCTCGCTATAACAAAATCCCCAACTGGCGTAGCTACCTCAAATGGCTATATAGGCTCAGACACTATCCCAATTTTACTAGCAACGAGCGGGGATATATATGATAAAGTAGAACCAGGGTCAATCAATGCATATACAGATCTGGAGAAAACTAGTAATGTACCTGTGACGACGTTTGGCAAAGCTTCCTGATCCTGGCGGCTGGCCAAAGCATATATGCGGTTCGAGGGACCGCTAGAACCTGAAACGCCACCGCAGCCTCGACCGCGTCCTGCCGGTGCAGGCATACCTCGCCCTCCAGGGCGTGCAACAGATGGAGCAGATGATGAACCGGCGGCTGACCTTGTCGGCTGAGCCACCCTACCAGAACCGCTAGCCAACGGACAATCTCTCATAAAATGGCCCTGACCACCACACGAAAAACAAGCTCCAGTGGCTCGATAGCACTCCCCAGGATGAGACTTCCCGCAATGAGAACAACGGGGCTGGGTGGTCTGGCCTGGCTGGGGCCTCTGGATACCTGTGAACCTGCCGCTCTGGAGCTCTGACCGGCCCCAGACGGTCCCGCACTATCAAATCTCCGGCTGCCTGACTGAGTACTCCGGCCGGACGGAGGTAGCTGTCTGCCTGACTGCTGCTGCTGAGGCTGTCCGCCTCGAGAATCCCCGGAATAACCTGCGGACCTAGCCCTCTTGGGCGACCTCCTGTCCCGATCTCTACCAGAATGATCAGACCTGTGACGGTCCTCCATACCCATCGCATAGGCCTGAAGTCGGGCAATGTCCATATCTGTCTGTAATGACACTGCCATACAGCCGTCAATCAAATACCGATCCAATCCCATAACATATCTGTGCATCCGATCGGACATATCTGCTACCACGGCTGGTGCATATCGGGCCAGAGAATCAAACTCAAGATTATACTCCCGAACACTCTGACCCCTCTGCTGCAGATGTAAAAATCGGTCAGCCCGCGCCCGCCGTAACTCTGGGGGTAGAAAGTGGCGGGTGAATGCTGTCACAAACTGATCCCACGTAGCTGGAGGAGCACCCTCACCCCTAGATAACTCTCAAGTCTCGTACCAGTGAGTGGCAACATCTCGAAGTCTGTGCAAAGCCAGCTCGACCGACTCGGTCTCTGAAGCCCTGAACAAGTCCAGTGAGCGCCGCATCCCCCGAATAAAGTCGTGGGGGTCCTCGTCGGGCTTAGACCCGAAAAACTCTGGAGGGCCACATAATAAAAACTCCCGAACTCTCAGGCTGTCCCGCCTGTCATCATCATCATCATCCCTCCGCCCGCGTCTGCGAGCCTGTCCTGCTACCAGTGTAGTCAGCAACTGTACCGCCTCTCTCAGGGTCCTGTCCTCCGCCCTTGGCTGAGGGGCTGGAGTCTCAGGAGCGGGTACTCGGGCCTCTGGAGCTGCTGAAGGTCCTGCTCCAGGCTGTACTAGTGGGGGTGTAGCAGACCCCTCAGGGCTTGGCCTCCTTTCGTAATTTCACACCAATGCATTCATAGTCAACACATTCATACTAAGCAAAGTCCAAATTTGGCCTCATTCATTACGAATCAAAATTATTTTGCATTTTCCGAATATGCAAAAATGTCAGATGTAACATCCTCCCCCCCATTAAAACATTCGTCCCCGAATGTTAAATTGACCTCATGGGGCGTCTTACTACTTCGAGAGGGTTCTTTTTATAATCGTCCCTTGTTGACTTTCCAATATGGATTCTTTACCAAAATGATGGAGTAATTCTTCACCTTACTGACTCATATGCTTTTATAACATATCTTCTCATATCCCACACAGTCACTGGGCCAAGAATTATATTCCAGTAGCAGATGAATGCTTTTCGCTCCTTCACAGACATTGTGTCCCTTCTTCCTTTCCTTCAAAGCTTTTCAGACATCATTATCAATATCACTTCTTGTTACACTCCTCGGTCCCTTACCACATTATCCTATTCCCATATCATACCAATCAGGTTCATAACTGGGATCGGACGCGTAGAAGCGTATCGGACAGATTCGAAATCGGAGTCGAATGTACGGAACTATGGCGGACGGATTCGTAGTCAATGTCAGATGTATGGGAGGGTATCAGACAGATCCGAGATCAGAGTTAGACGTACAGAGATGTATCAGAAGGATTCGTAATCAGAATCAGACATACAGAGTTATATCAGACAGAAACATAATCGAGTTCAGAAGTATAGAGGCATAATAGGCAGAGCCTTATCAGAATCTGGATTAAAATCAGATCACTTCTATTAAGGCTCCAGTGATTTATGAAAATTTCCCTGATTTGTAAACTTGTTCGCCAAGTTGTCATACAGATCGTCTCACGTGTCGCTTATCGACTCTTTCAAAGATTCCGCTTATTCACACTTCTTATCCTTCGTCTTTCCTACTGTCCATACTCATTTTCTTTTCCAGACATCGTCATACCAGACTGAGTTATAATGTAATAGGGGTTTTTCTATTCCTTGACAACATTCGCGTCCTCGTCTCTGCTCCGTTTCATGTATTCGGTTTAGTAAAACCTTTTGTCTATCACAACATTAGTCACCGGGACTCGGCTCTTGATCCACATGGGCACCAGACGAAGGTCATACACACACAAATACACACATACATATACGTTTACTAATATCTTACTTGCGAACGTCTCCGACCGTTATTCAAATTCGCTCAATCTCTCGAGCAGTATTGCGCTTCTTCTTTTCGCCCATTTAGTCCGCACCGGCCTGTGCGACTCCTGTAAGGGCACTAGTTACTCCACACATTCTCTTTTCCTTTAGGTTACCCCAAATTCCCATTTATATCTATCATACTTACTTTTGAGAAAAAATTTGCATTACTTCCCAGGGGGGTCACCCATCCCAGAATTGCTCTGGCCTTAGCACGCTTAACCTCGAAACTTTCATGCATTTGGATGCGTTAATGCTAATATAATTTCGTCGATTGCCCCGCACGACCTTTGTCACATAATTTTAGGGCAGATCGGGGTCTTAGCAAATTTTCGGAAAACTTTCGTAGCGGGTCCCACCCCCGGCTAAGTCGTACCATTACCCTGTTGCCTTACTGAATCTTCAATATTCACTTTCATACACATATACATATGATTACAGACAACCCACAGATTTAAGTCTTCATCCCACAAATTCCGTCTCCGAACAGTCGGCGAAATCTGATAAAATATTACCGTAAGGTGCTCTCCAACCACCAACAGAAGGAAACTAAATTCCGACAAGCATCGCGGAACCTTTTAAGTACTTAATTTACATATTTACTTCTATATTTCTGGAAAAATTTGGGCAGAGGTTCCTCTGTATTTCTTACTATCCGAAACCTGTACACCAGAAATACCAACCATGCCTCACAGGGCCAACACATGCACGCATATATATACATCATATCATGTCGTATCATAGCCATACGAGGCTGCTAACTTCAAATAAGAATTATAACGACGTCGACACTTACCACACGTGCCCAACTCAAACGGCATCGGAGACACTTTTCTGTTCACTTTCATCTGGGGTTTCTAGATTCACACTGATGGTGGGGACATCTCAGTCGCCCTTGCCTTTAATCACTAGGTCTCTAATCCTTTTTAAATTTCCGTCGTCGTCATTGAACAACACTTTTACAGATATCATACACACATCGAAAATTCTAGGAAACTTATATACTCATAACTGATCAATCTCGGGTCTAACTTGGGGAGCTGCCGTGGGAACTGTGTCCCTCATCATCATCATCCGTCTGACCCCTACTCGCCTGGCCCCCGCTATTACCTGCATCTGAATCGGAGGAGTATAGGTAGCCCGACAATTCCTGGTTCACGGATGGCCAGGACAAAGGACTGGAGTAGGGCGTAACACTCTCCGGAGAAGCCTGTCTAACATAATGCTCCACTACTGGAGCTGCTGGCATGCCCTCGGGAACCTCCTCCTCCGGCGTCCCAGAGGAATGCTCTAGTGGTTCAGCATCGGGTCGGTATCATAACTATCTTCCCTGGGATCCTCTGCTCTGGGGATCAGAAACTCTGGAGGAATTGTCTCTGGATCCTCCGAAGGGTCTGTCTCAATCGAGTAGCTGGGGATCTGCCTACTCAGTCCTGGTGATATCCTAGGGGCCTTCTTAGCACCCCCATCCCCCTCATCAGAAGCACTCCTCTTCATTCTTTATCAACCTACAATCACCTGCAGGAAGAGGGTCAGAAACATTTTCCCCAAATACTGACACGTCTGCTCTTTTGGAGCCTCGCTGTAGATACAACAGTTCGTAGGGGAGAATCATCCTAATCGTACAGCTTTATCGCACGATCTAAGAATCCAAAGAAGGGTAACATCCTAGATGCCCTGTAGCCTCCTGTTTATAGATGTGGTGCACAACACATCGATAAACAAGACCCTACTAGACACGGCCTGTAGACATACCGAGGACTAACCGCTCTGATACCACTTCTGTCACGACCCAACCCCGTGGCCGCGACTGGTACCCTAACTGGGTACCCGTACATACCTACCTGACAGAACTTCGTACCATACAGATTTTTTTTTCAAACAGATGTTTACAAAATCAGGCCGATAAAGATACGGCACGCGCGCGAACATATACATACCTGAACATACAGAAATTTACAGATAAGCCGATGAGGCTAACATACAGACGGAGTCACAAAATCGTTCGTACCTACCAAACAGATGAAACCCGTAACCCACACATCTATCTACAGGCCTCTACAGACATACAAAATCAGATGACGGGACAGGGCCCCGCCGTACCCCAAAATACCATACATACAGAGTCTACAGATAACAGAAGATATATACCAAAAGTATTTGATCCGGATCGAAGGAGCTCTCCAAAATAGCAGAATCTGAATCCCTAGACTGGCGGCGTGTCTCCAGGTGCGTCCGTACCTGCGGGCATGTAACGCAGCCCCCGAAGAACCGGGGGTCAGTACGAAAAATGTACCGAGTATGTAAAGCAGAAATATATCAAACATAATCATGATCTGGACCGGAAGCACAGAAATATAATAGACAGACTCATAAGCCGGACGGACAGAGTCATAGTCCCGACAAACGGACAGAATCATGGTCCAGACAGACAGAATCAGAATTCATACGGACATACGGAATCGGGATCCATACAGACATACAGAATCGGAACCCGTCGGCCAGATAATCCAGACGGACAGACGGAATCGTAACCAGTTGGACAGATAATCCAGACGGACATACAGAATCATAACCAGTCGGACAGATAATCCGGACGAACATACAGAATCATAACCAGTCGGACAGATAATCCGGACGGACATACAAAATCATAACCAGTCGGACAGATAATCCGGACGGACATACAAAATCATAACCAGTTGGACAGATAATCCGGACGGACATACAGAAGCATAACCCATCGGTCAGATAATCCAGACGGACATACAGAAGCATAAGTCATACAGACAGAAAGAATCACACATAGGGTGCAGGAACGTGGTCGCCACTCCTGCCATTGGCACCACAACACGTCAGATATCAGAAATTCTTCTCCGATCTCCGTCACACATCATAACATAACCACGGTACCCGGGGGCGGACAGATAACACAGCACCCTGAGCCCGGACACATCATACTTCGTAATATATCCTCGGTAACCGGGGACGGACATATAACACAGTACCCCGGAACCGGACACATCATACTTCGGAATTCACATATGGGGCTCGGCGGCCCACCGCACGATATACGTACCGGCCTGGGATCCGGTGAAAGGAATCATAGCACATGCACGAACCGATTAATGAGAAACCATATACGTACAGATCATTATACAGACCCAATCAAATTGAGGTAGGCCGTATGGCGAGTCAAATCAGAGTATTCGGATAGTGTTCATAATACGCGCCTATATCCTACTTGGGAAGGCACGACAGATTATCGCCGAAATCAGATTTCCAGATATCAGAACCATTTCGTAGGATTTATATAAAAATAGTCATATCATGATTAGAATAATAGTCCAGATGTTACTTTTGTAAAACGGACAGGAATAAGGCAATTTAGGTCATACAAGAGGTATCGGGGCTCCGTGGGCCCACCTCGGACCAACTCGAGGCGACATACGTAAATTACTGGTAATAGACCTTATGAGGTCATCCATAATTATTTGGGAGTATTCCGACTCCGTTTAGGAAAGTTTCATACAGAAGTTCACTTTAAAGACATTTTATAAGGAAATGGTTTCAATCTTACTGAAGGAATTGGAGCGGATTTTAATCTCGAATTCCGAGGAACGGAGTCGTACTTAAGGCTCGCGGCCGAGCCTATCATATTCAGAACATGCCTAAGAATAAAGGGGAAGGCTTTACATACCTCAATTGCGTCTTACGCTCGCTTGGTTTCGATTCCAATTTCGTCCAGAATCTACAAATGGTCAAGTTTGCTAAATGTCAAATTCAAGCTTTTCAATAATCCAAACTTATTACATACTTGCCTACCGAAATTTCGGCAGCACTTCCCCTATATATATATCATCCCCGAGACTCAGCTCGGCTCAATTTATCAACACAGCAACCCAGAAACAACATCAATAACAACAACAAGCATTACAAAACACATAATATGGCATACTAGCCATCTTTCCGACTTAACATAACATCTTTCATTCCGACCTTACACTTCCAAACCAATCTTACCATTTTCATATTCATCACTTATCAAGATCACTACAACATAACTCGGAGGCATATCATATCGTTTTCACCAAATATACATAAAGTATACACAATATACAAGTCTCCTTCCAAAGACATAATTCACCCACAACTTCCAATCTTTTAGCAAACATGTTCATGATATATTCATATCTTCCAACTTCATCAATGACAATCCTAATTTGCCTCTTACTACTTTCGTTTCCATATTTACATAAGTTACAATAAATTTGCATGTTTTCCTACAACAACTTAACAACCATCTTTCCATAACACTAAAGCCACTATTCTTCCATTCATTTCACAATAACACAATTGGCATACTAACGGAATTTGATTAACATTCCATTGTTAGCATAACACCACACGGCCATACACTAATTTTTCCAACTTTCACTAATTCATTCAACTTTCACTTCTAATACAATTTCTTCCATAACTACAACAAGATTTCAACAAAAAATTCAACTCATCACAAGTATACAACACACACACACACACGGTCAAAACCTCCCACACGGCCAACACATATTCACACACATAACACACAAGTTTCATACTTCTTACTCAATTCCACACTCTACAACATGCATACACCTCCCATAACATAACAAAGGCATGAAATTCTTACATTTTCTTCAAATTCTTCACTTGCCACTAGAGTTGTCCTCTTGCCAAAATAATTATACCAAGTTGTAGAGAATCTTGAGCTTGGTAATAATCCCACAAGAAATGAATTTTTGAATCCAAGATTAGGCTCCAAGAATTTTTTTCTTTCTTTTCTTTCCTCTTTCTCTTCTTGGCCGTAGGCCTTCTTTCTTTTTTTCCTCTTGTTTTTTTTTCTTGTTTTCTCTTGAATGTTCTTAGGATATGGATGAATATATCATCACATGGAAATTTAATCCCATGGGCTTGGGCCAAGTGTACATGGCCGGTTGGGCCTTCCTTGCTTGGGCCTCATTTTCTAATTAATTTTTGAGCCCAATTGATGGCTTAATCTTGTAATCCATGAAGCAAGTTTCTAAAATTCCAATTTTGCCCTTGACCTCCTTTCGTAATTTCACACCAATGCATTCATAGTCAACACATTCATACTAAGCAAAGTCCAAATTTGGCCTCATTCATTACGTATCAAAATTATTTCGCATTTTCCGAATATGCAAAAATGTCAGATGTAACATTAACGTTCTCCTCCGAAGCCCGAAGGATCTACATTTAAGAGGGTTCATAGCAAGGTTAGGTCTCAAAGACACTCTCTAGTCCAAACTAGTATAATTCGTAAGCTAGCGAAAATTGGGCAGCATTTCCCCTATTTCATCTACTTCTACCAAGTTCCAAAACAACTCTCAAACACAACGACATTATTAACAATACCAATATTAAGAGACTTCATTCAAGTTAGGCTTCATTCAATCCTGAAAACTCCTTTTCAAGATCACTCATAATAATAATCTCAACACAACTCCATATACACTTATATAAAATACTTCCTCAACATCATTAGTACCACCCACAACAAGATTATACTCATAACATTCCAAGAATTGTAATTCAAATTAACACATAGCTCATAATATCCTCAGATTCATACTTGACCTCTATTTTCATTTTTCTTCCTTCAACCAAATGGTACAACAATCAAACAACCTTAACCATATGCAAGAGATGTAAAAACTTACCTTAATCACACAAGAACAAGCCTTGGATCAACTTACTATACTAAAGTGAAGTCTCCAACATCAACACCAAAGGAAATCTTGAGCTTCACAAACCCTAGCAAGCTTCTTAGAACTTAAATCTCTTGATTCTCTTGGATTTAGCTTGGATTAGTTTATAGACTTGGGGAGAGGGTTTTGGAGAGCTCTAGGATCTGATTTGGGGAAATAATGAATCCAAATGAGGTAAAACGAAATATATAATGCGTAAAAATTCATACGGTCAGTCAAATGGACCGTCAAGCTACCCAGCCAAACATGCCTCACTGTGACTGTTTCACGATGGTGGCTCCACCATTTGACGGGCCGTCAAACATCTTACGGTCCGTCAAATGCCCACTTCTGATAAGTTGCTCCCTTCGACTCGTTTGACTTCCAATCCTTATGGAACCTTCTTGGCACTTGTATGGCGCTTCATTAACCATCTAAGGGCCCCTATAGTTCCTCCTCAAGTCATTGCTAAACAAAGTATAACTCAATCGTTGCGAAATCTTCCAAAATATGACTCACATTCTACTTCCTTCGAAGAACTTAATTCCACCGATTCATATTCCTTCAAAATCTTATGGTACGCGCTTAAAGTTATCAAATACTCTCCTTAATCTCATAAGGACTTCATGTCCACTTTAGTCTTGCGCTAGTCTACTTATAAAGCAACGACTCGAAATTTCTGAGATGTAACATTAAATGTAAGTTGTCATCAGAGTTCAGTTCGTCTATTTGATAGTTGTCGAGTGTTACACCTCGGAAAAATCCTCCATTATTGTCCAAGTTAATGGACCCGCGAGGAGTACGAGTATCCGATGTTTTCATGAGTAAGAAATAACATTTGACGACCCTAAGTAAGATTCCGAAGGCAATTGCAATAAGAGATAGGTTATGCTCCATAATGAATAATTATAGGTTCTAAAAATGTGGAAAGTTGAAGATCTGCATTTTGGCCAGTTGCACGTAAAATGAAATACGGACCGTAAAGTGGTATACGACCCGTAAACTGCCATGTCGTATTTTGGCTTCCAAAACTTCAACTTTCTGCCAAATGATCAAATGGTTAAATACGACCCAAAATATGGACCGTAAAGTGTTTTACGGCCCGTAAACTGTGTCCGTAAATCACCACGTCTCAGCCTGAGTTTCTGGTTCTGTTATGATTAAATCGACCATGAAGGACGGTCCGTAAACTGGAATACGGACCGTAAACCAAGTTTACGACCACTGTGCTGTTCACTCCAGACCAAATTTTAAGTCATTAAATGAGGGATCCAAGTGTTATATCTCGCATTTTGCGCATTCAGATAATTCAAGACAATTGCGGGAGGCTGAGAGAGAGCCTATATTTTTAAACCTTGATTAGCAGACAAGTTGTTTATAAGAGTTATGGATGCGGAAATATTAAGGAAGGCTAAGGGAAAAATTGGAAATTTGGAAAAATAGTTTTCATAAATTACAATTTGTCATGAAGTGATTGGGCTTGGAAAAATTAAAAAAAAAAAGGAAAGAAAGAGGAGGGGCCCAACATAAGTGGTTGGCCGGCCATGGAAAAAGAAAGGGGCCCAAGCTCATTTGCTAATGTAACCCATGTGATAAATAGACAAAAAGGGGGCCATAATTCAAGAACATTCAAGAGAACACACAAAAAAAAAAAAAAAAAGAGCAAAGACTAGGGGCCATTCGGTCATGACCATGGAAAATTGAGGTCTTCAATTTTGATCCCAAAAAATATTTTCTCCTAGCATTCCTACTAATTCAAGGGTCCTCTTCAACGTGGCATAATCGTTGAAACAAGAAAACTGCTCTTTGTTGCAAGATCACAACTCTAGCTAAGTGGAGAAGTTGAGAAGAAAAGGTAAGATTTAATCCTCTTTTATATGTTATGGAAGGTTTGTTTATGTTGTAGTATGTAGAAATAGATGGAAACCATGAAATCATGCATGTTGGGGTTTGGCCGTGTGGTGTATATGTTGTGTAGGAAAGATGAACAAATTTCTATGTAGTAATTTGATTGTTGTAGATATGTATTCTATGATGAAAATGAGAATTTGATGATTCAAATTGATGTTGGAATTGTTACGGGCTGATTTGGAAACCAACATAACTTTGGTGTCGTTTATTTAATTGTGAGAATAATGTTGTTAAAATGTGTGTTGTTGGGATAGTTCATGAATTTGGGAGCAAGAAATGCATTGAAATTGCTCCTAGGGAAGTTGGGGAGTTTTCGGGTGAAGTATGGTATGTTGGTAGAATTGTTGAATATTGTGTAGGTTATTTGAAGTGTTCTTGAATCGTATTTGAATGGTCTCGGATTAGTAATGAATATATGAGCGTTGATATTGGCGTGAATGTACGTAGTTGAATTGAATATTGATGAACTATGTGGAGAAGAAGGTTACTAATGTTATAATGCGTTCTAAATTGATTGTGATGTTATTAGTATGGTTGTTGATGTTTTGGCCGAGTTAAATTCTCGGGGATGTTGAATTTATAGGGGAGATGCTGCCCAAATTTCTGTAGAAAAGTGTTACTTTAAGATCTAACTCCTAAGGGCTTATGGTTAATGTTTGGTATTTGTGACCAATTGTAGATTTTGGGAAGTTCGGGACTTGAGTTTGGATTAGCGTAAGAAGCGAATAAGGTATGTAAAGCTCTACCTTTCTTTCTTTTGGCATGTCCTAGTCGTAATAGGCTATGATACGAGTCTTGGGGAAAACTCCATTCTTAGAAATCCGAGCATAATTATGACCCTTATTCATTTCAATGTAATTGAATTATGAACCCTATGCTTTGATATGTTTTGATGAAAAATAGCTTAAACACTTTTTACTTCTAAAAGAGTCTTGTGCCATAAAACGTCCGTAACTTTTATAAATAGAATCGGATTACCTCGAAACGTTCGTAGATGACTTCATAAGGCCTAATGTTCGTAATTTATGTACGCCACCTCGACTTGATCCGAGGTGGGCCCACAATTCCCGAAACCTTCTTATATTGTTCTATTTGACCCATTTCCGTACGATAATTAAAAGAAACCTTGGTTATTGTTCCGACTACTAAACGATAGTTGTTTTAACTATTCCATTGAATCCTATGATATATTTTGATATGTACAAACGATCTCAGAAGTCTTTCTTTGACATAATCCGTCGTAACATCCGAAAGGTACGTACCATGACTACCGTCTGATTCCTTTTCTAAATGACCTGTCGTTCGGATCATTCTGTTGAGTCTTTGTAAATATTTATGATGCATACAGTTTCTCACTACTCTACTCGTGGATGCCTCAATGCTTCCTTCACTTAGCCCGAGCCAGGATATGTTATCACGCGTATTCCACTACATTGTTCGCCGTGCCTCGATGTGAGGGGGCAGGTATGACATGTACATGGGTTCTGGAGTATGATGTGCCATGTACACATATTCTGATATTTGATGATATGATATGATATGATGTGATATGGCCATCTGATATGTTATGATATGTTACGGAGTTATTCCCTACTCTGGAGTATGATGTGTTGTGGCGCCAGTAACGGGGTGGCGACCACGTTCTGTTCACCGAGTCCCATAATGGGGCCGGATATGGCATATGTTCTGACATGCATTACCTATGTTTTAGGAGTAAGTATTTTTGATACTCCGGTTATTGGACTTATTTTCTGTACTCCCTGTTCAGATTATGATTCTGTTTATTGTATCTCATGCTTTACATACTCAGTACCTATGCCGTACTGATCCCCTTTCTTCGGGGGCTGCGTTTCATGCCGCGCAGGTACACCTAGATGATGTGAAGTTATTATAGAGGATGTTCCAGCAGAGTTGACAAGCTCCATTTCCTCCTGGAGTGCTGCCGAGTCAGAGGTTGCACGTTATGCTTTTTCTGGATTGATGTTAGAGACTTTGCAGACAGAGTCGTGGGTACAGTATGTCAGTTGTGTAAGCGGCTTTATCAGCCGATATGTCATTCTGTATTATGTGTTAAATTCTATATGATCACAGATTCTGTTTGATTTGGAAAGCATCGAAAAAGAATATTTTGAGAGTTTATTATATAGTTTATCTTTATTTGATTTAAAAGTCTAATAAGATTATGTGTGCCCTAAAGGTCTGTGGGTTCGCTTGGCTCCGGATGTGGGGCCGGGTGCCCATCACACCCTAGTGGAGTTAGGGTGTGACACCAAGTTTATTATTTCATTTCCACATTTCATTCCCTCTCTCTAAAACATCTCTCTACATTTATTCCACAAGATTTCAAGGATTATTAGTCATCAACAACACAAATCAAGTGAATCAAGTGCAAGAAAACCATCAAAGATCATTCAAAGTCGAGAAATCTCATGGAGGTAAACTAGGGTTTTTGCTCAAGTGGAGTATTATCAACTAAGGCTTGTTCCTACAACATCTAATGTAAGATTCATGATATTTCTATGTTGTTTAAGGTATTTAAGAGTTGAAATACTTGGATTGTAGAAAGGTATGGTAAAATGGGTCATGAATATGGAATAGTGTCATTTTGAGAAATAGTTTGAATTGAGTTATGAGTCTTGATGTCTTGTGATGCAAATGTGTTATAAATGATGTGGAGAACATGAGATGAGTAATGTACGTGAATGGACATAGTCGTGTGTTATAGCCATAGATGTGAGTGATCGAAAGCAAATTGAGAAATGTGGATAATGTGGATGAATAATGACTATTGTTACGGTATTGTGAATGTATCGCTGACGTTTGGGAGTTGATATACGTTATGGAGGAATGTCGTATAAATAAAGGAGATGCTGTCCGATTTTCTCTAGCTTTAGTCATATATGCTAGCTATCGATTCTAATGATAGTATGACTTCAATGAAGGTAGAGACGCTAACATTGGAGGAGAACGCGCAAGTGTAGAGTAGTTGAACGGAAAAGGTATGTAAGGCTAACCTGTCACGACCTGGCTAGGGGTCGTGACGGGTACCCGGGGCTAACCGCCGAGCACCGCTCGTACAAGTACTCTTTAGGGTTATTTAACAATCATTTATCAGATTCATGCTCGATTTATAAGAAAACCCGTTTTCCTTTAGAAACATAAAGTTTTTATACACATGAGCCCTTAGGCTAGCAAAATAATATATATATATATATATATATATATATGTATCTATTTACACAATGACCACGCCGTGAAACCACATGACCCACATTGAGTATCTACGAGCCTCTATGAGATGACATCTACGATTGTACACAAAAGAATCATCATAGGCACCTCCAGGACAATGGGGTGCTTTCAGTCAGCTAACAACCTCTAAGAATCTGGAGCAAGATCTCTTCCCTGTCTACCTGTGGGCATGAACACAATGTCCAAAGAAAACAGACGTCAGTACGAATATTGTACTGAGTATGTAAGGCAGGAATGAAGTAAACAAACATAATTGAGGGATCAGGAATCATGAGAGAAGGATATAACCTGAATGTATATCATGGACAACATACTCTCTACATATATCGCATTTTACATAATCATAGTATACATGCTATCACATCCCATACATCATCACATACATCATATACGTCATCACATACATCCTCACATCGTAATCCGCATCGTTACCCGCGTCCGGGTAACCCTCATATGCCGCCCACTAGTGGTGATCATGCCCGGCCCTCTAGGCTCGGTATAGACATAGCAGCCCGCATTAGCAGTGACATGCCCGGCCATATAGGCGAGGTGGAATCATACGCAGCCCGCATTAGCAGTGACATGCCCGGCCATATAGGCGCGGTGGAATCATATCATCACAAAATCAATCATAACACATCACTATTCCACATCTCATGTTATCATTTCTTGGTATTCCATGCATCCCATAGTCATATTACAAGTTAGCATTATTCATCATCTTATTGTCATAGCATACATTAGCATTAAGAGCATACATTAGGCTTTAAGGCAACCACACTATGTCGGGGTGACGTAAGGTCGTGAACCCCCGATTGTATTATGGACATTTTAAGAGTATCATTCCTCGCCTTGAAGGAAATAAAGCATAAGGTGAGTGTTAACAATAATAACATCATTAGCATTGTAGGAACATCGTGCCACAATTTCTTGAATCTCTATACTCTAGCTCATTGTCATTATTATCATGCTAATAGGTGACTCGATATATAGAAGGACTCATAAGCTTCATCTTATAGAAGGATTTTGGAAAACTTGAAGAATTCATGCCTTTTGAAAGAAGAGTTAAGCCTCACATACCTTTCTCGTTTAAGCAATCTAGCGTTCGCTTATTCTCCTTCAATGTCACGTCTCTACCTTCAAAAGAGGATTCGTACTAACGTTAGTTAATCAACTATAAGAACGCACTACTATTTCTATAGACAATTGGGCAGCACTTCCTTTGTTTATACTACTTTTCCCATATTCCATATCAACTCCCAACACTCACAACAACAATTACAATATAGTAATCAACAATCATCATTCATATACAATGACCATGATCCACCATTTCTCTTCATTTTTCCCACATTTATGGTTTTGGGTTCGCTATCGTATTTTATCATGTATCACACTTATCTCATGGTATACATGTCATTTATAACCTATTCATACTCACAACACACTAACATTCATGATTCAATTCAACTACCATTCACTCATGGCACTATTCACTCATTTATGACCCATTCGCTATGCTTCTCTACAATTCGGGTATCTTAACCTTCCAATACCTTAAACAACATGAAATGGTAATGAAACTTACCTTGGATGATGGTTGAACAAGTCTTGAGTGGAGTTTCTCCTTAAGCACCAAAACCCTATCTCCTCTCTTTTGGTTTTCTTTGAGGAAGATGAACTTTACTTGGGTTTCATACACTTTGATTCATGGACTATGTGTTGTTGATCTTAGTTCCACTTTGATTTCTCTTATAGTTGAAGAGTAGGGAGGTTTCTAGATGTTTCTTGAAGTGTAGAGTGAGAGTGGAATGAAAAATGAAATGAAAAAGGGGTCCTTATACTTAAACATAAATCTGCCCGACCATATTATACGGACCAAACATACGGTCCGTACTATTTATACGAACCGTATGTGTGGCCGTACGTTTGGTCCAGTAGATGGTGGCCTTCTTGGCCAATTATACGGTCCAACATACGGCTGGTACAATTTATACGGTCCGTAGGTTGGGCCGTATAATGCCCAGCGATTTCGTTTTAGTTCTCGTTGTCTCGTTTGATCTCCGATCCTTATGGAACCTTCTTGGCACTTGCTTAACATCTCAACATCAACCTTAGGGACATTATTACACTTCTCTAAGACATCATTATGCCATCATGGACTTGTTGCTCGAAATTCTTATTTGATACACAACGTATGATTCGCTTTCCTTAACAACTTTCTTTCCTTGCATTGTATGCCTTTAAAATCTCATTGAGGGTCATCTAATACTCTTTCTTACTCGTCAAAACATCGCATATGATATGTCCTCTGATATCCTATTCCCTGTACATATACGGGGGATTTTTCCAAGGTGTAACATTTTTCCCCCCTTTTGGAACATTCGTCCTCGAATGTTAAACACTCGGAATTCTACAAAAATTTTGCCAGAGTTTCCCCTGTAACTTGGCACTACCAACCTGTCACAACAACCCATAATATCATCGCCTCATAGGGCTACATCACAATAGCAACATATCTATGGCCACACACGACCAAAAGCATAAAGATAAAGCATACATACCTTATATTGTCGGTGTTTCATCTTGGATCTCTCCTAGGGGTTTGAATAAGTGCGGGTACTTAGATTTCATACTCTCTTCTGCTTCCCAGGTCATTTCTTCCCGATTGTTGTTTCGCCACAATACTCTGACTGACGCTACTTCTTTACTTCGAAGCTTTTGCACTTGCCTATCTAGGATGGCAATAGGCACCTCTTCATAAGTTAGCTTTTCCGTTATTTGCACATCACCTATCGGGACAATATTTGTGGGGTCTCCAACACACTTACGGAGCATCGAAACGTGAAATACTGGATGGACTGATTCAAGCTCCGAAGGCAAATCCAATCATAGGCTACCTGACCCACCTTGCGGATGATTTTGTAGGGTCCAATGTACCTGGGACTTAGCTTCCCCTTTTTGCCAAATCTCATCACCCCTTTCATTGGTGACACTTTCAGAAATACCCAACCATTAACTTGAAATTCTAGGTCTCGCCGGTAGTTGTCCGCATAAGATTTTTGGCGGCTTTGAGCTGTCAACAACCGGTCTCGGATCACCTTGACTTTTTCCATCGCCTGCTGAATCAATTCAGGGCCTATTAGTTGCGCTTCTCCTATTTCAAACCATCCAATTGGAGACCTACATTTCCTTCCATATAAAGCTTCATATGGAGCCATTTGTATACTAGAATGATAGTTGTTGTTATATGCAAACTCAATTAGTGGAAAATGATCATCCCAACTACCACCGAAATCCAGCACACACGCTCGTAGCATATCTTCCAAGGTCTGAATAGTGCGCTCGGCTTGCCCATCGGTTTGCGGATGAAATGCCGTGCTAAACTTCACTTGTGTGCCCAAACCCTCTTGAAAAGACTTCCAGAACTTAGCTGTAAACTGTGCTCCTCTATCTGTGATAATAGATAATGGAATCCCATGGAGTCGCATAATTTCTTTGAGATACAACCTCACATAATCTGTCACGACCCAACCCCGTGGGCCACGACTGGCACCCTACTTGGGCACCCAGCCAGACATACATATCCAATTATCATATCCAAACTTAGCTCAGAGTTCACAATAGTTATTTTAAACATAATTTAAATCAAAACTGGTCTTAAGCGGTCGTGCATACCAAAATATCATATCGGAACAGATAGAAGCGGCGGAATGCACATCGCCGATCATATGTACAAATATAGACATAAGGGCCATTTTGGCCACCATAACAGACGGACCGCATTAAGACACAAATCGTAATCAAACAGACACATACAGGACCCTCGACCCACAAATATGACTACAGGCCTCTACAAACACAAAACGAAAACATGGGACGGGACAGGGCCCCGCCGTACCCCAAATAGTCAAATATACAGATACATATAGATCACAAAAGATATATACCGACATATGGGCTCCGAATCAAAAGGAGTACTCTGTAATAGCAGGACGGGGAGCCTACAGTAGTGGATCACCGGCGTCTGTACCTGCGGGCATGAAACGCAGCCCCCGAAGAAAGGGGGTCAGTACGAAAGATGTACTGAGTATGTAAAGCATAGAGTGCAGAAGTGTAAACCATAACTGAAAACAAACAGGATACAAAAAGGGGAATACTGACCAGTATATCAAAATCTGTACCAAAAATGTATGTACATAATGCAGATAAAAATCATGCAAAGCTCAGGAACGTTGTCACCCCTCCGACGCAGGTGCCACACACAGCATAACACCAGAAGGTTCAAATCTCCGTATCCCCGAACACACATATCATCATAACATATCACCAGCCATATCACAGCATAACTCCAAATGGAACCCGGCCCTATGGCGAGGCCTCAGGAACCGTAACACAGCATACGGCCGAATTTATCATAGGGCGCACGAACCATAACCGGCCCGGGAACCGGTGGACGAAATCATAATAAGGGCACGAGCGGAGTCTTGAATAAACAATGCAATTCATATATCAAAATACTCTTGCAAAGTTGATAAAATAATATGTTGACTCATTAGTCAAAATAGTTCGAACAATTAATCAAAACGGGATTCATTTCACAAAATTATTTCCAAAATGGTAATTATGGTTCAAAATATAATTTAGGATATCGTGGCAATCAAAATATTATTTTTCGATAGCCAAATTCACAAACGAAAATCCTTTGCCGACATTATACAAAAATGAGACTAATAGAACAAACAAAAGAGTCTCGGAGTTAGCGGGCCCACCTCGGGTCAAGTCGAGGTGGCGGACGTGAATCGCGGACATTTGGGGTCTATGGAATCATATATGGAGGTTTCGGAGCAAATCGATTACATTTACAAAAGTTTTGAACATATGGTCACTTTCCAACAAAATATGAGTTTTATAGTTCAATTCAATTGAATGAATAGTACTCAATTTCCATTTCGGATTTCAAGGAACAGAATTGCCCCCGGGGCTCCAATATCGACCTAGTATACCTAGGACATGCCAAAAGAAGGAATGGGGTAGCCTTACATACCTTTCTCACTTCTTACGCTCGTTCAAACTCGATTCCCGTTTCGTCCAAAATCTGCAATTGGTCATTGTTACCAATTAGGAATTGCAAAACTTAAGAATTCACTTAACTTCATGTTTGTCTGCCGAAATTTTGGCAGCACCTCCCCTATACATATAACATCCCCGAGGCTTAGCTCGGCTCAATAAATATCAACAACACAACCCACAATACCAAAGTTATCACGAATTACATCAAAATGGTTCTAACGTCAATATTCTTCTTTTCTACATAAAGCAATACTTCCATTTCAAATTTCAAATTTCCAAACAAGTCTCAAGGATTTCACATTCATCATTAACCAAAATCATCACAATATATTTTGGAAACACTTCATATCATTTGTACGAAATATTCATTCGATATACAAAATATACAACTTTCCACCAAAGTCATAATTCATTCAAAACTTCTAATCTTTAACATACTTATTCATAACATGCTTCCATATCCCAAATTCATCAACAATTATCATAATTTTCACCTTAACAACTCCATTTTCATAATGTCATAAAATCATACTAAAACGACATAAACTTCTACATTCCATTTCAATGCAAACTTATATCATTTCATCTTCATTTGCATTGCAAGCATCACAATAACACAACTAACATGTCAAGCCAAATTAATTCATTCTCATTCCAAACCTCAAACATCACACG
Organism: Lycium barbarum; assembly: GCF_019175385.1. NCBI lineage: Eukaryota > Viridiplantae > Streptophyta > Magnoliopsida > Solanales > Solanaceae > Lycium > Lycium barbarum. Next base: position 79,762,947 of record NC_083337.1, on the reverse strand, counting down.
GCCACATATACATTTTCCATCTTCCATCAAATTCGTTCAACTTTCATCCTCAATATGGATTCCATCATACACACAACTAGAATACAATATAAACTTCAACTCATCACATGCATACAACACATATACACACGACCACATACTACACTTTATACCCACTTTGCAAACTTCCATGTTTTCATGAATTCTACTCATTTCCATATACTATAACACAAACAAACCTTCATAACACAATAACATGGAATAAATTCTTACCTTTTTCTCCAATCTTCTTCACCCAAACATGTTGTTATTTTGAAGGAACTAGTGCTCTATTCTCCCAAACAATTGCACCATGTTGTAGAGGACACTCAATTTAGTAGGAAAATCACAAGATACAAATTTTTGGAGGAAGATTTTTGAGGGTGAACTTGGCAAGCCTAGGGCCGAATATGCCCTTCCTTTTGTTGCTCTTCTTGCTTGTTTTCGTGTCTTATGTTTTTGTCTTGAATCTTCTATGAGATAAGGACATACTTATATTATTTAGCACATGGGAAAAATTTTTATTAAGCTCATGGGTTGGGCCACCATGTGGCTGGCCACCCCTATAGAATTGGGCTCCATTTTTCTTTTCATTGTTTTGAGCCCAATTAGGTAAAATTCTCATTTTTTTTTTGAAATTTCCGAAACTAATTTCCAAGATTCCAATTTTGCCCTTGGCCTTCCTCCGTGTTTCCAAATCAATATTTTTTTCATGAACAACCCACACATATATGAATTCAAATCAACATGTGACCTTATTCCTTACAAATCAAAATTATCTCAAATTTGCCCGAATACACGAAAATACGGGATATAACATCCTCCCCCCCTTTTTGAACATTCGTCCTCGAATGTTAGATTAGTCTTATAGGGTCTGTAAGTACTTTGGGGGAGTTTTCTTTTACGGTCAGCACAGTTGATACACATTCGTCTCTGAATATAGCCAATTAAGAAGTTTAGATTACCTGTGGGCATAAGAAACAAATGAGGACACTTCTTTCTCATTCCGTCCTCTACTCCCAAGGTCACTGCTGTCCATTAGTTTCGCCATAAGACCTTAATAGGGGGTATATCTTTAGGGCGTAATCTCTGCACCTGGCGATCCAGAATAATTACAGATTGTTCTTCATCCAACAATTCTTCCGTCACTTGAATATCATTCACTGGAAATGTTCTGGAGGGATCACCAACACATTTACGGAACTTGAATACATGAAATGCCGGATGTACCGTTTCCAGATCAAATGGTAGATCTCGCTCGTAAGTGATATTCTCAATCCTTTAAATAATCTGATAAATTACGATATATTGCGGACTGAGCTTACTCTTTTTGCCGAATCACATTACACCTTTCATAGTTGATACTTTCAAAAACACCCAGTCACTAAGCTGAAATTCCAATGGTCGACGTCGTATATCAGCACACGATTTCTGCCGACTCTAAGTTGCTAATTGTCTCCCTCGGATAAGTTTTACTTTATCAACGGCCCGCTGGATTATATCTGGATCGATTAATTCTGTTTCACCAATATCAAACTAACCGATTAGTGACCTGAATTTCCTGCCATACAAAGCCTCATAGGGGCCATCTGGATGCTAGAATAGTAGCTGTTATTATAAGCAAACTCGATTAATGGCAGGTGACCATCCCAGCTACCAACGAAGTCAATAATACAGGCCTGCAGCATATCTTCTAGCGTTTGTACAGTGTACTCGGCCTGTCTGTTGCTCTGAGGTTGGGATACTGAGCTCGGACATATCTGAGCCCCTAATCCTTCCTGAAAACAAATCTTCAAAACTTAGTCATAAACTGAGTACCTTTGTCAGTGACAATAAATATGGGATCTCCATGGAGTCTCACTATTCCTTTAAGACATATAGTCTGGTATAATCCTCAGCTGAATCGGGGGTTCCGACGGAAAGGAAATGGACTGGTTTTGTCAGCCCATTAACCATACCCTATATGGAAATCATACTTTCGCGGGGTGCGAGACAAACCCGTAATGAGATCCATATTAATGATCTCCCATTTCCAAATCAGAATTCCATTTCCTGAAACAGTCCACCCGGTTTCTGATGCTAAATTTTGACTTGTTAACAATTCGGGCACTGGGCAACGAGCCTTGCGATGTGCTGTCTCATACTATTCCATCAGTATAGGCATCCGAGATCATGGTACACTTTAGTAGATTCAGGATAAACAGAATACTGAATATTATGCGCTCCGCTCAGAATTGGCCGTTGCAGCCCTACGATGTCGGGCACACATAGTCTGCCTTCGTATAACCATACCCATCAGGTGAAACCTCGAACTGGGTCTTTTTCTTTGTTGAAGGTCGTCTCTCTACCATACCAAATAGACTCCTCAAACTGACACTGTTTTTACCTCTCCATAATCGATGATTCTGCAACTTCTCAGACGAAAATTTTGATATCTTCAGAACCGACCAAACGGACTCCAAGGCTAGCCGACTGATAAGTTTTACAAACCAATTCTTTGTTGCCGAACGTACGCCGGTCAATGCCATCCACAGGTTCACGACTAAGTGCGTTTGTCACAATGTTAGCCCTTCTAGGGTGGCACAAAATATTAACATCATAATCTTTCAATAATTCGAACCATCTTTTCTGCCGCGAATTCAGCTCCTTTTTCTTAAAATATATATATATATATATACTGAAAGCTCTTAGGGTCCGTTTAAATATCAATGCGGACCCCGTGTAAGTAATGCCGCCGTATCTTTAAAGCATGAGTCACCGTAGCTAATTCCAGTTCATGAGCGAAATAATTTTCCCTCGTGCAGTCTGAGCTGCCGGGGAACATAGGTTATAATCCGACCACTTCCAGACAACTACATATTTCAGTCGATGTCGAAGGCCTAGGCTAGTCTTTTATCGCTTCAGTCTTCTATATGTCAGTTGTTTTCATATATACTTACTTTGCTTATTCTCCTTCGTTCCCCCTCTTTGGGGTTATACTTACACCCCATTCAAATCTTTTCTTTCTACCTACAACTTGGTTATTTTCGTACGAAACCTTAACAGAATCATAATTACATAGTACACAATCTTATTCAATAGCTGACACTCAGATATCGTAATGAATATAACAATTTATCTTTTAATAATTATATTCCTCCTCGTTGGATGATTTGGCCAATTTATTCCTTCTTTCACACCCGTTCCTTGTCCGTCGTTCTGTTTTTCGCAATATTGGAATTACCTGATATGCACATGATTCATCATTCCATACCATAGGTTTCCTTTGTCCTGCACTACTACATTTTAGTCCGTTTTCACAAATAATTCCCGTGCTTTACCCATTAACTCTTTTAGAGGTTCCGCTTAATTACGTTTCTCACGGTTCACTTTTCTGACATTTTGTTTACCTTCCACTTAATCATTCTCTTTTCTTTCCAAACATCGTCGTATTAGAATCTTCCAATCTCAACTGGTAGAAAAATGAATATCAGTTTATTTCGTAACATCTGTACCATACCTTTCACTTTGTCTCATAAATTCTGTCCGGTGAATGTTTTCCGTACATTACAACAATGGCTATCAGGGTCTGCCAACTCAATCGACACGGTCATAAATGGGGGCCCTACACATACATATATATATATATCACTACCATTGCTTTTACAATACATCTTCAATCACTTATTCATTCTTACCCTAGTTGCGGAGTTGCGCTGCTTTTCCTTCCCTTTTTAGCAATCTAACCCGTCTCAGCTCGTGTGGCCCCTATAAAGTTTCTAGCCATATCACACATCCTAATTCCCTTTTGGTTACCCATAATTTCCTATTCGTTTCTCATATCTAAGTTTGCGAAAAAATTTTGTACATTTCCCAGGGGGTCACCCATCCTAGAATTGCTCTGGCCCTGGCACGCTTAACCTTACAACTTTAATGAATTTAGGCACGTTAAGGCTGGTATAATTGCACCGATTGCCCCACACAGTCTTTTTCACGTAATTTAAGACAAATCGGGGCCTTAACAACTTTTCAAAACGTCCTCGTAGCGGGTCCCACCCCGGCCTAACGAGAATTCTATTACTTTTCTGACTTTATGATTACCGTGTCGCCCCTTGTAAATCCTCAATATTTACCTTCATGCGTATATATATAATTTCAGACAGCCCACGAGTTTAAATTCATATTCCACAAATTCCATCTCCAATTAGTCGAGAAAAAGCTAATAAAATATTACTGTAGGATATCTTCCGACCACCAGCAAAAGAAAGCTAGAGTCCGACGAACCTCGCGAAATCTTTTAGTACTTAATTCACATAATTACCTCCACGTTTATATATATATATATATATATATATATCCATATATTGGAGTCGAGAGCGAACCGCTCAGTTCCCGACTGCTTGTCACACGCTTTGTATTCTTTCAATTAGAGGAAACTTGGTCGTCGGGCATTTTTGCCCTTCACATGGGCTGTGCTAAAACAAAATGGGTTGGAACATATTTCTGGTCCCTCCAAATAAGTTACGAATTTGCTACTCGTATATGCTTCCTCGAGATAGAATTTCTTCCCGATAAGGGTAATACTTCTTACAAATAACATGGAGGGTACCTCTTAAACTTTTAATCCACCATAATAGATTTATCATATCGGTATCGACCTTCAAGACAGGTTAAGAATTTATATCTCATTTCCCTTTTCGTATTTCTAGAAAAATTTGGGCAGAGGTTCCTCTGTATTTCTTACTATCCCAAAACCTGTACACAGGAAATACCAACCATGCCTCACATGGCCAACACATATACGTATATACATATCATATCATATCACATCATAGCCACACGGGGCTAACAATAACAGATAGAAGTATACAGATGTCGAGGCTTACCTCACATGCCCAATTCAAACTGCACCTGCTACACTTTCCCGTTTATTTCTCTTTTCAATGTCCGACTTTATGTTTTAATCGTACTTCAGAATACCTTACCCAACATACGTCTTTCATACCATTGCTTACCTGAGTACTGTATAGCTTCCAATATCAGCAGTCGTTGTCTTACGTCGATACCGCTATCCAGCTGCAATCAAGGGTTAGAAAGAAAGGAATTCATTTCCTACAGCTGGCTCTATCGCACGATCTAAGAATCAAAGAAAGGCAACACCCTAAATGTCCTGTAGCCTCCTGTTTATAGATGTGGTGCACAACACACCGATAAACAAGACTCTACTAGACACGGCCTGTAGACATTCCGAGGACAAACCGCTCTGATACCACTTTTGTCACGACCCAACCCCGTGGGCCATGACTGGCACCCTACTTGGGCACCCAGCCAGACTTACATATCCAATTATCATATCCAAACTTAGCTCAGAGTTCACAATAGTTATTTGAAACATAATTTAAATCAAAACTGGTCTTAAGCGGTCGTGCATACCAAAATATCATATCGAAACAGATAGAAGCGGCGGAATGCACATCGCCGATCATATGTACAAATATAGACATAAGGGCCATTTTGGCCACCATAACAGACGGACCGCATTAAGACACAGATCGTAATCAAACAGACACATACAGGACCCTCGACCCACAAATATGACTACAGGCCTCTACAAATACAAAACGAAAACATGGGACGGGACAGGGCCCCGCCGTACCCCAAATAGTCAAATATACAGATACATATAGATCACAAAAGATATATACCGACATATGGGCTCCGAATCAAAAGGAGTACTCTGTAATAGCAGGACGGGGAGCCTACAGTGGTGGATCACCGGCGTCTGTACCTGCGGGCATGAAACGCAGCCCCCGAAGAAAGGGGGTCAGTACGAAAGATGTACTGAGTATGTAAAGCATAGAGTGCAGAAGTGTAAACCATAACTGAAAACAAACAGGATACAAAAAGGGGAATACTGACCAGTATATCAAAATCTGTACCAAAAACGTATGTACATAATGCAGATAAAAATCATGCAAAGCTCAGGAACGTGGTCACCCCTCCGACGCAGGTGCCACACACAGCATAACACCAGAAGGTTCAAATCTCCGTACATCCCCGAACACACATATCATCATAACATATCACCAGCCATATCACAGCATAACTCCAAACGGAACCCGGCCCTATGGCGAGGCCTCGGGAACCGTAACACAGCATACGGCCGAATTTATCATAGGGCGCACGAACCATAACCGGCCCGGGAACCGGTGGACGAAATCATAATAAGGGCACGAGCGGAGTCGTGAGCAAACAATGCAATTCATATATCAAAATACTCTTGCAAACTTGATAAAATCATATGTTGACTCATTAGTCAAAATAGTTCGAACAATTAATCAAAACGGGGTTCATTTCACAAAAGTATTTCCAAAATGGTAATTATGGTTCAAAATATAATTTAGGATATCGTGGCAATCAAAATATTATTTTTCGACAGCCAAATTCACAAACGAAAATCCTTTGCCGACATTATACAAAAATGAGACTAATAGAACAAACAAAAGAGTCTCGGAGTTAGCGGGCCCACCTCGGGTCAAGTCGAGGTGGCGGACGTGAATCGCGAACATTTGGGGTCTATGGAATCATACATGGAGGTTTCGGAGCAAATCGATTACATTTACAAAAGTTTTGAACATATGGTCACTTTCCAACAAAATATGAGTTTTATAGTTCAATTCAATTGAATGAATAGTACTCAATTTCCATTTCGGATTCAAGGAACAGAATTGCCCCCGGGGCTCCAATATCGACCTAGTATACCTAGGACATGCCAAAAGAAGGAATGGGGTAGCCTTACATACCTTTCTCACTTCTTACGCTCGTTCAAACTCGATTCCCGTTTCGTCCAAAATCTGCAATTGGTCATTGTTACCAATTAGGAATTGCAAAACTTAAGAATTCACTTAACTTCATGTTTGTCTGCCAAAATTTTGGCAGCACCTCCCCTATACATATAACATCCCCGAGGCATAGCTCGACTCAATAAATATCAACAACACAACCCACAATACCAAAGTTATCACGAATTACATCAAAATGGTTCTAACGTCAATATTCGTCTTTTCTACATAAAGCAATACTTCCATTTCAAATTTCAAATTTCCAAACAAGTCTCAAGGATTTCACATTCATCATTAACGAAAATCATCACAATATAATTTGGAAACACTTAATATCATTTGTACGAAATATTCATTCGATATACAAAATATACAACTTTCCACTAAAGTCATAATTCATTCAAAACTTCTAATCTTTAACATACTTATTCATAACATGCTTCCATATCCCAAATTCATCAACAATTATCATAATTTTCACCTTAACAACTCCATTTTCATAATGTCATAAAATCATACTAAAACGACATAAACTTCTACATTCCATTTTAATGCAAACTTATATCATTTCATCTTCATTTGCATTGCAAGCATCACAATAACACAACTAACATGTCAAGCCAAATTAATTCATTCTCATTCCAAACCTCAAACATCACACGGCCACAAATACATTTTCCATCTTCCATCAAATTCGTTCAACTTTCATCCTCAATATGGATTCCATCATACACACAACTAGAATACAATATAAACTTCAACTCATCACATGCATACAACACATATACACACGACCACATACTACACTTTATACCCACTTTGCAAACTTCCATGTTTTCATGAATTCTACTCATTTCCATATACTATAACACAAACAAACCTTCATAACACAATAACATGGAATAAATTCTTACCTTTTTCTCCAATCTTCTTCACCCAAACATGTTGTCATTTTGAAGGAACTAGTGCTCTATTCTCCCAAACAATTGCACCATGTTGTAGAGGACACTCAATTTAGTAGGAAAATCACAAGATACAAATTTTTGGAGGAAGATTTTTTAGGGTGAACTTGGCAAGCCTAGGGCCGAATATGCCCTTCCTTTTGTTGCTCTTCTTGCTTGTTTTCTTGTCTTATGTTTTTGTCTTGAATCTTCTATGAGATAAGGACATACTTATACTATTTAGCACATGGGAAAATTTTTTATTAAGCTCATGGGTTGGGCCACCATGTGGCCGGCCACCCCTATAGAATTGGGCTCCATTTTGCTTTTCATTGTTTTGAGCCCAATTAACTAAAATTCTCATTTTTTTTTGAAATTTCCGAAACTAATTTCCAAGATTTCAATTTTGCCCTTGGCCTTCCTCCGTGTTTCCACATCAATATTTTTTTCATGAACAACCCACACATATATGAATTCAAATCAACATGTGACTTTATTCCTTACAAATCAAAATTATCTCAAATTTTCCCGAATACACGAAAATACGGGATATAACATAATCTTCGGCTGAGTGTGTAGTTCTAATTGGAAGAAAATGGGCTGCTTTCGTCAATCGATCCACAATCACCCATATAGAGTCATACCTGCCATGGGAACGAGTAATCCTACGATGAAATCCATGTTGATCACTTCCCATTTCCAGGTGGGTATCTCTATTGCTTGCAATAAGCCTCCTGGCTTCTGATGTTCAACTTTTACTTGTTGGCAATTTGTACATTGTGCTACAAATTCGGCTATGTCTCTCTTCATGCCATCCCACCAATATGTCATCTTGAGATCATGATACATTTTGGTTGCACCCGGGTGAATAGAATATCGAGAGTAATGTGCTTCTTCTAAAATTTGTCGGCGCAATTCCGCCACATTCGGCACACATAACCTGCCTCGGTACCTAAGAATCCCATCCATGGAAACTTCAAACGGAGACTTTTCTTTCCCATGAGATGTGTCTCTATAACGACATAACTGAGGATCTTCACACTGCCATTCTTTCACTTCCATATCCAAGGACGAAATTGTGAAATCATTTATACTAATCCCAGCATCGCCCGAATCAATTACACGCACTCCAAGATTAGCCAATCGATTAAGTTCTTGAACCATCTATTTCCTTTCCGGAGGGACTTCACATAAACTGCCCATTGATCGGCGGCTAAGTGCATCGGCTACTACATTCGCCTTCCCGGGGTGGTATAAAATGTTAACATCATAATCTTTTAACAATTCTAACCACCGCCTCTGTCGTAGGTTCAACTCCTTTTGCTTGAAGACGTACTGAAGAATTTTGTGATCTGTATAGATATCAACGTGCACACCGTACAAATAATGTCTCCACATTTTTAAGGCATGAATGACCGCAGCCAATTCGAGATCATGAGTTGGATAATTCTTTTCATGTTTTCGTAATTGTCTCAAAGCATATGCAATAACTTTACCATGCTGCATCAATACGCATCCTAATCCCACACCGAAAGCATCACAATACACAACATAGCCATCTGGCCCTTCTGGAAGTGTTAAAACTGGAGCTGAAGTCAACCTGTTTTTCAACTCTTGGAAACTATGTTCGCAAGCATCGTTCCATTGAAACTTAGCTGTCTTCTGGGTTAGCTTCGTTAATGGGGCTGAAATAGATGAAAAGCCCTCTACAAACCTTCTATAATAGCCTGCCAAACCCAGAAAACTACGAACTTCTGTGGGCGTCGTAGGCCTTGGCCAAGTCTTCACAGCTTCAATTTTTTGAGTGTCAACTCGAATACCATCATTTGAAAAAACATGGCCCAGAAATGTCACAGAATTTAGCCAAAACTCGCACTTTGAAAAATTTGCATACAATTCTCAGGCTCGAAGAATGCCAAGAACAATTCTCAGATGATCTGCATGTTCCGATTTCGTGCGAGAATACACCATAATATCATCAATAAATACTATCACAAATAGATCCAAGAGAGGCCTGAATACGTTGTTCATCAAATCCATAAATACAGCCGGAGCATTAGTCAACCCGAACGACATCACTCGGAATTCATAATGGCCATATCTCGTTCTAAAGGACGTTTTAGGAATATACGCTTCCCCGACTCTCACTTGATGGTAGCCTGACCTCAAATCTATTTTTGAAAACCACTTGGCACCTTGCAATTGATCGAACAAATCATCAATCCTTGGAAGAGGATATCGGTTCTTTATCGTCACCTTGTTCAATTGCCTGTAGTCGATACACATTCGTAGAGATCCATCTTTCTTTCTCACAAACAAGACCGGTGCTCCCCACGGTGATGAACTGGGTCCAATGAATCCTTTCTCGAGCAAGTCTTTCAGCTGCGCCTTTAGCTCTTTTAATTCTGCCGGAGCCATTCGATAAGGAGGAATAGAAATAGGATTGGTGTTCGGCAATACATCAATAGCGAAATCAATTTCCCTTTCTGGTGGAAGACCTAGAAGTTCTTCTGGGAATACGTCTGGAAATTCATTCACTACTGGAACTGACTGGAAAGTTGGCGGCTTTGCCTCGGTGTCATGAACCCGAACTAGGTGATAGATATAACCCTTGGCTATCATCTTCCTTGCCTTGAGGTAGGAAATAAACCTGCCCTTTGGAGATGCTGTATTACCCTTCCATTCAAGCACGGGCTCTCCCGAAAATTGGAATCGGACCAATTTTGTGCGGCAATCAACATTTGCATAACACGAAGCCAACCAATCCATACCCATGATTACATTGAAATCTACCATTTACAGCTCAATCAAATCAGCCTTGGTCTGTCGATCACATATCACAATGACACAATTTTTGTACACTTGTCTTGCTATCACGGAATCACCAGCCGGAGTGAGTACCTCAAAGGCTCTAATTGGCTCGGGTTTCACCCCAATACAACCAGTAACATATGGAGTAATATAAGAGAATGTAGAACCCGGATCTATCAACACATACACATCACGGGAGAATATAGACAATATACCTGTAACCACATCCAGAGAGGACTCGAGATCCTGCCGTCCGGCTAAAGCATATACACGGGGCTGAGTGGCACCTGAAGTAGATGCTGCTCCTTGGCCTCTACCTCGGCTTGCTGTCATCTGGGGAGTCTGCCCCGCTGGGCGTGCTGATGAGGAACCCGCTGCTGAGCCTGTGGGTTGAACCCCACCTCTGCTATATCGCGAGGGACAATCTCGCATCAAATGTCCGGTCTGCCCACAAACATAACAAGCATCAGTGTCCTGACGACATGGCCCTGAGTGTAATTTGCGGCACCGACTACATCGTGGAACTGGGGGTCTCCCCTGACTATAATCACCCTCAAACTGAGTGTAATTCCCCGAGCGAAAGGAGCGGTCAAATCTTCTATCTGGAAATTTGGGAGGTGCGCTAGTCGCTGACTGGCCTGAATGTCGCGAATAAGTTTGCCTCGATCCCCCTCTATAATCACTGCCTGTGCCCATAGATCTAGCACTTTTGCTTTGTCTTATATCACTGTTGCGATCACCCCTTTGTTGTTGTTGTCGCCCCTCCAAATTCTGAGCATGGGCCTGTATCCGGGAAATGTCCATCCCGTCTTGCAAGGAAGCCGTCAGACAATCTTTGAATAAATGTGGCCCCAAACCACTCACAAATCTATGTACCCGATCTCCCATGTCGGCCACCATAGTCGGAGCATATCTACCCAAAGAATTGAATCACATGCTATTCTCCCGAGCACAAATATTTCCTTGCCTCAAATTTAAGTGTCACACCCCGACGAGGAGTATGACAGGCTCCGACCCGTAAGCCGAAGTCACATGACTTATCTGTTACTGGGACATCACATACCATAACTCAAAAACATCTGCTCGCGGAAAAGGAGCCAACATAAAGGTATTCGATACATCAACATATATATATATATATATACATGCGGACCGACAAGGTCGCTACAACATCAAGAATATCTTAAACCCGACAAGGCAAATACAAACATATCCAGAAGCCAAAACAAGGCCGACAAGGCCGTACATAATATTTACATATCCCACAATGTCCATGAGCCTCTAGGAGTATACCTATGAACATATATTACACTAAAAGAAAAATACCCAAAAGATAGCAAGCCCGGAGTAGAGGTACTTGCTAGCACCGCTGAAACTGGGAAGTCCTACTCTCTTCAACGAATCTGTCAGGGCCTGCAGCACGAAATGCAGCGTCCCGTGCAAAGGGACGTCAGTACGGATAAAGTACTGAGTATGTAAGGCAGGAGGACAACAACAATAATTAAGATAAAATGGAACATTAGTATAGGCAAAAGAAAAATCGAAAACCTGGAAGTAGCACCAATATGCAATGCATGATAAAATCATTTGTATGCTCATATGTATATATATCTGTATATAATAAACAATATCCATGCCCGGCCGTAAGGCTCGGTGTCATATATGTAAAATCATGCCCGACCATTAAGGCTCGGTGTTATCATCATTAGCCCTTGTCCAGGCCTTCCGCGTCCGGGGCAATACCATAACATGCCCACTGCAGTGGTGTGCGCATCTACGCGCCATGCCCGACCGACTATAGCGCGGCACGGTGTCGTAAAATAGTGCAATACATGTATATATACGTATATACCATTATTGGATTGGACTGAAAAAAAAAGAACTGTGCAGAGTTCCGCTTTCCTTCCGCGTAGCGGAAGGAAAGCACAGAGTCCTGAGGGCTTCCACTTTTCTTCCGCGATGCGGAAGAAAAGCGCAAATGCCTGAAGCTTTTTGCGCAGAACTCTGTTTTCCTTTCGTAGCACTGTTTTGAGGCTGGTTTTTGCATGAGAAAATCAAGGATCTTATTCTTAGCCTTTCGAGGTAACATAAGGTCGTTAACCCCCGAATAGTTTATGGAATTCATCTCGAGTCCAAAGGAAAAATCGATGACGACGAGTGAAATAACGTCTTAAAACCAATCAAACCATAAGACCTTAAGATTGGAAATACGAGCATAGGCATGAAGTGACATTTGTTATGGAATGCTCGTGTTTATGTACTAATTGGATTCGTGCCAAAGAAAGAGTGAACGAACACCTTACATACCTTATCCGTCGAGCCTCCACTTAAGAATTCTTTATATCGACGCTTGCCCTTCACCCGAGCCTATAAATCAAGAAAGATATCATTTATCACACCTTCATCATAAGTCCATCAAACTTATAAGTATTAATTGTGGAAGACTAATTTGCCTATTTCATGAGCACCCATTTAGGGAAGTCCAATTCGGGTTTACAAAAATTTGGGCAGCATTTCCCCGATATCATCGGCTTTCTCCAAATATCAAAACAACTCCCAAACAATACCAACAACATCACCAACAACATCCTTAACAATCTACAAGAAAATTATATATATTTTCATCCAAAATCCTCTACCAACCTCAATCCATAAGCCAATAACATCAATACAATAAATTACCACTTTTATTCTTAAACTACTCCTTAATCAATGTTAATAAGGAAAAGGATTCAAGGATTCATACCTTATATTCACTAAAGTGGAAATATCTTCAATACCCACTTGTTTCCAATCTAGCTTCAACACAAAACGACATGATACTCGCGACTATACGTTGTCCGGACTTCGATTAGCACTTTGTAGCTTAGAATTGTACTCCAGTCTTCACTTTTAGGTGATATTTAAGAGCCTTTTTTTTGGAGTGGAATTTTCTGGAAATGTTTGGAGAGTTTTGGATGAACAAAATAAGGGTTTGACCCTTTTTATAGGGGCTGACCGCAACACTGTAGTAGCAGTGCTGTGTCTGCTTTTCGGCTCAGTTTGTAACGTCTATAATTCTCTACTCCGATATCCAATCGATGAGCGGTTTGTTGCATTATAAACTAAACTCGATGTACTTCATCTTAGAATTTTGAAACACCTTAAAACTCCTAATATTCATGGAGATATACCTCTCCAAAGTTGACTAAAAATCCTGTTTCAAATTTTTTGACAGATTTAATTTTCTTAATTTGCTTGGTCCCCGAGACTTCCATAGATTATTATATGAACTCAAACCCTCGTAACCATGAGATGAATGTGCCACGTCTAGACTTAACCAACTAACGCCCAATAGATTCCACGTACGCGACTACGAGGTGTAACATTCTCCCCCCTTTTTAAAACATTCGTCCTCGAATGTTGGAGTACCGGAGGGTTAATAATTTGTACGGAACGTTAGTAAGGTATCTCTCCTACAAGTCACAAGTCCTAACCACCTGTCTTACCTGATACGGTAATTAATGACGCGCGATTATACGATGATTAGAATAATATTTCTCATCCTATTAAGCTTCAAGGCGGGTTTAAATATAATTCTCACCTTGTAAGTGATTTGCGGATGTAGCCGAACCTTGCAAGAATTCTTTCGGAGTAGTATCATCTGTGATGGGGAATAAATGGGGATATTTGGACTTCATTTCTTCTTCGGCTTCCCATGTCATCTCTTCCCTATCTTTACTCCTCCACAGAACCTTCACTGAAGCCACGTCCTTGTTTCGGAGTCTGCAAACTTGTCTATCAAGAATAGCAACTGGTTGTTCCTCATATGTCAAATTTTTTGTAACTTGTATGTCATCCACATGTACGATTCTGGATGGGTCTCCAATACACTTCCTAAGCATGGACACATGGAAAACTGGATGAACCGCTTGCAGTTCTGATGGAAGCTCCAATTCATAAGTCACCCGGCCTACCTTTCGGATGATCTTATAAGGTCCGATATATCGGGGACTGAGTTTCCCTTTCTTACCAAACCGCATCACGCCTTTCATAGGTGATATCTTTAAAAACACCCAATCACCTACCTGGAACTCTAATTCCCGTCGTCGTACATCTGCATAAGATTTCTGACGGCTCTGAGCTGTGCGCAATCGTTCCTGAATCAGCTTTACCTTTTCAATAGCCTGATGAACAAGGTCTGGCCCAAATAAGTTTGCTTCTCCAACTTCGAACCAACCAGCAGGAGACCTACACTTCCTACCATAAAGAGCTTCATATGGATCCATTTTGATACTGGCATGGTAGCTATTGTTGTAAGCAAACTCTATCAAAGGCAAGTGATCATTCCAACTTCCTTGGAAATCCAGCACACAAGCTCGTAACATATCTTCTAAGGTCTGAATGGTCCGCTCAGCTTGCCCGTCTGACTGCGGATGGAAAGCCGTACTAAGATTTACTCGCGTACCAAGACTTTCCTGAAAAGATTTCCAGAACTTTGCTGTAAATTGTGCGCCCCTGTCTGAAATAATTGACAGCGGAATGCCATGAAGGCGCACAATCTCCTTAAGATATAGCTTAGCATAGTCTTCAGCGGTGTAGGTAGTTCTTACTGGCAAGAAATGAGCTGATTTAGTTAACCTGTCGTCAATCACCCAAATAGAATCAAATTTGTAACGAGAACGGGGCAATCTCGCGACAAAATCCATATTAATCACTTCCCACTTCCATGCTGGGATCTCCATTTCTTGTAATAACCCACTGGGTTTCTGATGTTCGATCTTCACCTGTTGGCAAGTGGGGCATTGAGCTACAAAGTTAGCAATATCTCTCTTCATGTCATTCCACCAGTAAAAGCTCTTGAGGTATTGGTACATCTTGGTGGACCCGGGATGAATTGAATACCGGGAGTGATGAAATTCTGATATGATCCTGTCCCGAAGCCCAGTTACATTTGGAACGCACAACCGACCTTGATATTTGAGAAAACCATTCGAATCCAGTTCGAAGGCTGAGATTCTATTCTGTTGCACTCCTTCCTTAATGTTAATTAAAACTGGATCTTCATACTGTTGAGTCTTTACATCTGAGGCAAGAGTCGATTGGGATATATTTTGTAGAGCAATTCCAGTGTCTTCCGAATCGAGTAAGCGAACTCCCAAATTTGCCAAGCGATGAAGTTCTCTAGTCATTTCTATTTTTTCTGTTGGCACGTGCAATAAACTTCCCATTGATTTACGACTTAGGGCATCAGCTACAACATTAGCTTTGCCGGGATGATATAAAATCTCCACATCGTAATCCTTTAGTAATTCGAGCCATCTTCGTTGCCTTAAATTCAATTCCTTTTGCTTAAATATATATTGAAGACTTTTATGGTCCGTATAGATATCGACCTGAACTCCATATAAGTAATGCCGCCATATCTTTAGAGCGTGAATTACTGCCGCCAGCTCTAGATCATGGGTTGGATAATTTTGCTCATGTTTCCGCAGTTGTCGGGAGGCATAAGCAATCACCTTACCATTTTGCATCAACACACATCCCAGACCAGTGCGTGATGCATCATAGTATACAGTGTAACCCTCGGTGCCTTCTTGAAGGGTGAGGACAGGAGCAGATATCAACTTATCTTTCAATTTCTGGAAACTCCGTTCGCACGCGTCCGACCATTGAAACTTGGCCCCCTTCTGAGTTAATTTTGTAAGGGGAGCTGCTATAGAAGAAAATCCCTCTACAAATCTTCGATAATACCCAGCAAGACCTAAGAAACTTCGGACTTCCGAAGCGGTCGTTGGTCGAGGCCAGTTCTTAACGGCTTCAATCTTCCACTCATCAACTTTAATACCTTCATCGGACACAATATGGCCGAGAAAAGCCACTGAAGTTAGCCAAAATTAACATTTGGAAAATTTCGCATACAACTTTTGATCTCGCAATGTTTGCAACACCTTTTGGAGGTGATCAGCATGTTCCCTCTCCGAACGAGAATATAACAAGATATCATCAATGAATACGATAACAAAAATATCCAAGAAGGGTCGGAATATGGTATTCATTAGTGCCATAAACGCCGCAGGAGCATTTGTCAATCCGAAAGACATAACTAAGAATTCAAAATGCCCATATCTCGTTCGAAAAGCTGTCTTCGAAATTTCTTCCCCTTTTACTCGTAACTGATGATACCCTGACCTTAAGTCAATCTTCGAAAAGCATTTAGCACCCTGTAACTGGTCAAACAAATCATCAATTCGGGGAAATGGATATTTGTTCTTGATAGTCACCTTATTCAACTGCCGATAGTCGATACACATTCTTAGTGAGCCATCCTTCTTGCGCACGAATAATACCGGTGCTCCCCATGGAGAAGTACTGGGCCTAATGAAGCCCTTGTCTAATAAATCCTGCAATTGCACCTTCAATTCACGCAACTCGGTGGGGGACATACGATATGGGGGAATAGGGATGGGTTGAGTGTCCGGATACACATCAATTGCAAATTCAATTTCCCTTTCGGGAGGGAGACCTGGTAATTCGTCGGGGAATACGTCCTGAAATTCATTGACTACAGGAACGGATTGTAAAGTTGGCGGTTCAGCTTCAGTACTCCTGACTCGAACCAAATGATAAATATACCCTTTAGAAATCATTTTTCGCGCCTTAAGGTAAGAAATAAATCTAGGCTTTGGTGCTGGGGTATTGCCTATCCATTTAAGAAATGGTTCACCCGGAAACTGAAATTTCACAGTTTTGGACCAACATTCCACATTGGCATAGCAAGAGGCTAGCCAATCCATTCCCATGATAGCGTCGAAGTCCACCATTTCTAACTCCACTAAATCAACCACTGTTTCACGACCACATATCATAACCACACATCTACGATAAATTTGTCTTGCAATAACAGGTTCCCCGACCGAAGTAGAAACTAAGAAAGGCTTGGACAAGGATTCGGGCTTTATACCGAACTTATCAGCAACATAAGGTGTGATATAAGATAGTGTGGAACCCAGATCGATCAATGTATAGACATCATAAGAACAAATGGATAAGATACCTGTCACAACATCTGGAGACGACTCAAGATCTTGCCGTCCTGCCAGTGCATAAATACGGTTTTGATTTCCGCCGGAAGCAGACACCTGACCTCTTCCCCTACCTCTACCTGCAGGGGCTGAAGAAGAACCTTGTCCAGGAGGGCGAACAGAAGATGAAGAACCTGCGATTGAACTTGTTGGCCGAGCCGGGCCTCCTCTACCACGAGATGGACAGTTTCCCATAACATGACCAGGCTACCCACAAGTGTAACACACCCCCATGCCTTGGCGGCACTGGCCAGAGTGGCCTTTACCGCACCGGTCACAACGGGGCAATGGAGGCCTTGCTTGGCTAGATTCTCCTCTGTGGGAAGAAACTGACGCTCTCGAGCCTCGACATGGCCCAGAATAAGTGGGTCTATCATGAATCTGCCTCTGGAATCTGGAAGGTGCACTAGTTGCTGAAGGATCGGATCTTCTATAAGAATGGGGCCTATAATCTTCCTGATAATCACCTGAATAACCTGCGGATCTGGCCCGCTTATGACTGCCCCTTCTCGATTCTTGCTCAGTCCGCTGTCGGCGTTCAAGGTCCTCCAAAATTTGGGCATACGCCTGAATACGAGCAATATCCATACCACTCTGTAATGAAGCCGTCATACAATCCTTAATCAAGTGAGGCCCAAGTCCCGTCACAAAATGATGCACCCTGTCTTCCATCTCAGCTACCATCGCCGGGGCGTATCTGGCCAAGAAATTAAACTTCAAACTATATTCCCGAACGCTCATATTATTTTGGCGAAGCAACAGAAATTCATCAGCTCTAGCTCTACGAACTTCAGCTGGCAAATAATGATCCAGAAAAGCTCTGGTAAATTCTGACCATACTGCTGGAGGTGCATTCGACCCTCTTGATTGCTGCCAAGTCTAATACCATACCGCAGCCACATCCCATAGTCTATGAGAAGCTAGCTCCACTGATTTTGTGTCAGAAGCATGCATTACCCTCAAAGCGCGGCCCATTCGATCTATAAAATTCAGCGGATCATCCTTCGGGTTTGTCCCCGTGAACACCGGAGGGTCCAAGGTATAAAAATCACGTACACGGGAACTAACAGCCCTTTCTGGAAGGCCAGCCTGCCGCTGAGTTTGAGCAGCCACCAATCTAGTAAATAATTGGACTGCGTCTCGCAAGTCCTGTCCTGTAGCGGCGGGGTCAGGAGCTGGAGGTTGAGGAGCCGGAAGGTCTGGAGCCCTATCTTGCTCTCCGCCACTTGATGAAGTAGGAGTAGCATGCGAGGGGGTAGCACTCTGAGCCTCGCCATGCTCTAACTCAGGTGGCGGTGCTCGGCTCGGGCCTTCCCCGGCAGCGCCCAGTATTTTACTAACTTTCTTCTTCCTCGGAGGCATCACTGAAAATTAAAAACGGAAAGATTAGATGGTTGCATTCTTAACTTGGCTCTATCGCACGATCTAGAACAATGAAGAAAAAGATCTTCCTAAATGTCTTGTAGCCTCCTAGCTATTGATATGGTGCACGACATATCGATACCAGGACTCTACTGGACACGGCTCATGGACATCCCTAGGACTGAACCGCTCTGATACCAATTTGTCACACCCCAACGAGGAGTATGACAGGCTCCGACCCGTAAGCCGAAGTCACATGACTTATCTGTTACTGGGACATCACATACCATAACTCAAAAACGTTTGCTCGCGGAAAAGGAGCCAACATAAAGGTATTCGATACATCAACATATATATATATATATATATACATGCGGACCGACAAGGTCGCTACAACATCAAGAATATCTTAAAGCCGACAAGGCAAATACAAACATATCCAGAAGCCAAAACAAGGCCGACAAGGCCGTACATAATATTTACATATCCCACAATGTCCATGAGCCTCTAGGAGTATACCTATGAACATATATTACACCAAAAGAAAAATACCCAAAAGATAGCAAGCCCGGAGTAGAGGTACTTGCTAGCATCGCTGAAACTGGGAAGTCCTACTATGGTTGCTCTTCAACGAATCTATCAGGGCATGCAGCACGAAATGCAGCGTCCCGTGCAAAGGGACGTCAGTACGGATAAAGTACTGAGTCTGTAAGGCAGGAGGACAACAACAATAATTAAGATAAAATGGAACATTAGTATAGGCAAAAGAAAAATCGAAAACCTGGAAGTAGCACTAATATGCAATGCATGATAAAATCATTTGTATGCTCATATGTATATATATCTGTATATAATAAACAGTATCCCTGCCCGGCCGTAAGGCTCGGTGTCATATATGTAAAATCATGCCCGGCCATTAAGGCTCGGTGTTATCATCATTAGCTCGCGTCCAGGCCTCCCGCGTCCGGGGCAATATCATAGCATGTCCACTGCAGTGGTGTGCGCATCTACGCGCCATGCCCGGCCGACTATAGCGCGGCACGGTGTCGTAAAATAGTGCAATACATGTATATATACGTATATACCATTATTGGATTGGACTGAAAAAAAAGAACTGTGCAGAGGCACAGAGTCCTGAAGGCATCCGCTTTTCTTCCGCGATGCGGAAGAAAAGTGCAAATGCCTGAAGCTTTTTGCACAGAACTCTGTTTTCCTTCCGTAGCACTGTTTTGAGGCTGGTTTTTGCATGAGAAAATCAAGGATCTTATTCTTGGCCTTTCGAGGTGACATAAGGTCGTTAACCCCCGAATAGTTTATGGAATTCATCTCGAGTCCAAAGGAATAATCGATGACGACGAGTGAAATAACGTCTTAAAACCAATCAAACCATAAGACCTTAAGATTGGAAATACGAGCATAGGCATGAAGTGACATTTGTTATGGAATGCTCGTGTTTATGTACTAATTGGATTCTGTCACACCCTGATCTTATTAGGGTGTGATGGGCACTCGACCCCACATACGGAGCCGAGCGAACCCGCAGACCCTGATTACACACATAATCTTTTTTGTTGAATTTTGAAAGTCAATTACGAACAAAATACATGTTGTGCTTTCGAAATCTTCTGCTTACTATTTCCAGAATTTAACAAATCTGTAATTCTACAAAATTTATTATATAGCACACCAAATCGCATATCGGCTGATGGAGCCGCTTACAGACTGACTATCACTACCCACGACGCTGTCTGCAAAGTCTCTAATACTGATAAGACATCACAACATACATACCCTGACTCGGCAGTACTCCTGGAGGAAATGGAGCCCGCCAATCCGTTGGGCCATCTTCAGCTCATCTCGTCTAACCATTTGTGGGTACCTGCGCGGCATGAAACGCAACCCTCGAAGAACAGGGGGTCAGTACGGATATGTACTGAATATGTAAGGCATGAGTACGGAAAACGAAACCATGACTGATATAGACAGAACAACATACAAAAGCTTATTCAGAAATATCAAACACTTATCGTTTTTCTTTTCCAGACACGAATCATACTTACTCACCTCGTATACTAGACAGATTACAGAACGTACAAATTGTTTAAATGACATCATATAGCAGACGGAATACAGAATATACGGAAGGTCAGAATACTTACTCTCCAACGTAAGTCATACGTATCAGGATCGGATATCGTATCATATACGCGGCAACCCCGGGGACAAATAACACGCCGGGACAAGTGCCATATCATACAGACGATAATCTCGGGGACAAATAGCACGCCGAGGGACGGTCACACCATATCATATGCATGGTGGCCTCGGGGACAGATAACACGCCGAGGAACCGATGAACAGTGCCAATGAATGCGCACGATAGCATAGGAACGTGGCTGCCACTCCTGCCTTTGGCGCCACAGCACATCTAACTTCCAGAAGTTTTTCTCCGATCTCCGTCACACATCACACATAACCACGGTACCCGGGGGCGGACAGATAACACAGCACCCCGAGCCCGGACACATCATACTTCGTAACATAACCTCGGTAACCGGGGACAGACAGATAACACGGTACCCCGGAACCGGACACATCATACTTCAGAATTCATATATGGAACTCGGCCCTCAACAGAGGACTCGGCGAACTATCCGCACGATACATACCGGCCCGGGACTCGGCGAAGGAAGTCATAACATATGCACGAGCAGAGTCGTGAAGAATCAAATGCGCATAAATCAAGCTCAATAAGTTAATCAAACGTATTCTCAGAATGTCCATACAGATCACTTATTACAGATTACTTTATGTCAAATTACTTTTAACAGAATATTTCTATCAAAGTACTTATCGCTTTTACTCAATCAGAATACATGTTCCAAATTGCTTGCATCGGATTACCCATAACCGACTACTTATGTCCGAATACATATATCAAAAGGGTTATGACGGAATACTTATAGACATGTGGGGGTCCAGAACGAGTTTCGGGTCAATCGGAGTTAGTATGCAAAAGTTACGAGCGTTCGAAGTACAGAACGCTCTATAATCATTTCAGAAGCTTTTCTTGGAAAACCAAAGCTGTAATTAGGTTAACTACCTTTTAGACATGATTATGGATCAAACCAAATAGAACTCTTGGAATCATACGTACGTCGGAACACTTAAGTCAGAATAGATATATCAAAAGGGTTATGCCAGGATACTTAATTCCACATATTTATATCGGAATGTTCAGATCAGAGTACCTACTTGTATCGGAATTTCTCATATCGGAACACTTATGCCAAATACTTACGTCAGAACATTTGTGTTGGCATGATTAGCCCAGAGGGTTTACATCAAACTACTTAGATCACGATTCGCCTATCAGGCTCATTTGATACTTAAGTTAGGGAAAACATACAGATCACAGACAGACTCAGAATTACAGAATGGAGTAACCTCAAGATACATATCATATCATATCCTACATGGCTCTAGGGCATGCCAAAAGAAAGAAAGGTAAGCCTCACATACCTGAGCGACGACCAACTAGTTGCGCTTACTTTCCCAACTCGATACTCTACATACAAAGGAATTCATCCATTCGTTAGTTCCATTATCATATACATACTTCAACCCTTCAAACATATTCACTTATTTTCTGCCGGAATTTCGGCAGCATTTTCCCTGTAATTGTACCAACCCCGAGAATATGGCTCGGCCCAATTCAACGACAACCCAAACAGCAACCAAGCTATAGCATTAATAATCAATTCAAGAATACGTTTTAACATTGATGACTCCTACACAACCCAACAACATAACCTCATATTCAATTCAACTACTTGCATTCAAACCAGCATCAACGTTCATACATTCAATTACTAATCCGAACCCAATCAAAACAATATTGCCAATCCTTTAAACAATTCACACGACATTACAAACAACCCAACCAACACTCCAACTTACCCGAATTCATCCCCAAACCCGAGAACACACTAAACACATTCTTTCCTTCCCAATTCACACATTATGTTACAATACATTCATTTACAACTTCATTTCATAAATTCAAGAAACCGCATCACGACTACATTACAATCACATTAGCTTCCACAACAAACCATAAACTACTATAATCTTAACTTTGAATCATTAAGCTTCTTTTTGCATTACAAACTTCACAACAACACAACTAATACACTAAATAAAATTAATTCATCCCTCCTTCCAACATACAACACCACACGGCCACATTACCAAATACACACCCACACGGCCACATTAACCACATGCATATTTTCATGCACTTTTCATCTATCTTTATACATTACAACCACAAGTAACACATTACATGGAATTAATCCAATCTTTCCACATTACAACACACACCCACGGCTAGCCACACTACACACACAAGTTTCATGAATTAAATCCTTTTCCACACACTTCAACATACACAAATCACCCATAACATAAGTAAAAGAGAATTGAACCATACCTTTCCATTCATCTTCTTCCACCTCTTGGCTAAGCCATATTTTTGCAAGAATGAATACCCTACTTGCTCCAACAACTCCACCATGTTAACAAGCATCCTCCAATTAGTAAGAAAACCAAAAGAAAATATTTCTCCAACATCAAAAGGGAGGGGCTGGTTTCAACCAGCCCCTAGTAGAGACCCTCACCCTTTTTTTTTTTTTTTTTTTTGTGTTTTATTTTTCTATTCTTGGTCTTGAATTGGAAAGATGATCACTTATATATATCCACATAATTCAATCATGTGAGGGGCACATGCCCCTCTCTAGAAGTTTCTTATATTTTCTTGAAACTTTTCCTTCAATTAAAAGATGAATCAAGTCTTGTCTTGCACACTTTGACCCCTATGTTCTCCAACAAATGGCCAATGTGACCCTTTGAACCTTCATGATTTTTTTTTTGTGAAATTCCCGTTCCGCCCCTCGACTTTTCTCAATATGACCATTTTACCCCTAACCTTCCACATTGTTTCCATTGATCATTTTGCAATTTCTCTTCTTGCCCTTAGCCTCTCACAATATTTTCATACTAATAATGGTCATAAATGGTATTCTTAACGACTTGCGCGTTAATGCAGTTTTTTTTTTTAAAATGGTTTCGTCCTTAACTTCCCACGACGACTTTGAAATATCCAAACGTTCAAAATACGGGCTATAACAGATTCGTGCCAAAGAAAGAGTGAACGAACACCTTACATACCTTATCCGTCGAGCCTCCACTTAAGAATTCCTTATATCGACGCTTGCCCTTCACCCGAGCCTATAAATCAAGAAAGATATCATTTATCACACCTTCATCATAAGTCCATCAAACTTATAAGTATTAATTGTGGAAGACTAATTTGCCTATTTCATGAGCACCCATTTAGGGAAGTCTAATTCGGGTTTACAAAAATTTGGGCAGCATTTCCTCGATATCATCGGCTTCCTCCAAATATCAAAACAACTCCCAAACAATACCAACAACATCAACAACAACATCCTTAACAATCTACAAGACAATTATATATATTTTCATCCAAAATCCTCTACCAACCTCAATCCATAAGCCAACAACATCAATACAATAAATTACCACTTTTATTCTTAAACTACTCCTTAATCAATGTTAATAAGGAAAAGGATTCAAGGATTCATACCTTATATTCACTAAAGTGGAAATATCTTCAATGCCCACTTGTTTCCAATCTAGCTTCAACACAAAACGACATGATACTCGCGACTATACGTTGTCCGGACTTCGATTAGCACTTTGTAGCTTAGAATTGTGCTCCAGTCTTCACTTTTAGGTGATATTTAAGAGCCTTTTTTTTTGGAGTGGAATTTTCTGGAAATGTTTGGAGAGTTTTGGATGAACAAAATAAGGGTTTGACCCTTTTTATAGGGGCTGGCCGCAGCACTATAGCTACAGTATGTGTAGCGGTACTGTAGCAGTGCTGTGTCTGCTTGTCGGCTCAGTTTGTAACGTCTATAATTCTCTACTCCGATATCCAATCGACGAGCGGTTTGTTGCATTATAAACTAAACTCGACGTACTTCATCTTAGAATTTTGAAACACCTTAAAACTCCTAATATTCATGGAGATATACCCATCCAAAGATGACTAAAAATCCTGTTTCAAATTTTTTGACAGATTTAATTTTCTTAATTTGCTTGGTCCCCGAGACTTCCATAGATTATTATATGAACTCAAACCCTCGTAACCATGAGATGAATGTGCCACGTCTAGACTTAACCAACTAACGCCCAATAGATTCCACGTACGCGACTACGAGGTGTAACATTAAGAATCTGTCCGCTCTAGCTCGACGGACCTCGGGTGGCAAATAGTGTCGAATAAAAGCATCTACGAACTCTTGCCAAACCGGAGGAGGCGCATTCTCTCCTCTTGATAATACCCAGTTGTTGTACCATAACACTGCCACATCCCGGAGTCTATAGAATGCCAACTCCACGGATTCAGTTTTGGAGGCATGGACGATCTTCAATGTCCTCAACATTTCATCAATGAAACCTTGTGGGTCTTCCTCCGGCTTTGACCCGAAGAACTCCGGAGGATTTAGACTCATAAAATCACGGGCCTTTGTACTTGCTGCCCGATCGCTTGAACCCATATTCTGTCATTGTGCCTGTGCGGCAACCAATTGTGTCAATAATTGGATGGCCTCAGTCATTTGTTGACCCGAAGTAACCGACGGAGGAATTGGAGCTGGGGCTCCTCCTTGCTCTTCCAGATTAGGCGGGGTAGAAGAAATATTAGACAAGGCCTCGTTGTGTGATTCGCCTTCTTCTATGTTCATTGGAGGCTCTCTTTCTACCCGCCTCTTTGTCGTAGTCTTTCCCTTCTGGGCGGTTGTAGATTTTCCCTTTGGCGGCATTCTGAAACCATAACACACTATCAGGGAGGATAAAATCTTATGCATGGCTCTATCGCACGATCTCATGAAAAGAAAGATGGTCACTTTTCCTAAATGCCCTGTAGCCTCTTGTTTATTGATGTGGCGTGCTACACACCATAAACAAGACACTACTAGACACGGCCCGTCTAGGGGCCGTGACGGGTACCCGGGGCTAACCGCCGAGCACTGCTCGTACTAGTTCTTAGGCTTATTTAACAATCATTTATCAGATTCATGCTCGATTTATAAGAAAACCCGTTTTCCTTTAGAAACATAATGTTTTTATACACATGAGCCCTTAGGCCAGCAAAATAATATATATATATATATATATATATATATATATATATATATATATATATATATATATATATATATATATATATATGTATGTATGTATCTATTTACACAATGACCACGCCGTGAAACCACATGACCCACATTGAGTATCTACGAGCCTCTATGAGATGACATCTACGATTGTACACAAAAGAATCATCATAGGCACCTCCAGGACAATGGGGTGCTTTCAGTCAGCTAACAGCCTCTAAGAATCTGGAGCAACATCTCCTCCCTGTCTACCTGTGGGCATGAACACAACGTCCAAAGAAAACGGACGTCAGTACGAATATTGTACTGAGTATGTAAGGCAGGAATGAAGTAAACAAACATAATTGAGGGATCAGGAATCATGAGAGAAGGATATAACCTGAATGTATATCATGGACAACTGTCACACCCTAACCTTACCAGGGTGCGATGGGCACCCGACCCTTAGGTAGGGCCGAGCGAACCCGCAGACTCTTATTACACACATGATCTCTTTGGACTTTTAAATCAAATACAAATGAAATTCATAGTAAATGCTTTCAGAATATTCTTTTCATCTTTCTTTAATCAAATAAAATCTGTAACCATATGGACTTTATAACATAACACAAAATGACACACCGGCTGATGGAGCCGCTTACAGACTGACTTCCAATACCCACGACTCTGTCTGCAAAGTCTCTAACATTTATCAGAAATCATAACAGATATACTCTGACTCGGCAGCACTCCAGGAGCAAGTGGAGCTTGCCAACGCCGCTGGAACATCTTCTATATTGACTTCTACTCATCTGGGTGTACCTGCGCGGCATGAAACGCAGCCCCCGAAGAAAGGGGGTCAGTACGGAATATGTACTGAGTATGTAAAGCATGAAATACAGAAAGCAGAACCATAATCGAAACGAACAGTACAAGAGTGAGTACATTATCCAGATTACCAAAGCGCTTATTTTCCAATCACAAATCGTGTATGCAGATGTCATATGTCAGAAAAAGTACAGATCCAGAATATCAGAATGATTGTTTCCCAACCACAGATCATATATGCCGAAGTCATATGTCAGAAGAAGTACAGATCCAGAGTGTCAGAATTTTTGTTTTTTCCAGACACAGATTATGTATATCAGAATCTTATATCGTATGTGTGCATATAACAGATCCCGGCCCTCTCGTGAGGGACGCGGTGAACAGAATCATATAACAGATCCCGACCCTCTGGTAAGGGACGCGGTGAACAGAATGATCATATGCCAAAATCATATATCATATATGCATGTAACAGATCCCGGCCCTTTAGTGAGGGACGCGGTGAACAGAATTATCAATGCATGTCAGAATCATATACCATATGTGCAGATAACAGATCCCGGCCCTCTATTGCGGAACGCGGTGAACAGAATCATCATGTGCCATCCTGGCCGCCATCCCCATATCATCATATACAGATATACATATAACAGAACCCGGCCCGCAAGGGAGAGGGACGCGGTGAACAATGCAGAGGAAGGCGCACGATAACAGAACCTGGCCCGGGACGCAGTGAATAACATACTGAGACTTGCACGAACAGAGTAGTGCGAAACCATATGCAAACAAATCCAGACTCGATAGATACATACACTTACCGAGGTTCGAAGGATCATAAACACGTTTCAAGTCAATCGGAGTTAGTATATGAAAGTTACAGACATTTTTACCACAGAACTTTTACGAACATTTCAAAGCAAATCCGAGATCTTTTACGAAAGTTAGGGACATTTTACTACAGAAACCTTTTTGAACGTTCCAGAAGCTATTTTTAGAAAATCAAAGCAACAATCATATTAGGTACCTTTTGAATATCGTTATGGATCGAATCAAATAAAGCTTTTAGAACCATATGTACGTATCAAAATAAATCAAAGACTCAACGGAATAATCAAATGTGCTATCAAAATCCAGACATTAGTCATACCAATATCTCTCGAATACCATACGAAAATATATCAAACAGAACTTCGGACATTAACACATACAAAACTCTTTTAGGAACAAAACTCTTCATGCTCATCTCGTTGTCCAATCCTATAATAAGATCGATCATATGGAATATACTCATATCAAGAAGTGAATAAGAATCGTAAACAAACTCAGAATCAAAGAATAGAGTAATCCCCAGAGTACATAGCATACCTTATTTGGCTCTAGGACATGCCAAAAGAAAGAAAGGGTAAGCCTTACATACCTGTTCGACCGCTTATAAGCTACGCTTATTCGTCCAAGCTTGTAAATCTACATTTAAAAGGAATTTATGCTAATGTTAGCCTTTTCGTCGCACATTTGTACCATATTTCAAATCATACTATTTTATATTTTGCCGAAAATCGGGCAGCATCTCCCCTGTTTATATGCCTAGCCCGAATTCTCAATTCAGCAACCAACAACAACAACAACAACAATACCAACATTAATCATAATATTTCCAATACCAACGTATGCCATAAAACAGCCCACACATTATTTTCTAAATTCCTCAACCAACCAAATTTGCGATATAACTATTTAATAATTTTATTTTCGTAAGGGAGTCAAAATTAATACTAACAACATCAATAACGACATCCTCCACATTCCACAAGTTGAGTACATTTATTTCCATTCAAAATTCTCTTCAAATCTCATTCCATAATTCACAACGCCAACAAACGAATTTATCACACTATTTTCTCCGTTCTAGTTCGGTAGAACTCTAAATAAACTTATTAGCAATGAAAAGGAACCTTAATCTTACCTCAAGTGTGCAGCCACCACGTCCACCCCCTTCTTTTTGGTTGATTTTTAGCTCAAATTGGAGGCAACGCAACATAGAACACTTTTCTCTTCACGGGCTTAGGGATTCGGGGCTCAGATTTTGGTCAAAATTGATCTTTTCTCTCTAAGCTCTCTTCTCTCTTTTTCTCCAGAATTTTCTGGGTGTTTTGTTCTGAAAAATGAGGAGAAAAGGCTGATATATCACTTAAATAAACACGGGTCATGGGCCTAACCCGGTTGGGCCCGGATTGGGCCTAGCCCACTGACCTTCCTGCCTTAAAACGTCCATATCTCCTTATCCCGATGTCGCCTGCGGACCCACGACCTATGGTTGGAAAGATAATTCATTTATTGACAACTTATAATCTCCTTATAATACCGTTTTTTCCCCTCGAAGTCAGATCACCCGAAAACGTTACTTAAAAATATTTGTTTGGAGGACTTCCACTTTGATTTGGCTCAAGGGTCCTTCTTGAGTTGTGTTTAACTTCACATATGTGATTCGTATAACTTGTCACGTGTTCCCAAAAAAATCTCGATGTGTGGGCCCCACCTCCGCTTACGAATAATCCGACGTACAAAAAAATACGAAATATAATACTATCAACGAGAGTTTAAATTATGTAGTAACAACGTGATTGTCAATGTTTGAGGAAGCACGTGTCACGCTCAGGCTCTTAAAATGCGGGGTATAACAACAACATACTCTCTTCATATATCGCATTTTACATAATCATAGTATACATGCTATCACATCCCATACATCATCACATACATCATCATATACGTCATATACGTCATCACATACATCCTCACATCGTAATCCGCATCGTTACCCGCATCCGGGTAAACCTCATATGTTGCCCACTACTGGTGATCATGCCTGACCCTCTAGGCTCGGTGTAGACATAGCAGCCCGCATTAGCGGTGACATACCAGGCCATATAGGCGCGGTGGAATCATACGCAACCCGCATTAGCGGTGACATGCCCGGCCATATAGGCGCGGTGGAATCATATCATCACAAAATCAATCATAACACATCACTATTCCACATCTCATGCCATAGCATCATGTTATCATTTCTTGGTATTCCATGCATCCCATAGTCGTATTACAAGTTAGCATTATTCATCATCTTATTGTCATAGCATACATTAGCATTAAGAGCATACATTAGGCTTTAAGGCAACCACACTATGTCGGGGTGACGTAAGGTCGTGAACCCCCGATTGTATTATGGACATTTTATGAGTATCATGCCTCGCCTTGAAGGAAATAAAGCATAAGGCGAGTGTTAAAAATAATAACATCATTAGCATTGTAGGAACATTGTGCCACAATTTCTTGAATCTCTATACTGTAGCTCATTTGTCATTATTATCATGCTTATAGGTGATTCGATATATAGAAGGACTCATAAGCTTCATCTTATAGAAGGATTTTGGAAAACTTAAAGGATTCATGCCTTTTGAAAGAAGAGTTAAGCCTCACATACCTTTCTCGTTTAAGCAATCTAGCGTTCGCTTATTCTCCTTCAATGTCACGTCTCTGCCTTCAAAAGAGGATTCGTACTAACGTTAGTTAATCAACTATAAGAACGCACTACTATTTCTAGAGACAATTGGGCAGCACTTCCTTTGTTTATACTACTTTTCCCATATTCCATATCAACTCCCAACACTCACAACAACAATTACACTATAGCAATCAACAATCATCATTCATATACAATGACCATGATCCACCATTTCTCTTCATTTTTCCCACATTTATGGTTTTGGGTTCACTATCGTATTTTCTCATGTATCACACTTATCTCATGGTCTACCTGTCATTTATAACGTATTCATACTCACAACACACTAACATTCATGATTCAATTCAACTACCATTCACTCATGGCACTATTCACTCATTTATGACCCATTTGCTATGCTTCTCTACAATTCGGGTATCTTAACCTTACAATACCTTAAACAACATGAAATGGTCATGAAACTTACCTTGGATGATGGTTGAACAAGTCTTGAGTGGAGTTTCTCCTTAAGCACCAAAACCCTATCTCCTCTCTTTTGGTTTTCTTTGCGGAAGATGAACTTTACTTGGGTTTCATACACTTTGATTCATGGACTATGTGTTGTTGATCTTAGTTCCCCTTTGATTTCTCTTGTAGTTGAAGAGTAGGGAGGTTTCTAGATGTTTCTTGAAGTGTAGAGTGAGAGTGGAATGAAAAAGGGGTCTTTATACTTAAACTTAAATCTGCCCGACCATATTATACCGACCAAACATACGGTCCGTACTATTTATACGAACCGTATGTATGGCCGTATGTTTGGTCCAGTAGCTGGTGGCCTTCTTGGCTAATTATACGGTCCAACATACGGCTGGTACAATTTATACGGTCCGTAGGTTGGGCCATATAATGCCCAGTGATTTCGTTTTCGTTCTCGTTGTCTCATTTGATCTCCGATCCTTATGGAACCTTTTTAGAACTTGTTTAACATCTCAACATCAACCTTAGGGACATTATTACACTTCTCTAAGACATCATTATGCCATCATGGACTTGTTGCTCGAAATTCTTATCTGATACACAACGTATGATTCGCTTTCCTTAACAACATTCTTTCCTTGCATTGTATGCCTTTAAAATCTCGTTGAGGGTCATCTAATACTTTTTCTTACTCGTCAAAACATCGCATATGCTATGTCCTCTGCTAGCCTGTTCCCTGTACATAAACGGGGAATTTTTCCATGGTGTAACATAACCCTTCTTTTGTAACATAACCCTTCTTTCATAAGGCATGGTTCTTTGGCCAATCATCTAAATCTTCTACGAGCTTATGATATTATCCAAATGCTTCTATCTTCAAAGCTACTAAGCTTATGATTCTCGATATGCTACGATTGTACTAAGTTCCTCGTATGACGAGTAGGTCTATTAAGGTAAATGTGATAGTTGACAATAGTAGTGATAATGATGTTGATGACGATTGTGCTAACGATGTAAATTAATAAAAAATGCTTATGAGGTATTATGTATATGTGTCTATGTATGACTAATATGGAACCCCGAGCTTATGAGGCCGGGTAAGATATGTAAATAAGTATGTATATGATTACGTAATGCGCGCACACCTCTGCAGATGGTACCGATAACCCTGAAGCCTTGGTAGGGCCAGGTAGATGTAACCCTGAAGCCTTGGTAGGGCCAGGTATGAGTAACCTTGAGCCTTGGTTGGCCAAGTATGTATGAAACACCGATCCTGTATGGTCGGGTATGCTATATAAATGTTATGTATATGATATAATTATGTATATGATATGGTTACGAGTATGAATACGAATATGA
This sequence comes from Lycium barbarum, assembly GCF_019175385.1. NCBI lineage: Eukaryota > Viridiplantae > Streptophyta > Magnoliopsida > Solanales > Solanaceae > Lycium > Lycium barbarum. The sequence goes on along the minus strand of NC_083337.1, from coordinate 79,730,526 downwards.
TACGATATGAATGTGAATAAAGGTATGTATACGAATACGAGTACAAATACAGAACAGAAAGATCCTATGCACGGCAAGTAAGTGCCTATGACGATGATATTACTATCTCCCATCTTGTGCTATTTCTCATGTTGCTTATTATGATTCTATATTGATATTGATCATGCTTTACATACTCAGTACATTCTTCATACTGACGTCCTTTTGTTTGTGGACGCTGCGTCATGCCCGCAGGTGCACAGGGAGACAGGCTCGATCCATAGCGGTTTTCTCAGAGACTACCTAGCAGAGCTCCATTTCATTCGGAGCCATAGCTTTTGGGTACTTATTCTTTTGTGTACATAATTATGGGCATAGCGGGGTCCTGTCTCGCTTATGTGATATGTTATACTCTTCTTAGAGGCTCGTAGACATGTATATGTGGTTAGAGATGTCTGGTCTTGTCGGCCTATATTTTGTATATCATTTTGATAGCCTTGTTGGTTGATGTACATTGACGTGGTATAGATGCCAACCGTGATATGAAAGCATTGTCGTCCGATGGGACTGGCATGAATTATGAATAGAAATGTATGTTTAATTATGTGGCTCACCTAGATGTAGGCTTATGTGTAAGGTAAGGGGTGCTCGGGTGGGCTAGCACCGGGCGTTCATCGCGGCCCTCTAGACGGGTCATGACAAAAGTGGTATCCGAGCAGTTTAGTCCTAGGGTGTGTCTACGAGCCGTGTCTAGTAGAGTCTTGGTTATGGGTGTGTTGCGCGCCACACCTATAAACAACAAGCTGCAGACAGTTTAGGAATAAATAACCTTCTTTCTTCATAAGAATCGTGCGATAGAGCTATGGTATAAGAAATTCTTGTCCCTTAATCGTGTGTTGCGTATTTCAGAAATGCCTGTAAAGAGAAAGGCTACAGCAGCCCAAAAGGGCAACACGGTGGCAGAAAAGCGGGCTGAAAGAGCACCGCCACTGGTAGTAGAGGAAGGTGAGTCCCAGAGTGCGGCTCAATCTCAGTCCTCCCGTTCAGTACCTATATTAGAGAAGCGCGAGGGAGCCTCAGCCCCAGCTCCAACACCTCCAGCTCCTCCACCGGATGCTTCAGGCCAAGATGTAAAAGAGGCCATACATTTGCTTACACAGTTGGTTACTGCTCAGAGTCAGAGACAAAGTACAGGGCAGGGTGATAGGGCTGTTAGTGCAAGAGCCTGTGACTTCATCACTTTGAACCCTCCGAAATTCTTTGGATCAAAGCCGGAGGAGGGCCCTCAGGATTTCATTGATGGTATGTTGAGGACGCTTCGATTGATACATGCTTCGGACACTGAGTCGGTGGAGTTAGCGTCGTATAGATTGAGAGATGTCTCTATCCAATGGTATACGGTTTGGATGGCTTCACGGGGAGCCAATGCACCTCCCTCGGTTTGGCAAGAGTTTGTTGATGCTTTCCTCCAACACTATATGCCTCCAGAAGTTTGGCGAGCTAGGGCCGATAAATTCTTAAATTTGAGGCAAGGTAGCATGAGTGCTCTAGAGTATAGCCTCCGCTTCAATTCTTTGGCTAGGTATGCTTCGGCCATGGTAGCGGATATGGGTGACTGAGTGCACCGATTTGTAAAAGACCTAGGGCCACATTTGATAGATAGATGTTTGACCGCGTCCCTTCAGGACAATATGGATATCGCACGCATTCAGGCTCATGCTCAGAACTTAGAAGAAAGTTTACAACAGTAGAGAAGTGAACGCGAGCAAGATAGGGGTCATAGCAAGAGGGCCAGATCTTCAGGTCCGATGAGTGAGTTCAGAGGTAGGCACAGGTAGCAGATGTCTAGGCACTCAGGCTATTCTATGACTGGTGCACCTCTACGGTTTTCAAGCCAGAGATTCGACAGATCTACTCGTTCCGGGCCGAGTCAGAGTTATTCGGGGTCTCAGTTGAAAGATGATTTGGGTCAGGCAAGGCCACCCGCACTACGATGTTCCCAGTGTGGGAAGTTACATTGGGGTCGATGCCGATTGGGTTCGGATGCTTGCTATTCATGTGGTCGACCAGGCCATATCATGCGTGATTGCCCCTCAGTTCATGGTACAGGTAGGACCCAGCCTTCAGGGTTGATAGCTGGATCTTCAGCATTTGTACGCCCTATGGGGCCAGGTTCACATGCACCAGTCGGCCATGGTAGAGGTAGAGGGAGAGCTCCCAGTTCTAGCAGTCCTCAGCACCGTGTTTATGTTTTGGCTGGACGCCAAGATCGTGAGTCTTCCCCTGACGTAGTCACAGGTATATTATCGGTATTCTCTCATGATGTATATGCTTTGATTGATCCGGGCTCCACCTTGTCATATGTTACTCCGTATGTTGCGGGTCGATTTAGAGTTGAACCGGAGTCAATTAAACCTTTTGAGGTGTCTACACCCGTGGGTGAATCGGTAATAGCTAGCCGGATATATAGAAATTGCATAGTTTTGATTTGTGATCGCCGTACTATAGTTGACTTGCATGAGCTAAAGATGGTAGACTTTGATGTCATTATGGGCATGGATTGGTTGGCCTCTTGCTATGCCAATGTTGATTGTAGAATGAAGATGGTTCGTTTCCAATTTCTGGGAGAACCAGTCTTAGAATGGAAAGGGAATACGGCATCACCAAAGGGTAGGTTTATTTCCTATCTAAAGGCAAGGAAAATGATCACGAAAGGATGTATCTATCATCTAGTTCGGGTTCAAGATGTAGAAGCTGAATTGCCGACTCTTCAGACAGTTCCTGTAGTAAACGCATTTCCGGATGTGTTCCCGGAAGAGCTTCCAGGCCTTCCTCCCGAGCGGGAGATTGATTTTGCCATTGATGTGTTGCCAGGCACCAAGCCCATATCTATTCCTCCTTATAGAATGGCTCCCGCAGAATTGAAAGAGTTGAAGGAGCAATTGAAGGATTTGCTTGAAAAAGGCTTTATTAGGCCTAGTTTATCCCCGTGGGGAGCACCCGTACTGTTCGTCCGAAAGAAAGATGGCTCCTTGAGAGTGTGCATTGATTATCGCCAATTGAACAAGGTGACGATTAAGAATAAATATCCTCTTCCGAGGATTGATGATTTATTTGATCAATTGCAAGGTGCCAAATGGTTTTCAAAGATTGAGTTGAGGTCTGAGTATCACCAAGTGAGAGTTAGGGAGAAGGATATCCTTAAGACAGCCTTCAGAACAAGATATGGTCATTTTGAGTTTCGGGTAATGTCATTTGGGCTAACTAATGTGCCGGCGGCATTTATGGATTTGATGAATAATGTGTTCAGGCCTTTTCTGGATTTATTTGTGATTGTATTTATCGACGACATCTTGGTATATTCTAGATCCGAGGCAGAGCATGCGAATCATTTGCGTACTGTCCTCGGTGTTCTTCAAACTCGAGAGTTGTTTGCAAAGTTTTCCAAATGCGAGTTTTGGTTGAACTCAGTGGCATTCCTGGGGCATATTGTTGCGGCCGATGACATTCGAGTGGATAGTCAAAATATTGAGGCCGTGAAAACTTGGACAAGGCCCATAACTCCTACGGAGGTTCGTAGCTTTCTGGGCTTAGCAGGTTATTACAGGAGGTTCGTTGAAGGTTTTTCTTATATTTCTGCACCGCTCACAAAGTTGACCCAGAAATCGGAAAAGTTTCAATGGACAGACGCTTGTGAACGTAGCTTCCAAGAGTTGAAAGGTAGATTGACTTCTGCCCCAGTTTTGAGACTTCCAGAAGGATTGGAAGGATATGTTGTCTATTGTGATGCTTCAGGTGTTGGGCTAGGCTGTGTATTGATGCAACATGGCAAAGTGATTGCGTATGCTTCAAGGCAATTGCTAAAACATGAGTAGAATTATCCAACCCATGATCTAGAATTGGCCGCAGTGGTTCATGCATTAAAGATATGGAGACATTATCTATATGGTGTCCATGTGGATATTTATACAGATCATAAGATCCTTCAGTATATCTTCAAGCGGAAAGAGTTGAATTTGCGGTAACGACGATGGTTAGAATTGCTAAAAGATTACGACGTTGATATCTTATATCACCCTGGAAAGGCAAATGTTGTAGCTGATGCTCCTAGCCGCAGATCGATGGGAAGTTTATGTGATGTACGACTAGAGAAGAGGGAAATGGCCTATGAGCTCCAGCAGTTAGCTAGCCTAGGAGTTCGAGTGGTGGACTCAGGTAGCAGGGGAGCTACTATTCAGAATTCAGTAGTCTCGTCGCTAGTAGCAGAAGTGAAAGAGCGACAATATAAAGATCTCATGCTAATGCATTACAGAGATACACTCCCTCAGAAAGAGGAGTCATCATTTGATATCACAGGAGACGGAGTTCTCCGATGCCGAGGCAAAGTATGCGTTCCTGATGTGGCAGGATTACGCCACCAGATACTGAGGGAAGCTCATTGCTCCCGTTATTCTGTTCACCCCGGAGCGACGAAAATGTATCATGACCTCAAGTCGATATATTGGTGGAATGGAATGAAGAAAGATATAGTGGAATTCGTAGCTCAATGTCCCAATTGTCAATAAGTGAAAATCGAGCACCAAAAGCCGGGTGGATTATTGCAAGCTATAGAAATCCCAACTTGGAAGTGGGAAGTGATTAACATGGACTTCATTACAGGCTTACCCCGTTCTCGCCGTAAGTATGATTCCATATGGGTGATTGTGGATAGACTAACCAAGTCAGCTCATTTCTTACCAGTCAGAACGACGCATGTGGCAGGAGATTATGCAAAGCTTTATATTAAAGAGATAGTAAGACTCCATGGTGTTCCAATATCTATTATCTCAGACAGAGGAACTCAGTTTACAGCCAAGTTTTGGAAGTCTTTCCAAGAGGGTCTAGGGACCCAAGTGAGCCTTAGTATGACATTTCACCCGCAGACTGATGGACAAGTCGAGCGTACCATTCAGACTCTTGGAGATATGTTGCGGGCATGTATGATAGATTTTGGAGGAAATTAGGATGACCATTTACCACTCATTGAATTTGCTTACAATAACAGTTATCATTCTAGCATCCAAGTGGCACCGTATGAAGCTTTGTATGGGCGAAAGTGTAGATCCCCAATTGGGTGGTTCGAAACAGGAGAGGCCAGACTGATAGGGCCAGACTTGGTCCAGCAAGCCATGGAGAAAGTCAAGCTCATACAAGATCGGTTATTAGCAGCCGAAAGTCGTCAAAAGTCCTATGCAGACAATCGTCGAAGAGACTTAGAGTTTCAAGTGAAAGATTGGGTATTCTTGAAAGTGTCACCGATGAAAGGTGTAATGAGATTTGGTAAAAAGGGGAAGCTTAGTCCCCGGTACATTAGACCTTATGAGATTGTGCGCAAAGTGGGCAAAGTGGCCTACTAATTAGATCTACCTCCGGATTTGGAGTCAGTTCACCCAGTTTTCTATGTCTCGATGCTTCGAAAATGTGTTGGAGATCCTACTAGGATCGTGCCAATAAGCGATGTGCAAGTAACAGAGAAGTTGACTTATGAAGAAGTGCCCATTGCCATACTAGATAGGCAAGTACGGAGGCTTAGAAACAAAGAAGTGGCCTCAGTTAAGGTTTTATGGAGAAGCAGTAAATGAGAAGAAATGACATGGGTGTTATATCCCGCATTTTGTACATTCAGATAATTTAAGATGATTGCGGGAGGTTAAGAGCAAGCCTATATTTTTTATTTTCGTTTGGCACACAAGTTGCTTAAGAAAATTTTTGATGTGGAAATGTTAAGAAAGGTTAGGGGTAAAAAGGGAATTTCACAAGATGGCTCATAGAAATATGGAGGAAGGCTACGGACAAATTTGGAATTTGGAAAATTATTTTTCATGAATTGCAAGACAAAAAAAAAAGTGGGCTTGGAAACTTAAGGGGCCATTTGGCCGTCCCAAAGAATAAATGGGCCAAGGCCCATATGGAGACTTAATACAATTGAATAAAAAGGGTGGTCCATTATCATTTTATCTTCCAAATAAGAAGATTCAAGAAAATTGGAGAAGAGGAAAAAGATAAGAGGCCATTCGGCCAAGCCTTGTGGAAGAAGAACCTTGAGAAAAATTGTGCAAAAATTATTTTCCTACTAATTGGAAGGTCCTTAGCAAGGTGAAGTAATTATTGGAGCAAGAAAAACATTTACTCTAGCAAGCTACAAACTCTAGCCAAAGAAGGAAGCTAAGGGAGAAAGGTAAGAATCAATCCTCTTTTTATATGTTATAGATGGTTATGTATGTTGTAGTGTATAGAAATGAGTGAAATTCATGAAAATATGGACTATGTGTGGTGGCCGTGTGGTTGTGGTATAGTATGGAAAAGAATGAAACAATTTTTCTTAAGTATTTTGGTTGTTGTTGTAATGGCATCTATGATGGAAATAAAAGTTTAATGATTTTAGTTGAAGTTGTAAGTGTTGGAGAGTTGTTTTAGAAGCTAATGTGATTGTAATGTCAATTTTTGTATTTATGGAAGGTAATGTTGTTAATGTGTGAATTTTTAGTATGATTCATGAATTTGAAAGGAGAAAATGTGTTGTTGTTGTTATTGCATTTGGGATGTTTGGGGTGGAATGGCATATTAGTTGGATTATTGTGAATGTTGTGCGGATTGGTTGAAGTATTTTTGAACATTGTTTAAATGGTTGCGGATTTGAACTTGAATATGTAAGCAATTATGAATTGAACGTAAATGGAAAGTCGTCAAAGTTTGTATAAAGAAGTTGTTAACGTTGGAATGTGTTTTGAATTGACTGTGGATAATGTTAGAATAATTGTTGGTATTGTTGTTGATATTTTGGCCGAGTTAAATTCTCGGATTTGTTGTTGATGCTATAGCCGAGTTGGATTCTTGGGGATGGTAGTATTTACAGGGGAAATGCTGCCGAAATTTCTGTAGACAAAGTGTTAGTTAAGGATGAGATTCTTGGATATCTATAGCTAATGTTTGTCATTCACTAACATTGTTATAGATTTTGGGAAGGCCAAGACCTAAGTTGGATTAGCTAAAGAAAGCGGGAAAGGTATGTAAGGCTTACCTTTCTTTCTTTTGACATGATCTGTATGGAACGAACAAATGATGTATATGTATGATTGCAAAGAAGTTCCTATTCTTAGAGCCACTAGGATGGCTAACGTTCTTGATTTCCATAAGCTGATTCATATGACTTTGATACGTATCCATGATTTCCAAAGTTCTATTCGATAAGTTTCCGAGTTGTCTACGATTCTTATTGGCCTGTTGACATGAGTATACTTAGTATGGTTGAGATTAATGCATAATCGGATAATGAGCCAAGTATAAGGGTTTATGTCCTTAAAATGGTTCTGTAAGTATTAATGTTTCTAACTTCTGTATACAGTCTTGGATCAGGCCGAACGTTCCTCGACAGTAATACATATTATATTCTGGATTGGGCTGCACGTTCCGCAACAATATATATTGTATGGATCGGGCTGCACGTTCCGCAACAATGCACTGTTTGATGTTCTATGAATCTATGAGTATGCATGCATGAATATGTTATATGTATATATAATATATGATGTCGGCAAATTGATTTGATCCGTAACGATATTCGAAAGGTACTTAAAATGAGTGTTGCTTTGATCTTCCAAAAATGGCTTCTGAAACGTTTGAAGAAAATTCTGTACTAAAACGTCCATAACTTTTTCATACGAACTCCGATTGACTGGAAACGTGTTTACAAACCTCAAGTGTCGGCTTATGTACTTACCTATCAAGTCTTGATTTGTGTGCATATGGTTTCTCACTACTCTATTCGTGCAAGCTCAATATGTCTATTCACCGAGTCCCGGGCCGGGTATGTTATTGTGCGCACTCCTTTGCATTGTTCACCGAGTCCCTCATTAGAGGGCCGGGTATGGTATATGCATATGATGATGTGATATGATGATGATGATGTGTTATGGTGGCCAGGAGGGCATATGATGATTTGATTCACCGAGCCCCTCACTAGAGGTCCGGGTACGGTATGTATATGATATATGATGTTCACATGCATGATTCTATTTACCGAGTCCCTTAACGGGTCGGGTCGGGTACGGTATGATTCACTCACCGAGTCCCTCACTAGAGGGCCGGGTACGGTATATATATATGTATATGCATATGTATGCATGATGATATGAAAGTATGATGATATGATTTTATTCACCGAGTCCCTCACTAGAGGGCCGGGTACGGTATATGTATACATGTATTCATGATGACATAATGACATGATTTCATTCACCGAGTCCCATAATGGGCCGGGTACGGTATGTGATATGGAAATGTTTTATTATGTTCCGTACTACACAGGTACAGTGGTTTCTTATTATGACTCTTGACTTCCGAAATCTCTATTTCAGTTATGATCTTTCCAGTTGTATTTCATGCCTTACATACTCAGTACATATTCCGTACTGACCCCCTCTTCTTCGGGGGCTGCGTTTCATGCCCGCAGGTACAGACGTTCGTGTGAGTGACCCGACAGGTTAGGCTATCTGTTCTGCTACCCTGGAGTGCTCCCTTGTTCTGGAGCTCATATTTTGGTACAGACTCTTCCGTTATGTATATGTATGTGTACATTTCGTTATGTTTGTTAGAGGCCTGTAGACATATATGTGGGTCATGGGTCGCTGTTGTTCGGTTATGTCTGTGGTTTGCGTCTAAGCGATCCTATTTGCTATAACAGCCTCAACGGCTTGTATGTATATATGCTTATGTATATGCTTCTGTATGATATGTATGTTATATACGACCGCTTCAGAGTAATATCTGTATAAATTAATATATGTTGGACATGAATAAGATATGGCTATGTCGATTTGGTAAGTAGGTGTGTATGGGTGTCCAGCTCGGGCACCAGTCACGGCCTACGGGGTTGGGTCATGACAATGGAAAGCAGAAGAAAGTATGCGGTCCAGATACCCTCATTTATTGAAGCCCTTGGGAGAGATTCAAGATAAAACATCAGCAGTATGAGGTATGTATGATTTACTTTTCATGCTTTTGGTCGTGTGTGACCATGGATATGTTGATATTGTGATGTAGCCCTGTGAGGCGATGATATTTTAGGTTGTTGTGACAGGATGGTAGTGCCATATTATAGGGGAGACTCTGGCGAAACTTTTATAGAATCCCCGAAGACTTTAACATTCGAGGACGAATGTTCTTAAGGGGGGAAGAATGTTACACCTCGGAAAAATCCTCCATTGTTGTCCAAGTGAATGGACCCGCGAGGAGTACGAGTATCCGATGTTTTCATGAGTAAGAAATAACATTTGACGACCCTAAGTAAGATTCCGAAGGCAATAGCAATAAGAGATAGGTTATGCTCCATAATGAATAATTATAGGTTCTAAAAATGTGGAAAGTTGCAGATCTGCATTTTGGCCAGTTGCATGTAAAATGAAATACGGACCGTAAAGTGGTATACGGCCCGTAAACTGCCATGTCGTATTTTGGATTCCAAAACTTCAACTCTCTGCCAAATGATCAAATGGTTAAATACGACCCAAAATACGGACCGTAAAGTGGTTTACGGCCCGTAAACTGTGTCCGTAAATCACCACTGTTATATCCCGTGTTTCGTACATTCGGATGTTTCAAGATAGTCGTGGTAAGTTAAGGGCAAAACTGTTTTCCAAAGTTATTTTAATATACAAGTTGTTTATTAGTAAGGAAATATTGAGAAAGGCTAAGGGAAAAAAGGGAAATTCACAATGTGGTTCATGGTAATATTGAGGAAGGCTAGGGGTAAAACGGGAATTTCACAAAAATTCAAGAAAGTTCTTGAAGGGACCACTTCTGGCCGTGTGGTGTGGGTGTGGTCCCCACCCCAAAGCTTGGCCAATTGCCCCAAGCCAAGAGTGGGGACATGTGTCCCCCTTATATTAGTAGGAATTATATATATATATATATATATATATATATATATATGAGGGCAAGTGGAAGAAATTCTAGACAATTTCATCTTTATGACTTAAGAAACCTAGAGGAGAAAAAGCTCCATATTCGGCCATGGTTGGCCAACTTTGGCTCCTTGGAAAGTGGTCACAAAAATTTATTTTCTTCTAGTATTCCAACCAATTGGAACGTCCTCTTTAACATGGAGTGGTTGTTGGAGCAATCAAATCATTCATTTGTGCAAGTTCACAACACTAGCCGAGCCAAGAGTGAAAAAGGAATGTATTCAATCTTCTTTTACTTGTGTTAGGAAAGATTTATGTATGTTGTAGTATGTAGAAATGGATGAAATTCATGGAACCATATATGTTGGAGTGAAGCCGTGTGGGTGTTGCATGGTATAGAAGTGATGAACTAATTTTACTTAGTCTTGCATGGTATAGAAGTGATGAACCATATATGTATTTCGTACATTCGGGTGTTTCAAGATAGTCGTGGTAAGTTAAGGGCAAGACTATTTTTCAAAGTTATTTTAATATACAAGTTATTTTTAGTATGGAAATATTGAGAAAGGCTAAGGGCAAAAAGGAAAATTCACAAGGTGGTTCATGGTAATATTGAGGAGCTAGGGGCAAAACGGGAATTTCACAAAAAATCAAGAAAGTTCTTGAAGGGACCACTTGTGGCCGTGTGGTGTGGGTGTGGTCCCCACCCCAAAGCTTGGCCAATTGCCCCAAGCCAAGAGTGGGGACATGTGTCCCCCTTATATTGGTAGGAATTATATATATATATATATATATATATATATATATATATATATATATATATATATATATATATGAGAGCAAGTGGAAGAAATTCTAGACAATTTCATCTTTTATGACTTAAGAAACCTAGAGGAGAAAAAGCTCCATATTCAGCCATGGTTGGCAAAATTTGGCTCCTTGGAAAGTGGTCACAAAAAATTATTTTCTTCTAGTATTCCAACCAATTGGAACGTCCTCTTTAACATGGAGTGGTTGTTGGAGCAATCAAATCATTCATTTGTGCAAGTTCACAACCCTAGCCGAGCTAAGAAGTTAAGTGAAAAAGGCATGTATTCAATCTTCTTTTACTTGTGTTAGGAAAGATTTATGTATGTTGTAGTATGTAGAAATTGATGAAATTCATGGAACCATATATGTTGGAGTGAAGCCGTGTGGGTGTTGCATGGTATAGAAGTGATGAACTAATTTTACTTAGTATTTTAATCGTTGTTGTGGTAGATTCTATGATGTAAAATGAGGATTTAGTGGCTTGAAATGAAGTGGAAATCGTTTGTGGATTGTTGAAGAAGTTAATGTGATATTAGTATGATTTCTTATATTTGTATGAATGAATTTGTTAATGTGTGGGTTGTTGATATAATTCATGAATTTGGAAGCGAGAGGTGTGTTTGGAAGATTTTAAGTTGGGTTGTTGTGATTGAATTGAATATAAGTAAAATGTCGTCGAATTATGTAAAAGGAGTTACTAACGTTAGAATGCATGTTGGATTGACTGATGGTGTTGTTAATGTGTAGATTGTTGGTGTAGTTCATGAATTTGGAAGAAAGAAATGTATTGTTGTTGTCCTCATTAAGTTTGGAAGATTTCGCATTATTGTTGATAATTTGGCCGAGTTGAACTCTCGGATTGTTGTTGCTAAATTGGTCGAGTTGAATTCTCGGATTGTTGATTGATAATTTAGCCGAGTTGGATTCTCGGGGTTGGTTGAATTTACAGGGGAAATGCTGCCAAAATTTCGGCAGATTATAAATGAATTTGTTTGAAAGACTAAGACAAGTGTGTGACGATGTGTTTAATGATTGTGTAAATCGTCTTGAATGTAGACTAGCGATAGCGAGCTTGGACAATTAAGCGTAGCTAATAGGACGTGGGACAGGTATGTAAGGCTTACCCTTTCTTTCTTTTGGCATGTTCTAGAGCTAAGTAAGTTATGATGCGTATCTTGGGGTAACTCTATTCTTGATTCCGAGCTTGTTAATGATTCTTATTCACTTCTTGATATGAGTATACCTAGTATAGGTGAGCTTATTGTACGATTGAATAACAAGCAAAGCATAAAGAGTTCTTGTTTCCTTTTAAAGAGTTCTGTAAGTAGTAATGTCCCTAACTTTCGTGGATGGTCTCGGATTGTTTTGGAAATGTTCGTAGAGGTTTCTACAATGAATAACGTTCCTAACTTTCATATGCTAATTCGGATTGTTTTGGAAACGTTCATGGAGGTTTCTATAATGAATAATGTCCATAACTTTCTGGTGCTAACTCAGATTGACTCGAAACGTGTTCATGATCCTTCAAGTGTCGATTAGTGTACTTATCTGTTGAGTCCTAAAAATTAATTTATATGCATATGGTTTTACTAATGATTTCGAGAAAATTAGTTTTATACTAAAGGAAACATAAACTTAGATTTTCAAAACCACTCCGAAGGGGGTGCGAGATTTTACTATTTCGTTTCATTTACGATTTATGTTTACACTCCATAGCATCATTTCTTTGTATTGATATTCGTGGATTAAGTTGTGTTGACACCATCCTTATTATTATGTCGAGACCGGCATGCCCGAAGGGGCCATCCTTATTATTATGGCGGGACCGGCATGCCCGAAGGGGCCATCCTTATTATTATGTCGGGACCGGCATGCCCGAAGGGGCCATCCTTATTATTTTGTCGGGACCGGCATGCCCGAAGGGGCCATCATTATTATTATGTCGGGACCGGCATGCCCGAAGGGGCCATCATTATTATCATGTCGGAAGCGGCATGCCTGAAGGGGCCATCATTATTATTATGTCAGAACCGGCATGCCCGAAGGGGCCATCATCATTATTATTATGCCGGAAGCGGCATGCTCGAAGGGGCCATCATCATTATTAGGCCGGAAGCAGACGTCCGAAGGGACTATTGTGTATTCTAGAATTTGCGTATGCGGTAATTATATTGTGCATGCTAGAATTTGGGTAAAGGCCATATGGCTTGGTTCAGAATGCTGTTTCAGGTTACTTACAGTTTGATTTCTAAACTTGTTTACTGTTGCACCTTCCTTGTGCTATGATTCAGTAATGCTTTACATATTCAGTACATATTCCGTACTGACCCCCTTTCTTCGGGGGCTGCGTTTCATGCCGCGCAGGTGCATACAGATGAGTAGAGGATATTGCTAGAAGATGTTCCAGCTGAATTGGTGAGCTCCATTCCCTTCCGGAGTGTTGCCGAGTTAGAGTACTTACGTTATGGTATTTCGTCTATATTAGAGACTTTGCAGACAGCGTCCTGTGGTACGTTGGTCGAGATGTCGACAGAGTGATGTCAGCTGAACCATTTGTGTACGTTAAAAGAGCATTTATTTTAGATGATTTCAAATTGGGTTAAAGTACTTATTTGATTGAAAGTTTTCATAATCGTTATAAAGATAATGATCTCTATTTGGAAAAGTTTCATGTTTTTAAAAGTTTTTGAAATGACAGGTTTTGATAGAGCGAATGTCTAAGGGTTCGCTCGGCTCCGAATATGGGGTCGGGTGCCCATTACACCCTAGTAAGATTAGGGTGTGACAACCATGTCTCAGCCTGAGTTTCTGGTTCTGTTATGATTAAACACGACCACGAAGGACGGTCCGTAAACTGGAATACGGACCGTAAACCAAGTTTAAGACCACTGTGCTGTTCACTCCAGACCAGATTTTAAGTCATTAAATGAGGGATCCAAGTTTATTATTTCATTTCCACATTTCATCCCCTCTCTCTAAAACATCTCTCTACATTTATTCCACAAGATTTCAAGGATTATTAGTCATCAACAACACAAATCAAGTGAATCAAGTGCAAGAAAGCCATCAAAGATCATTCAAAGTCAAGAAATCTCATGGAGGTAAACTAGGGTTTTTGCTCAAGTGGAGTATTATCAACTAAGGCTTGTTCCTACAACATCTAAGGTAAGATTCATGATATTTCTATGTTGTTTAAGGTATTTAAGAGTTGAAATACTTGGATTGTAGAAAGGTATGGTAAAATGGGTCATGAATATGAAATAGTGTCATGTTGAGAAATAGTTTGAATTGAGTTATGAGTCTTGATGTATTGTGATGAAAATGTGTTATAAATGGTGTGGAGAACATGAGATGAGTAATGTACGTGAATGGACATAGTCGTGTGTTATAGCCATAGATGTGAGTGATCGAAAGCAAATTGAGAAATGTGGATAATGTGGATGAATAATGACTATTGTTACGGTATTGTGAATGTATCGCTGACGTTTGGGAGTTGATATACGTTATGGAGGAATGTCGTATAAATAAAGGAGATGCTGTCCGATTTTCTCTAGCTTTAGTCATATATGCTAGCTATCGATTCTAATGATAGTATGACTTCAATGAAGGTAGAAACGCTAGCATTGGAGGAGAACGCGCAGGTGTAGAGTAGTTGAACGGAAAAGGTATGTAAGGCTAACCCTTCTTTCATAAGGCATGGTTCTTTGGCCAATCATCTAAATCTTCTACGAGCTTATGATATTCTCCAAATGCTTCTATCTTCAAAGCTACTAAGCTTATGATTCTCGATATGCTACGATTGTACTAAGTTCCTCGTATAACGAGTAGGCCTATTAAGGTAAATGTGATGGTTGACGATAGTAGTGATAATGATGTTGATGACGATTGTGATAACGATGTAAATTAATAAAGATGCTTATGAGGTATTATGTATATGTGTCTATGTATGACTAATATGGAACCCCGAGCTTATGAGGTCGGGTAAGATATGTAAATAAGTATGTATATGATTACGTAATGCGCGCACACCTCTGCAGATGGTACGGATAACCCTGAAGCCTTGGTAGGGCCAGGTATGAGTAACCTTGAGCCTTGGTTGGCCAAGTATGTATGAAACACCGATCCTGCATGGTCGGGTATGTTATTTAAATGCTATGTATATGATATAATTATGTATATGATATGGTTACGAGTATAAATACGAATATGATACGATATGAATGTGAATAAAGGTATGTATACGAATACGAGTACAAATACGGAACGGAAAGATCCTATGCACGGCTAGTAAGTGCCTACGACGATGATATTACTATCTCCCATCTTGTGCTATTTCTCATGTTTCTTATTATGCTTCTATATTGATATTGATCATGCTTTACATACTCAGTACATTCTTCGTACTGACGTCCTTTTGTTTGTGGACGCTGCGTCATGCCCGCAGGTGCACAGGGAGACAGGCTTGATCCATAGTGGTATTCTCAAAGACTACCTAGCAGAGCTCCATTTCATTCGGAGCCATAGCTTTGGGGTACTTATTCTTTTGTGTACATAATTATGGGCATAGCGGGGTCCTGTCCCGCTTATGTGATATGTTATACTCTTCTTAGAGGCTCGTAGACATGTGTATGTGGTTAGAGATGTCTGGCCTTGTCGGCCTATATTTTGTATATCATTTTGATAGCCTTGTCGGCTCATGTACATTGACGTGGTATAGATGCCAACCGTGATATGAAAGCATTGTCGTTCGATGGGACTAGCATGAATGATGAATAGAAATGTATGTTTAATTATGTGGCTCACCTAGATGTAGGCTTATGTGTAAGGTAAGGGGCGCCCGGATGGGCTAGCACCCGGCGTTCGTCGCGGCCCTCTAGGCGGGTCGTGACATCGAGTTTATGCAGTTGGTCGCAGTTATGATTTGCTAATTCGGTATTTGATCGCATAATACTCGAGTGACTTTTGATGGTAACCAGATGCCTTAATAGTATCATTTGCAAGTACAGTATTGTCTAAATAATTGAATTATTTGTGAGACTTCCTCCAGATTATATTACTAATCAGAAAGAGTTAGCTATGTGGACTACATATGTAAAGGCTATTCCCCCTTGTTGATGGCATGAAACCATAATTAAACTAGTTCTGAACGAACGTGCAAAGAAGTGTCCTTCATAAGATCTCTTATTCATGTTGTTTCATATTACCCATGTCATAGTTGATATGATACCAATGGGCACCACTCCTTCAAGGCCATTCACTCGTAGCCAAGCCAAAGAACTCCAAGACTTGCAAGTGATGTTTATGAAGAGAGGGGCATTGGAGGAGCTTGAAGAACACCTCTCAAGAGTGTATAACATGTGGATGATTTCTTGGGAGGATGTTGAAGATGAAGGCATAAGAAGGGAAGCCATAAAAAGTGGCTAGAAGTGCAAATGGCCAAAGAAGAGCCAATGTTGGCTATTTTCGGCCAACTTGTGGCTAATTTTGCAGAAGGTCACTTTTGGACCTTAGTTGTAAAAGACAAGACTATATATAGTTGCGTTAGTCATTTCATTAGTTTCTTAGCTTGATTATTGAAGAAAAAACTCTTTTGAGTAATAATTTGTTTAGTTAGTTAATTAGAGATTATCTTAATGACTAGCTGTGTGGATCTTTGATTGGTAATCTAAAACTCTTGTCCTTGATTTTTGTCACGACCCAGCCCCGTGGGCCATGACTAGTGCCCGAGATGGACACCCATATGTGTACCTGTTAGACATAGTCAGACTGACACTATAGACAACAGGGGAATCGACATAGACCTAAAGGTTCTCAACGTCACATATCATGATAATCTGTCTCCTGCGGAGTCTCAACCAATCACAACGTAATAAAGTACGCAAGCCGACAAGGCAGCCACTATATATTATTATAATACGCAAGTCGACAAGGCTGCCACTACATATCGATAACATACGCAAGCCGGCAAGGCTGCCACAACAAACAGAAACGTCCACAACAAACTATATAGACACAGCTGATCATAATCTATATACAACCCACACACATGTCTACAGACCTCTAAGAGTATCAACAGTGAAATATGACGGGACAGGGCCCCGTCGTACCCTTGGACAAACATATATATACATCAGAAGGTCTGTACCAAAAATCTAGGCTCCGAAACAACGGAGCTCTCCAAGATAGCTGACTGGAAATCCTAAGCTGGGGGACCAGCAGATCGAGTGTCTGTACCTGCGGGCATGAAATGCAGCCCCCCGAAGAAAGGGGGTCAGTACGAGATATGTACTGAGTATGTAAAGCATAAAATACAGTAAAGAGGGTCATAACTGAAATAGGGAGTACAGGAGACAAGTATAACATCCAGAATACCAAAACACTTGCCTTTTGAAACATAAATCATGCATGTCAATATCATATATCATACCCGGCCCATTATGGGACTCGGTGAATAAAGTCATCATATACCATCCTGGCCGCCATAAACATATCATCATATCATCATATCATATCATATATATATATACACCGTACCCGGCCCTCTAGTGAGGGACTCGGTGAACAATGCAGTGAAATTGTGCACAAAAACATACCCGGCCCGGGACTCGGTGAAAGATATATCGAGGCATGCACGAGCAGAGTAGTGAGCAACCATATGCAAACTAAATTATATTTAAGACTCAATAGAATAATCAAAATGAACCATCATTTGATAATCAAGACAATAGTCATATCAAGTACCCTTCGAAGGTCACTATGGATTATATCAAAATAGAACTTCTGGAATCATAGACACGTATCATGACATAATAAAATAAGTTCTGGGAATTAAGAACATTAGCCATCCTAGTGTTTCTAAGAATAGGAGCTTCTTTGGAGTCATATACACGTCGTCTGTTTGTTTCATAAGGATCATGCCAAAAAGAAAGAAGGGTTAGCTTTACATACCTTGAACTCTATCTAAATGTCCAACGTCTACTTCTCGAGCTCGTAGGTCTAAAATTAAGATAACATAAGCCACAGTTAGATCATCCGCATCACTTACTAACCAATCCAAGTGCGAATGAAACTTAACGAAATTCGGGCAGCATTTCCCCTGAAAACTTAACAATCCTCGAGATTCCAATTTAGCCAAACATCAATCAAAATACCAACAACAATAACACCAACAATTTCATATCAAACTAGAATTAAATCCATTCTTAAATCTCTTCCAAAACAACCCAATATACATTCGTATACCAATGCTTGTATACATTTCTTTATTTTCGTATATCCATAGTATAACAACAAACACAACAACAACAACAACTACAGCCAATCCCACGATATTCCATCCCACAAAACAATTCATAACAACCATAAAACAGCCCCAAAATATTGTCACAAAACATCCACGAAAATCATATAAAACAGCCCGATATACGCTCTGTATACAATATCTTCATACATTTTATTCTCCCAAATTCAAGAACAACAACTTATCAACAACATCAACAATAATATCAAAAGTTATCATACATCATAACTCAGCTAATTCCATCCATTTAACCCACCTAAAACAGCCCCTTAATCCATAAATCTCAACAAAATAACAAACGAGTTTATAACGCTATTTTCTCCGTTCTAATTCGTTAAAACTCTAAATAAACTTGTTAACAATGAAAAAGGGACCTTAATCTTACCTTAAGTATGCAGAAACCACATTAACACTCTTCTTCTTGGCTGATTTTTAGGTCAATTTGAAGGCAACGCGACGTACAACACTTTTCTCTTTATGAGCTTCGGGATTCGGGGCTCAGATTTTGGTCAAAATGGCCTTTTCTCTCTAAGGTTCTCCTCCCTCTCTCTCTCTCTAGAAGTTTCTGGGTGTTTTTGGTCTGAAAATGAGGAGAGAAAGCTGAAAAATTCCCTTAAATGGCATGGGTAATGGGCCTGACCCGACTTGGAATCGGGTTAGGCCGAATCCATTGTCCAACTCGACCTTTCTGCCTTAAAACGTCCATATCTCCTTATCGCAATGTCACATGCAGACCCACGAACTATGGTTGGAAAGGTATTTGAATTATATACAACTTTCATTTTAAGGGTTTTCCCAAATTCCCAAATACTGATGGGGTTATGGCCTCCCGAAGTCAGATCACCTAAAAAAGTAACTTAAATTTTTTTTTTGGAGGGCTTCCACTTTGATTTGGCTCAAGGGTCCTTCTTGAGTTGTGTTTGACTTCACATATATTATCCATATAACTTGTCATATGTCCTTTAAAATAAATCTCGACATGTGGACCCCACCTCAGCTTACGAATAATCCAACGTACAAAAATACGGGATATAACAATTTTCTACATTGAATTGCTCATTAGTGGATTCATTGAGTCTTCCTTGTTGATTATCAATTAGTATAGGTTCATTAGTAGGAATCAATTAGGAGGATTTAGGTTTAACATACCTAGATTTGCCTATAATTCCTTTACCAATTGGGTCTTGCTTTTATCTTAATTCCTTGCTTTTTAATTACTTTTTGAATTTCTAGAGTTTCCATTAGGAATCTTATCATTTAGTATCAGAGCTTGGTAGAAGAATTGTTCCATCAATTCTTCCTCCTTGGTTCTTAAAATATATATATATATATATAATTCAAAATTCTTCAAAACCCCCAAAAAAATTGTGTTTGGTTCGTTGATTTGACACTAGCTTCTTGTTCCCTAGTGTTATTTGAGTCAAAATTCAAAGTTTCAAGTTAATTGGATCGTTTTTGAGTCATCCACCATTAATGGAGTTTGAAGGTGGAAGAACTTGAAGGTAGTCTTGGAGAAGAAGAAGAAATTAGGGTTTGAAAATTATTGGGTTTGTTTTACTAGTTGAGGGGAACCTAGATTCGAAATTTTAGAATTTTTTGGAGTTGATTTAAAGGTGATTGGAAATTTGGAGTTCTTGGTGTTCTTGAAGAACTTTAAATCTTCATAGAGAAAAGACCCAAAAAGAGGGTGTTTGATCCAAATTCTTCAAGGTCAAAAAGTGCTTGTGGGCCCAAGTAAGTCTCCAAAAAAAAATCAGAAATATTTAACCTAATTTTAAACAAAAAAAAAAATTCCACGTCAGTTGCCATGTCAGTAAAAGCCTGAGTGGTGCATGCAGTGCAGTTTTAGAGAGCTGAAATTTTCAACATTTCTAAGTGTTGGAACAAAAAACTACCCCAAAATTTTTCTAAGTGTTAGAACCAAAAACTACCTCAAAATTTTTCTAAGTGTTTGTCCAAAATTTTTTTTAAGTGTTTGTCCACTTCTTATCTCCTTTCTTTCACTCTCTAAGCTAACTAACAACTAGTAATTGTTCTTACTTGATTGTTAATTAGTTCTTGAGTCCCATTTCTTTTGTGCCAATTATTTTCAAGCTTTTCTCGTTTTATTTCGTCGAACGTTCATTGGCTCTTGTCCGTTTGTTTTGATTCGACCATCCTTCCTAACACAAGAATCCATTCTTCCACAAAGCTTAGCAATTGTGAGGCTTGATTGGACAAGTGGTTCTCATTCCCAACCTTGGACGAAGCACTAGGTTGATTGGTAAACTTTGAGAGTTAAATACGAGCGACATGAGCAACTCTACTACTAATATTGTTTGTTGAGTTTTGTAGGTACTATGACTAATCCCGGAGGACAATCTCACGACGGAGAGGACTTAATGGCTCAATTTCGTAGGGAGTTTGCAAGGATGACCACGGAGATGAGACAAATGAGGGCGGATATGGGAAGTATCAATGTTAGGTTGGCAAATGTAGAGCAAACTAGTAGGTTGGGCACTCCCCAATCAAAATATGGGGATGTGAATGTTAGAGATGACGTGACTAGGAACCCCAACACCTCACCAACCATAACCTCGGGACAAATGCGCGCGTTATGCTATCCCCAAGCTAACCTCAATCCTTCCTCGTCCATTCAACCCCCTACTAATCTAAATTCTGACGCCTCGGGATATGTGAGGCGAACCAACCCCAATTATACCAACACGCTCAAAAGGAACGTCCACCACACGGGACCGCGAGAATCACTCCACCAATTGTTTGCCACAAAAACCCAAATGCACCAACACTACGAAACTTTACCCTGAAACCATTTCCAACCCAATATCACAATCCCACTTATGAAGATGAAGTTGAGGCGTATGAGCGGGAAAGATAGTGGGAGGAGCCACGGTATGGAGGGAGACATGGGTATGATGCCCAAAGAGGACGAGGGAGACGAGAAGGTTTTGGTAGGCCCAATAAGGAGCGGGGTAGATGGCAAGGTCATGATGACCGTGCTAAATGGAAAGGACATGATGACCGAGCAAGATGGAAAGGGTATAAAGATAGGCGAGGTCAAGACCGTAATTTTCATACTATCAAGGTGGAACTTCCCAAGTTCAAAGGTGAAAGTGACCTGGAAGAGTTCTTAGAATGGAAATTGCAAAGCGAGAGGATACTCCTTACTAACAACATCTCGGATGTGTTGAATACAAAGTATGCTGTCACCCAATTTGTGGGGTATGCATCCACTTGGTGGGTATCTAAGAAACGTGAGAGAGCTCAACGACATATATTTGATGTGCCAACTTGGCAAGAGTTGATTGAGCTCATGGAAGCAAAGTATGTAACACCCGATTATTATCAAGGTGTTATCAAAAGAGTATACATGTTGAGGCAAGTTAGTAAGAGTGTGGAAGAATAATTCTATGAGTTTGAGAACTTGAGGTTGAAATCCAAGATTGAAGAACACTTAAACTACACAGTGATCTGATTTGTGGCCAATTTGAACCATGATATCTCCAAACCAATGCGGCTTCATTCCTATACCACACTTGAGGAAGCATTTCATGATGCAACTAAGGTTGAAGTGGATTTGAAAGCGGAGAAATCTTACAAGGCTAAGAATGTGTCATCCTCATCATGGAGCAAGGATAGATGGGAAAAGCCCAAGATCACTACTCCAACTCCTCAAGCCAAGTTCGACTACAAAGCCAAAGGTGAAGACAAGGCTAAAGGAGGTAACAACGCTGAACCTAAATTTCCTCGTCCTTCGACTATTCAATGTTTCAAATGCCAAGGTAGGAGACACATTGCAAGTGAATGTCCTAATAGAATGGCAATTGTTGCCATGCTTGATGGTTACCGAACCGATGAAGAGGAAGAGGGTGGTGGAGGAGGTAGTGATGGGGAACTGAAAGGTGAACATTAGAGAGAATTTGAAGCGGAGGATGATGAACGACAACTAGAGGAGAATTTTAATTTGGCTTGTGTGTTGCGAAGGATCATGGGTGCAATGAATAGAGAGGAACTTGATCAAAGGGAAAACCTCTTCCATACTCGATGCAAAATCAAGGACAAGGTGTGGTCCTTGATTATTGATGGTGGTAGTTGCACAAATGTTGTGAGCACGATATTGGTTGACCATATGAAATTTCCCACAAAGAAACATCCTAGCCCCTACAAGCTTCAATGGTTCAATGATTGCTGAGAAGTGAGGGTCACAAAGTGGGTTGTAGTGAAGTTTAGCATTGGAAAGTACCAAGATGAAGTCTTATGTGATGTGGTGCCAATGCAAGCATGTCATATGTTACTTGGGAGACCATGGTAATTTGATAGGAATGCTCAACATAGTGGGAGATCTAACAAGTATTCCTTCGTCTTTGGGGGTAGAAAGCATACTCTTACCCTATTGACACCCTATCAAGTGAGTGAGGACTATAGAATCATGAAAGAGCTCCGGGAAAGAGTGCAAAAGGAAGAAGTTGAAAAAGAGTCCTTACTTAGCCAAGAGGATCAAGGGGTAAAAAAAGGGAAAGCCAAGATGTGTATACTTGCCAAACCAAGCAATGGCTTGAAAGGTGTTGATGAGGGGCGCTTCATGGTGTGTCTTGTCAATAAGGATCACTTATTGCATACTAACCAAGATACTAGCACTTTGCCTAGTATTATTTCTTCTCTTTTGCCGGAATATGATGAGCTATTTCCGGAGGAGATGCCCAAAGGACTTCCTTCATTGAGGGTATTGAACATCAAATTGATTTTGTGCCAAGATCCCAAATTCCTAACAAACCGGCATATAGGAGCAATCCGGAGGAAACTAAGGAGTTGCAAAGGCAAGTTGAAGAGCTTTTTGAGAAGGGTCTTGTCAAAGAAAGTCTTAGTCCATGTGTCGTACCGGTGATTCTTGTTCCAAAGAAAGATGGCACTTGGAGGATGTGCATTGATTGTAGAGATGTCAACAAAATCACGGTAAATTATCGACATCCTATTGCTAGACTTGATGATATGTTGTATGATATATGTGGCTCAAGTGTATTTTCGAAGGTTGATCTTAGAAGTAGTTATCACCAAATTCGTATGAATCCGGGTGATGAGTGGAAAACGACCTTGAAAACCAAGTTTAGTCTCTATGAGTGGCTTGTTATGCCATTCGGCCTAACCAATGCACCTGGCACTTTTATGAGGTTGATGAATCATGTCTTGAAGCCCTTTATCAATAAATTTGTGGTTGTCTATTTTGATGACATTCTTATGTATAGTAAAACAATGGAGGAGCATGTAGTCCATTTGAGACAAGTGTTTGATGTCTTATTGCGTGAAAAGTTGTTTGCTAATCTCAAGAAGTGTTCCTTTGGGGTTGATAAAGTGGTATTCTTAGGCTTTATTGTGAGTGTGAATGGTGTGGAGGTTAATGAAGAAAAGGTGGAGTCCATTAGAACTTGGCCAACTCCTAAAAATGCAACCAATGTAAGGAGTTTTCATAGGTTGGCAAGTTTCTATAGGCGATTTGTGAAGGAATTTAGTACTATTGCCTCTACTTCACCCGAATTGATCAAAAAGGAAGTTTCTTTTGTTTGGGGGAGATAAGCAAGAGAAGGCTTTTCAAGAGTTGAAGTCCATGTTGATTTCGTCACCATTGTTGCAATTGCCCAATTTTGAGAAGACATTTGAAGTTGAGTGTGATGCTTCAGGGGTTGGTATAGGTGGAGTATTGATGCAAGAGGGTAATCCATTGGCTTACTTTAGTGAAAAGCTAAAAGGGGCTTCTTTGAATTACTCTACTTATGACAAAGAGTTATATGCACTTGTGAGGGTATTGACCCATTGGCAACATTATTTGTGGCATAAAGAATTTGTGATTCATTCGGATCATGAGTCCTTGAGAATTTGTGATTCGTTCGGATCATGAATCCTTAAAGCATTTGAAGAGCCAATCCAAACTCAACAAGAGACATGCCAAATCGGTTGAACTTATTGAAGCATTTCCTTATGTGATCTATTACAAGAAGGGTAAGGAAAATATGGTGGCGGATGCTTTGTCTAGAAAGAATGTTTTGCTAAATACTATGACTTCTAGAATGATAGGATTGAAAGCCTCACGGGGTTTTATTCTCAAGATCCCGATTTCAAAGAACTTTGTGATGAGTTGACCCAAGGGAAGATAGTTGACCGATACCAACTTGTTGAGGGGTTCTTGTTCAAAGATGGTAGTGTGTGTGTTCCTATGAGTTCATGGAGAGAGCTTTTTGTCAAAGAAGCTCATAGTGGTGGAATGATGGGGCACTTTGGAGTTTGTAAAACACTTGACATCCTCGATGAACAATTCTATTGGCCCAAAATGAAGCATGATGTGGAGAAGCTTTGTGGACAATGCTTGGAGTGCAAGCAAGCAAAATCAAAGACTCGTCCTTAAGGTATGTCTTGTTATATCCCGTATTTTTGAACGTCAGATTATTTGCTGAGGTGGGACCCACACATCGAGATTTTTTTTGGGACATCTGAAAATTCATATGAATCACATATGAGAAGTTAAACCCGACTCAAGAAGGACCCTTGGGCCAAATCAAAGTGGAAGTCCTCCAAACGAATATTTTTAAGAAAACGTTTTCGGGTGATCTGACTTCAAGGGGCAAAACAAGTATTATAAGTTTGGAATTTGGAAAAGTACCAAGAAATAGAAGTTGTAGATAATTGAATTAGCTTTCCAACCATAGGTCGTGGGTCCCCAGGTGACATCGGTACAAGGAGATATGAATGTTTTAGGGTCGAAAGGTCAGTGGGCTAGGCCCAACTCGGGACCAAACCGAGTTAGCCCAAAAAAATCAAAAAAAATAAGTGGGCTAAGGTTTGGGCCTTGTTTGGCCGTCCATTTGGTGTGTGCTTAAGCCCACATCAAGGTTAATGAGTAAATAAAGAGATTTTCATCAAACTCTCTAGAATTTTCAAGAAAGTAAGAACAAGAAAAGAAGGAGAAAAACTTGAAGGCCATTTCGGCCAAGATCAAAAACCAACAAGAAAATTGATAAAAATTCTTCAAAAATCATTTTCTACCAAGTAAAGGGTGATTAACAAGGTGGAGTTGTTGTTGGAGCAAGAAAAATTCAAAATCATACAAGTTGTCAAGTTGTAGTCAAGTGAGAAGTTGAAGAAGAAAGGTGAGTTTTGATCTTGTTTTATGTGTTATATATGGTTTATATGTGTTGTAGTATGCTAAAATGGCTGAAATTCATGAAGGAGAGAAATATAGTACATGGCCGTGTGTATGTATATATGTGTAGGAGTCATGCTTCAATTATTTTAATTAGTGTTTGGTTGTTATTGTTGTGAATGATATGTGGAAAATGGAAGTTGAATGAATTTTGAGAAGTTGTAGTGTGTATGTTGGTGTTGGCCGTGTGGTTATGGTGAAAAGAATGGAAGAGAATGAGTCCATTTTATTTAGTATTTTGTTTGTTGTTATGTTGTGGACTCTATGTTGCTAATGAATGTCTAGGAACCTTAGTGAAGTTGAAGTAGGTGGAGGTTTGTTTTAGAAGTTGTGTAAATTGAATGTAATGTTCTTGCATGCATGGAAGGTAATGTGGTTAGTATGATGTTGTTGGAATATAGATTATGAGGTTGTTATTGTTTTCGTTAAAGTTAGAAAGTTTTTGGAAGAAGTAGTAAGTTGATTGAATATGGAAGTTGTTAGTATTGTTGTTGTTGGAATTGTGGTTGATATTTTGGCCGGGTTTGAATTCCCGGGATTGTTGTTGATTGAAATTAGCCAAGTTGAACTTGGTGGGATGGAGTATTTATAGGGGAAGTGCTGCCGAAATTTCGGTAGCCAAATGTTTCCTTAAGATTCTAACTCTAAGTACCCTAATAAGAGTTTTGGTAAACATGACCAATTTGCAGATTTTGACGAGATTGCGACGTGAATTTGGAATAGCAAAAGGAGCGGAAAGAGGTATGTAAGGCTTCACCCTTCTTTCTATGGCATGTCTTAGACGGAATAAGTTGGGTACGCGCCTCGGGGACAACTTTCTTCCCCAGAATCCGCATCCAAAGTTTTCCACTTTTTGTTCAATAGAATTGAACTAGAAAGTGTGCAAATGATGGAAAGACCTCTTAAACCCCTAGAACTTGCATAAGTGGGACCCGATTACCCTAGGACCCTCACAAGTAATGACATGACATGTAATATATGTAAATCATATACGTCACCCCATCTGGCCCGAGGTGGGCCCGCTACTCTCGGATTTTTCCTTACAGTCTTGCTTGACTTACTTGAAGTGAATCCAAAGGGAACCTTTGATCCTGATTTCGTTACCAAATGATAAGTACTATGACTCCTCTAACGAGGGCACTTCCATGATGATAATGATAACAATGATGTTAGATAAGAGAATATGCCTATGATACGTACTACCGGAACGACTCTATGACTAAGATGATTAAGCTAAGTATCTTATGTAAACATGAAAATGATAAACTAATTTTTGAATCTTATTTATATTTCCTAGCTATGACTTTATTTTCTAACAGATTTCAAAGTCTATGAACTGTCATCTATGATGCCCCGATTGCATTCTACGTTTACTTTAATATTATTCCCCGTTGGTAGTCTCACCTTAAAATACTCGTTCCTTCAAGGTGAGACAAACCGATCACGGGTATTCTATAATATAATTGGAGGTCACCGACCTTACGTCACTCCGATGACTACATGATTCTTCTTTGGGCTTTCCTGCGTGCCTATGAGACATATGTATATAGGATACGTAAATGCATATAAGACATGTAAATGTATGTAAGATATGTGTATATATTTTTAAAACATGCACATGACGAAAGAGCTAGAGCGCTATAGACGCTGATGTACCTACACGACACACGTATATGTATATGATAAAAGAGCTAGAGCGCTATAGACGCTGATATATGTACATGATATATGCATGTGTATACGGGGAAAATGGAGGTAAGGGCAGAGCATTATGAATGCATATCCACCTGATCAGTTGGCATTACATGATATGATATCGTCCCGGACGCGGGATGTGTATATTTATGGTTAAATGGATCGGCTGCCGACGCTTCGGCAATATGAGATGTCCTATTTTATATGTATATGTATATGAACAAGGAAAAATTCTTAAAGGAAAGCTAAGTACGCATAGCACTTGCCAAGGGTATATATATATACAGGTTATGTTTCTACCTCAGGACATGTGCTATTATTCTCTTATGTCGTTATTTCCGTTTTATACTTTCCGTATGCTACTATTCATGCCTTACATACTCGGTACACTATTCGTACTGACGTCCCTTCTTGTGGACGCTGCGTTTCATGCCGCGCAGGTCAGCAGACTGGCGGATTTGATCCTTAGAAGCCTTACCAGCAGTGTTGACAGCGCTCCAGTTGTTCCGGAGCCCCACTTTCGTGGTACTATTTTGTGTATGTATATTCGGGCACGGCAGTACTAAGCCCTTTCTATGTATAAATGTACTATGTCTAAAGGCTCGTAGACAGATATGTACAGTCAGTTAAGTATAGTTAGGTATATGGTGTTTTGGCATGCTAATGTTGATGTATAAGTGATAACGAAGTTTATTAGTCTATGTTCAGAATGACGCCGCTAATGTTAATGTTAAAAAAAAGGGCTCTGTTTACATGGCTTGCTAAGAGGTAAAGGT
Source organism: Lycium barbarum (assembly GCF_019175385.1). Taxonomy (NCBI): domain Eukaryota; kingdom Viridiplantae; phylum Streptophyta; class Magnoliopsida; order Solanales; family Solanaceae; genus Lycium; species Lycium barbarum. The sequence goes on along the minus strand of NC_083337.1, from coordinate 79,702,833 downwards.
AAAACGATAGACAAGAGGTGCTCGGTACAAGTATCGGGTACTCGTCACGGCCCCTAGACGGGTCGTGACAGAAGTGGTATCAGAGCAGTTCGGTCCTAGCAGTTTGTCTACGAGCCGTGTCCAGTAGAGTCTTGTTTATGGGTGTGTTGCGCGCCACACTTATAAACAGGAGCCTACAGGGCATTTAGGAAATATGACCTTCTTTGTACTCAAGATCGTGCGATAGAGCTATGCTACCAGGTTTCCACATTCCTTTCCTAATCCTGTGTTATGGTTTCAGTAATGCCGCCGAAAAGGAAGGCTACGACGGCCCAGAAGGGCAAGAGGGTGGCTGGCAGCAGAGTTGAACGGGAGCTAGAAGAAGGAGAATCTCATAATGAAGCTCCCCCTCAGACCTTTCCTGCTCCCCCTGCACCAGCAGAGCAGGAAAGAGTTTCAGCTCCAGCCCCCGCACCTCCAGTTCCACCGCCAGCAGCCCCGGGCCAGCAGATGGCCGAGGCCATTCAATTATTGACCCAGTTAATTGCCGCACAGGCTCAGCGGAAAGATGTAGACCTAGGAGACAGGGCGGTAAGTGCAAGGGCCCGCGACTTTATCACCCTGAAGCCTCCAGAGTTTTATGGATCCAGACCAGAGGAGGACCCGCAGAGTTTTATAGATGAGATGCTGAGGACTCTAAGGATCATACATGCTTCGGATACGGAGTCCGTAGAGTTGGCTTCATACAGGCTGCGGGATGTGGCAGTTTTGTGGTATAGTAGTTGGATATCCTCGAGGGGAGCGAATGCACCTCCCCCGGTTTGGCAGGAGTTTAACGAGGCATTTCTGCGACATTTCTTACCGCCAGAGGTTCGACGAGCACGAGCCGAGATGTTCTTGAACCTTAAACAAGGAAATATGAGTGTTCGGGAGTACGGCCTTCGTTTCAACTCACTAGCCAGGTATGCCCCAGCCCTGACAGCAGATAGGGGAGATCATGTGCACCGATTCGTGAGTGGGCTATGGCCACATTTAGTTAAGGAGTGCCTGACGGCTTCACTCTAGGATGGGATGACTATTACCCGCATTCAGGCCCACGCCCAAAATTTGGAAGAGCAGTACCAGTCACAGAGAGGGGAGCGGTATCCAAATAGGGGTTCCTGAAAAAGGGGCAGATTTTCCAGGGCTAGAAGCGAGTATAGAGGGGGACAGGCACCGGAGAAATTTAGGTATTTAGACCAATCGACGGCCAGTGCACCTCCTCGATTTGCGGATAGGGGGCTTGACCGTTCTACTCACTCGAGACCAGATCAGGGTACTAAGGCGTCAGGATCCCAGTATAGAGCTGATTCTAGCAGGATGATGCCACCCCCGCCACGGTGTGCGCGATGTGGTAGACCACACTCTGGAGAGTGTCGCGCAGGTACAGGTGCATGTTATACTTGTGGGCGGGTTGGCCATTTGATGCGTGATTGCCCACTGAGGTATGAGGGAGACCAAGCCCAGCCCGCCGGGTTCGCGGTTGGTTCATCGTCGACCGTACGCCCTCTTGGACAGACTTCCCAAGCTCCAGTGGGCCGCGGCCGAGGTAGAGGAGGGACACCTAGTTCAGCTGGTCCTCCGCACCGCCTATATGCATTGACAGGACGACAGGACCCTGAGCCTTCCGCAGACGCGGCCACAGGTACTTTTTCGGCACTTTCTATGATATGTATGTTAATTGATTCGGATTCTATCCTATCCTACGTTGCCTTTATATTGCAGATCATATTAAGAATTCAGAAATTAGGACGAAAGGTAGCCATATGCACAGGTAAAAAGACGAATACTAGAGATTGCGGAGGTTTGAACTGTAAATAAAAGAAGACTGCTAAGACCCCAACTCGTTCCATAATATGTGATATAAGTAGTGCGATGGAGTGGGGGCGAAAATACTAACGCTAAGACGCTGAAATGCACTAAAGTTTCAAGGTTAAGCGTGTGCTAGGGTGAGAGTAATTTCATGATGGGTGACCCCCTGGGAAATATGCTGAAATTTTCACAAATGTGGGAACAAGAGACGAATGTGAAGCTAGGTAGTCCAATGTAAATTAGAGTGTGTGGAGTGGTTACAAACCCTATAAAAGTCATGTAGGCTGAGACGGACAAGACTAACGGAAGAGGAGAAAGCGTGACAGAAAGGGGACTTATTAACGTAGGGCCAACGTTCAGAGCCTACTCAATGGACTTACGACATAAAAGCGACCTAAGCGACATGTGAGATGTCTACGAAGGAGACCTCCCCGAAGTATTATGATACACTATGAGGCCAGTTTAACATTCGAGGACGAATGTTCTAAAGGGGGGGAGAATGTTATATCCCGTATTTTTGAACGTCAGATTATTTGCTGAGGTGGGATCCACACATCGAGATTTTTTTTGGGACATCTGAAAATTCATATGAATCACATATGAGAAGTTAAACCCGACTCAAGAAGGACCCTTGGGCCAAATCAAAGTGGAAGTCCTCCAAACGAATATTTTTAAGAAAACGTTTTCGGGTGATCTGACTTCAAGGGGCAAAAAAGGTATTATAAGTTTGGAATTTGGAAAAGTACCAAGAAATAGAAGTTGTAAATAATTGAATTAGCTTTCCAACCATAGGTCGTGGGTCCCCAGGTGACGTCGGTACAAGTAGATATGAACGTTTTAAGGTCGAAAGGTCAGTGGGCTAGGCCCAACTCGGGACCAAACCGAGTTGGCCCAAAAAAATCAAAAAAAATAAGTGGGCTAAGGTTTGGGCCTTGTTTGGCCGTCCATTTGGTGTGGGCTTAAGCCCACATCAAGGTTAATGAGTAAATAAAGAGATGACCAAGTCATCTTTTTCGTCAAACTCTCTAGAATTTTCAAGAAAAGTAAGAACAAGAAAAGAAGGAGAAAAACTTGAAGGCCATTTCGGCCAAGATCAAATACCAACAAGAAAATTGATAAAAATTCTTCAAAAATCATTTTCTACCAAGTAAAGGGTGATTAACAAGGTGGAGTTGTTGTTGGAGCAAGTAAAATTCAAAATCATACAAGTTGTCAAGTTGTAGTCAAGTGAGAAGTTGAAGAAGAAAGGTGAGTTTTGATCTTGTTTTATGTGTTATATATGGTTTATATGTGTTGTAGTATGCTAAAATGGCTGAAATTCATGAAGGAGAGAAATATAGTACATGGCCGTGTGTATGTATATATGTGTAGGAGTCATGCTTCAATTATTTTAATTAGTGTTTGGTTGTTATTGTTGTGAATGATATGTGGAAAATGGAAGTTGAATGAATTTTGAGAAGTTGTAGTGTGTATGTTGGTGTTGGTCGTGTGGTTATGGTGAAAAGAATGGAAGAGAATGAGTCCATTTTATTTAGTATTTTGTTTGTTGTTATGTTGTGGACTCTATGTTGCTAATGAATGTCTAGGAACCTTAGTGAAGTTGAAGTAGGTGGAGGTTTGTTTTAGAAGTTGTGTAAATTGAATGTAATGTTCTTGCATGCATGGAAGGTAATGTGGTTAGTATGATGTTGTTGGAATATAGATTATGAGGTTGTTATTGTTTTCGTTAAAGTTAGAAAGTTTTTGGAAGAAGTAGTAAGTTGATTGAATATGGAAGTTGTTAGTATTGTTGTTGTTGGAATTGTGGTTGATATTTTGGCCGGGTTTGAATTCCCGGGATTGTTGTTGATTGAAATTAGCCAAGTTGAACTTGGTGGGATGGAGTATTTATAGGGGAAGTGCTGCCGAAATTTCGGTAGCCAAATGTTTCCTTAAGATTCTAACTCTAAGTACCCTAATAAGAGTTTTGGTAAACATGACCAATTTGCAGATTTTGACGAGATTGCAACGTGAATTTGGAATAGCAAAAGGAGCGGAAAGAGGTATGTAAGGCTTCACCCTTCTTTCTATGGCATGTCTTAGACGGAATAAGTTGGGTACGCGCCTCGGGGACAACTTTCTTCCCCAGAATCCGCATCCAAAGTTTTCCACTTTTTGTTCAATAGAATTGAACTAGAAAGTGTGCAAATGATGGAAAGACCTCTTAAACCCCTAGAACTTGCATAAGTGGGACCCGATTACCCTAGGACCCTCACAAGTAATGACATGACATGTAATATATGTAAATCATATACGTCACTCCCTCCGGCCCGAGGTGGACCCGCTACTCTCGGATTTTTCCTTATAGTCTTGCTTGACTTACTTGAAGTGAATCCAAAGGGAACCTTTGATCCCGATTTCGTTACCAAATGATAAATACTATGACTCCTCTAACGAGGGCACTTCCATGACGATAATGATAACAATGATGTTAGATAAGAGAATATGCCTATGATACGTACTACCGGAACGACTCTATGACTAAGATGACTAAGCTAAGTATCTTATGTAAACATGAAAATGATAAACTAATTTTTGAATCTTATTTATATTTCCTAGCTATGTGTATATATTTTTAAAACATGCACATGACGAAAGAGCTAGAGCGCTATAGACACTGATGTACCTACACGACACACGTATATGTATATGATAAAAGAGCTAGAGCGCTATAGACGCTGATATATGTACATGATATATGCATGTGTATACGGGGAAAATGGAGGTAAGGGCAGAGCGTTATGAACGCATATCCACCTGATCAGTTGGCATTACATGATATGATATCGTCCCGGACGCGGGATGCCCGGACGCGGGATGTGTATATTTATGGTTAAATGGATCGGCTGCCGACGCCTCGGCAATATGAGATGTCCTATTTTATATGTATATGTATATGAACAAGGAAAGATTCTTAAAGGAAAGCTAAGTACGCATAGCACCTGCCAAGGGTATATATATATATACAGGTTATGTTTCTACCTCAGGACATGTGCTATTATTCTCTTATGTCGTTATTTCCGTTTTATACTTTCCGTATGCTACTATTCATGCCTTACATACTCGGTACACTGTTCGTACTGACGTCCCTTCTTGTGGACGCTGCGTTTCATGCCGCGCAGGTCAGCAGACAGGCGGATTTGATCCTTAGAAGCCTTACCAGCAGTGTTGACAACGCTCTAGTTGTTCCGGAGCCCCACTTTCGTGGTACTATTTTGTGTATGTATATTCGGGCACGGCAGTACTCAGCCCTTTCTATGTATAAATGTACTATGTCTAGAGGCTCGTAGACAGATATGTACAGTCAGTTAAGTATAGTTAGGTATATGGTGTTTTGGCATGCTAATGTTGATGTATAAGGGATAACGAAGTTTATTAGTCTATGTTCAGAATGACGCCGCTAATGTTAATGTTAAAAAAAAGGGCTCTGTTTACATGGCTTGCTAAGAGGTAAAGGTAAAACGATAGACAAGGGGTGCTCGGTACAAGTATCGGGTACTCGTCACGGCCCCTAGACGGGTCGTAACAGAAGTGGTATCAGAGCAGTTCGGTCCTAGGAGTTTGTTTACGAGCCGTATCCAGTAGAGTCTTGTTTATGGCTGTGTTGCGCGCCACACTTATAAATAGGAGGCTACAGGGCATTTAGGAAATATGACCTTCTTTGTACTCAAGATCGTGCGATAGAGCTATGCTACCAGGTTTCCACATTCCTTTCCTAATCCTGTGTTATGGTTTCAGTAATGCCGCCGAAAAGGAAGGCTACGACGGCCCAGAAGGGCAAGAGGGTGGCTGGCAGCAGAGTTGAACGGGAGCTAGAAGAAGGAGAATCTCATAATGAAGCTCCCCCTCAGACCTTTCCTGCTCCCCCTGCACCAGCAGAGCAGGAAAGCGTTTCAGCTCCAGACCCCGCACCTCCAGTTCCACCGCCAGCAGCCCCGGGCCAGCAGATGGCCGAGGCCATTCAATTATTGACCCAGTTAATTGCCGCACAGGCTCAGCGGAAAGATGTAGACCTAGGAGACAGGGCGGTAAGTGCAAGGGCCCGCGACTTTATCAACCTGAAGCCTCCAGAGTTTTATGGATCCAGACCAGAGGAGGACCCGCAGAGTTTTATAGATGAGATGCTGAGGACTCTAAGGATCATACATGCTTCGGATACGGAGTCCATAGAGTTGGCTTCATACAGGCTGCGGGATGTGGCAGTTTTGTGGTATAGTAGTTGGATATCCTCGAGGGGAGCGAATGCACCTCCCCCGGTTTGGCAGGAGTTTACCGAGGCATTTCTGCGACATTTCTTACCGCCAGAGGTTCGACGAGCACGAGCCGAGATGTTCTTGAACCTTAAACAAGGAAATATGAGTGTTCGGGAGTACGACCGTCGTTTCAACTCACTAGCCAGGTATGCCCCAGCCCTGATAGCAGATAGGGGAGATCATGTGCACCGATTCGTGAGTGGGCTAGGGCCACATTTAGTTAAGGAGTGCCTGACGGCTTCACTCCAGGATGGGATGACTATTACCTGCATTCAGGCCCACACCCAAAATTTGGAAGAGCAGTACCAGTCACAGAGAGGGGAGCGGTATCCAGATAGGGGTTCCAGAAAAAGGGGCAGATTTTCCAGGGCTAGAAGCGAGTATAGAGGGGGACAGGCACCGGAGCAATTTAGGTATTCAGACCAATCGACGGCCAGTGCACCTCCTCGATTTGCGGATAGGGGGATTGACCGTTCTACTCACTCGAGACCAGATCAGGGTACTAAGGCATCAGGATCCCAGTATAGAGCTGATTCTAGCAGGATGATCCCACCCCCGCCACGGTGTGCGCGATGTGGTAGACCACACTCTGGAGAGTGTCGCGCAGGTACAGGTGCATGTTATACTTGTGGGCGGGTTGGCCATTTGATACGTGATTGCCCACTGAGGTATAAGGGAGACCAAGCCCAGCCCGCCGAAGCGGTGTCTGCCCGGCCAACTAGGCCCAGTGTGAAATGCTCATAGTAATATGCTTATCATAAAATACTTATCTTATCATAATGCGTATATAAGACTCATGATCAACTTTACTCTATCGGGGTGACGTAAAGTCGTGATCCCCCGGTTACATTATGGAACCAATATGGACATTCTGCCTCACCTTGAAAGGACTAGTACGTAAGGTGAGTGTAGGCAAGGAATAACATCATCATCATTCTAGTGTCATCATATCATATAACTTATCTCATATAGACATTCATAGGTATAAGCTATTAACTTCTTAGAATGTAAGAACTCATGGAAAGAATAGGGATTCAAGCTAAAAGATTCATGCCATTAGAAAGAAGGACTAGCCTCACATACCTTTTTCGCTTAGACAAGATATTTCTCACTTGTTCTCCGTCGATATCACGTCGTTACCTTCATAAGAGAATTTGTATCAACATTAGTAAACTAACTATAAGAACGCGTCGCTAATTCTAGGAGAAGTCGGACAACACTTCCTTTGCTCATACTACTTTTCTCCGTTCTATATCAACTCCCAATATTCATAATATTATTCGTAACATCATAATCGACAATCGTCATTTACGTACATTTGGCAAAATCCACCATTTTCCTCCAGTTTTCCCTTATTTCTACTTCTAGCTCATCCTTGCGTTTTCATGCATTTAATGCTTGTTTCATGATATAAACATCGTTTATAACATATTTGTACTCACAACACTTCAATATTCATTGTTTAATTCCACTATCATTCATTTATGTCACGACTCACTCAAAAATGACCCATTTCTATGTTCTTCTACATTTCAAGGGTCTAAGCTTTCCAATACTTCAAACAACATGGAATAATCATGAAACTTACCTTGGATGATGGTTGAACAATCCTTAAGTGGAAATACTTCAATTAGCCAAAACCCTAGTTCCACATTCTTTGAAATTTCTTGACTTAGAAGATCCTTTGATGTGTTCTTACACTTATTTTCATGAATTTAGTTGTGATGATCTTGATATTCCCTTTTGATTTCTCTTAAATTCTTGTGAAGGAAATATTTGGAGAGTTCTAGAATGTTCTTGAGTTGTATGGATGAATAATGAAATGAATTGAAGTCCAAGTCCCTTTTAATAATCACAAAATCTGATCTTTAACGAATTCTTGTCGGGATGAACAGTGGTCGTAAACCACCATATACGGACCGAAAGACAGAAAGTTTTAGCTGATGGACATGGCAGTTTACGACTGAGGTTTACGGTCCGTAAACCAGTTTACGGGCCGTCCTCCAAGTTGTTTTTAACCATTTTCACAATTTACAGAAAGTTGAGATTTTGGACAAGCTGGAGGACGATTGCACTATACGGTCCGTAAATCACTTTACGGGCCGTATAGTGTCATATGCGACCACTGGGCTGAAAAGTTTTTCCGCGACTTTCTTATTTCCAAAAATTCATAATTAGCCATTCCCGACTTAACAAAACATCATACACTCAAACTCTTCCTCATTCCACTCATCATACAAGTACGGAGAAATTTCCAAGGTGTAACATTCTTCCCCCCTTTTGGAACATTCGTCCTTGAATGTTCGACACTTGGGAATTCTAGAAAAATTTTGCCAGAGTTTCCTTTATAATTTGGACATTACCTTTCCATTACAACAACCCACAATATCTTCGCCTCACAGGGCTATATCACAATATCAACACATTTATGGCCACACACGACCAAAAACATAAAATTAAAACATACATACCTTACACCATCGACGTCTCATCTTGAATCTCTTCTGGGGATTGGAACAAAGGGGGGTACATAGATTTCATCTTCTCCTCCGCTTCCCAAGTCATTTCTTCCCGATTATTGTTCCGCCATAGAACTTTGACTGAAGCAACCTCTTTATTCCGAAGCCTTCGTACTTGTCTATCCAAAATGGCAATGGGCATTTCCTCGTATGTTAGCTTCTCTGTTACTTGCACATCATCAACCGGAACTATTCTTGTTTGGTCTCCAATACGCTTGCGGAGCATCGAAACATGGAACACTGGATGCACGGATTCGAGCTCTGAAGGCAAGTCCAATTTATAGGCTACTCGACTCACCTTGCGAATGATTTTGTAGGGTCCGATATATCTGGGACTTAGCTTTCCCTTCTTGCCAAATCTCATCACTCCCTTCATCGGCGATACCTTCAGGAACACCCAATCGCCCACTTGAAATTCCAAGTCTCGCCTGCGATTATCTGCATAAGACTTTTGGCGACTTTGAGCTATTAACAGTCGGTCTCGAATCACTTTAACCTTTTCAACTGCTTGTTGGATCAAGTCAGGGCCTATCGATTGTACTTCTCCGGTTTCAAACCATCCAATTGGAGATCTACATTTTCTTCCATATAAGGCTTCATACGGGGCCATTTGAATGCTGGAATGATAGCTGTTGTTGTAGGAAAATTCGATAAGAGGCAAATGCTCATCCCAACTACCACCAAAGTCCAATACACATGCCCGTAGCATGTCCTCTAAGGTCTGAATAGTGCACTCGGCCTGTCCGTCAGTCTGCGGATGGAACGCCGTACTGAGTTTAACTTGAGTGCCTAGACCGTCTTGAAAGGACTTCCAAAACTTGGCTGTGAACTGTGCCCCTCTATCTGTGATAATGGCCAAAGGAATACCGTGAAGTCGTACAATCTCCTTGAGATACAATTTAGCATAATCTTCCGCTGAATATGTGGTTCTACCAGGGAAACAATGAGCTACTTTTGTGAGTCTATCCACGATCACCCACATAGAATCATACTTCCCTCACGGACAGGGTAATTCCACCACAAAATCCATGTTAATTTCTTCCCATTTCCACATAGGAATTTCCATTGCTTGCAATAACCCTCCTGGCTTTTGATGCTCGGCCTTCACTTGCTGGCAATTCGGGCACTGTGCTACAAATTCTGCTATGTCTCGCTTCATGCCATCCCACCAGTATACCAATTTGAGATCGTGGTACATCTTGGTTGCACCTGGATGAATAGAATACCGGGAATAATGTGCTTCCTCTAAAATCCGTTGGCGCAAGTTTGCTACATTCGGTACACATAACCTGTCTCGATATCTAAGAACCCCTTCTATGGAAACTTCAAATAGAGACTTTTCCTTTTCCTGAGATAGATCTCGACAGTGGCTTAACTGAGGATCTTCATATTGTCGTTCCTTCACTTCTAGATTCAATGATGAAACTGTGGGGTCATTGATGCTAATACTTGCATCTCCTGAATCAATTGGTCGTACGCCGAGACTTGCTAACCGATGGACTTCACGAACCATTTCTCGCTTTTCCGAAGGAACTCCACATAAACTACCCATCGATCGGCGGCTAAGTGCATCTGCTACTACATTCGCCTTCCCTGGATGATATAGAATGTTCACATCGTAATCCTTCAGTAATTCTAACCATCGCCTTTGCCGCAGGTTCAACTCCTTCTGTTTGAAAATATATTGAAGGCTTTTGTGATCCGTATAGATGTCCACGTGCACACCATATAAGTAGTGTCTCCACATTTTTAATGCATGAATGACCGCAGCTAGCTCAAGATCATGAGTGGGATAATTCTGTTCATGTTTTCGCAACTGTCTCGAAGCATATGCAATAACCTTTCCATTCTGCATCAATACACATCCTAATCCCACACCTGAGGCGTCACAATATACTACATAGCGATCTGATCCTTCTGGAAGTGTTAGCACTGGCGCTGAGGTCAACCTGTTTTTCAACTCTTGAAAGCTACGCTCACAGGCATCACTCCACTGGAATTTAGCCGACTTCTGGGTTAACTTTGTCAATGGGGCTGAAATAGATGAGAAGCCCTCTACAAATCTTCTATAATATCCTGCTAACCCAAGGAAACTATGAACTACTGTGGGCGTCGTAGGCCTTGGCCAAGTCTTCACAGCTTCTATTTTCTGAGTGTCGACTCGGATACCATCATCTGAAATAATATGACCAAGAAATGCAACAGAATTAAGCCAAAACTCGCACTTCGAAAACTTTGCATACAATTCTCGATCTCGAAGAACGCCAAGAACAATCCTTAGATGATCTGCATGTTCTGACTCTGTGCGAGAGTACACCAGAATATCGTCGATGAACACTATCACAAAAAGGTCCAAGAACGGCCTGAACACATTATTCATTAAATTCATGAACACTGCCGGGGCATTAGTCAACCCGAATGACATTACTCGAAACTCGTAGTGACCATATCTTGTCCTGAAGGCAGTCTTGGGAATATCTGCTTCCCTAATTCTCACCTGATGATAACCCGATCTCAGATCTATCTTGGAGAACCATTTAGCACCTTGCAATTGATCGAACAAGTCGTCAATTCTAGGAAGGGGGTATCTGTTCTTCACCGTCACTTTATTCAGCTGTCTGTAATCAATACACATTCGTAACGAACCTTCCTTCTTCCTTACGAACAAGACTGGTGCTCCCCATGGCGAGGAACTAGACCTTATAAACCCCTTCTCAAGTAAATCTTTTAGTTGTGCTTTTAGCTCCTTCAGTTCTGCTGGAGCCATTCGATACGGAGGAATAGAAATAGGATTGGTGTTTGGTAGTACATCAATAGCAAAGTCGATCTCCCTTTCAGGAGGAAGGCCTGGTAACTCGTCGGGAAACACATCCGAAAATTCATTCACTACCGGGACAGACTGGAAAGTTGGCACTTCCGCTTCCGTGTCATGAACCCGAACTAGATGACAAATATAACCTTTGGCTATCATCTTTCTCGCCTTAAGGTAGGAAATAAACCTACCCTTTGGGGAAGCTGTATTACCCTTCCACTCGAGTATGGGCTCTCCCGGAAATTGGAATCGAACTACTTTTGTCCGGCAACAAACATTAGCATAGCATGATGCCAACCAGTCCATACCCATAATTACGTCAAAATCTATTATCTCAAGTTCAATCAAACCAGCCTTTGTCTGACGATCACATATAATAGTTCTTATATACTTGTCTCGCTATTACGGGATCACCAACCGGAGTGAATACCTCGAAAGGTTTAATTGGCTCAAGTCTCACCCCAAGACAATCAGCGATATACGAAGTAATATATGAGAAGGTAGAAACCGGATCAATCAGAGCATATACATCACGGGAAAATATAGTAAAGGTACCTGTGATAACATCTGGGGAAGACTCAAGATCCTGTCGCCCAGCTAAGGCATATACACGGGGCTGAACCGCACCTGAAGTGGATGCTCCCCCTCTACCTCGGTCTCTGCCTGCTGTAGTCTGAGAAGTTTGTGCTGTCGGGCGCGCTGAAGAAGAACCCACTGCTGAACCTGGGGGCTGAGTCCCCGCTCTATCTCTCGCTGAAGGGCAATCTCTCATCATATGACCAACCTGCCCGCAAGCATAACAAGCATCCGAACCCTGGCGACACTGTCCGGAATGTAATTTGCCACACTGGCTACACCGCGGTACTGAAGGTCTCCTCTGGCTAAAGTCTCCCTTAGACTACGAATCTGAGGCCCTCGAACTCTGCCCCTGGCCTGACTGAAAATAACGGTCGAATCTCCTATCCGAGATTCTGGGAGGTGCACTGGTCGCTGACTGACCTGAGTGCCTAGAATGCGTCTGTCTCGGTCCCCCTCGGTACTCACTGCTCTCCCCCATAGATCTAGCCCTCTTACCTTGTCTTCTGTCACCCTCATGATCACTTCTCTGCTGTCGTTGTCGTTCCTCGAGGTTCTGAGCATGGGTCTGTATTCGGGAAATATCCATCCCGTCTTGCAAAGAGGCTGTCAAACAATCTCTGTACAGATGTGGCCCCAAACCACTCACAAATCTATAGACTCGGTCTTCCATGTCAGCCACCATAGTCGGAGCATACCGGGCCAATAAGTTGAATTGCATACTATACTCTCGGGCACTCATGCTTCCCTGTTTCAAATTCAAGAACCTGTTTGCTCTAGCTCGGCGGACTTCAGGTGGCAAGTAGTGATGAATAAAGGCATCTACAAACTCTTGCCACACGGGAGGTGGTGCATTCTCCCCTCTTGTTACCACCCAATTCTTATACCATAGTACCGCCACGTCGCGAAGTCTATATGAGGCCAACTCCACGGATTCGGTCTCAGAAGCATCCATAAGTTTCAGCGTCCGCAATATCTCATCGATAAAACCTTGTGGGTCCTCATCCGGCTTCGACCCGAAAAATTCTGGAGGGTTTAGAGTAAGGAAATCACGGGCTCTTGTACTAGTCGAACGATCACTTGGTCCCGCATTCTGTCGTTGTGCCTGAGCGGCAACCAACTGTGTCAATAAATGTATGGCCTTGGACACTTGTTGACCCGAAGCACCCGGTGGAGGAATCGGAGCTGAGGCTCCTCCCTGCTCTTCTACATTGGGTGCGGCCTCACTTTGCGATTCACTTTCCTCTACATTTGCCGGAGGCTCTCTTTCCGACTGCCTCTTTGTCGTAGCTTTGCCTTTCTGGGCAGCTGTAGCTTTTCCTTTCGGCGGCATTTTTCTGAAACCATAACGTACTTTTAGGAAGAACATAATCCTAGACATGGCCCTATCGCACGATATCATGAGAAGAAAGATGGTCATTTTCCTAAATGCCCTGTAGCCTCTTGTTTATAAGCGTGGCGCGCAACACACCATAAACAAGACTCTACTAGACACGGCTCGTAGACACTTCCCAGGACGAACTGCTCTGATACCACTTCTGTCATGACCCAGCTAGGGGTCGCGACAGGTACCCGGAGCAATTACCGAGCACCGCTTACTCTACTGCTTGTCTTGCTCGTTTATTACTCTTTTATCAATTTTTCATACCAATTGTAGGAAAATCATATTTAATTAAAACATAAATACTTTATATACATTTGCCTCTTGGCCATCAAATAATATACATACATATGAAAACCTCATGTGAGATCATCTAACCCACACTGCGTATCTACGAGCCTCTACTAACATAATGAATACATCGACGGAACAAGACTCCGTCATGCCCGAAAATATGCATATATGAATGTACATCAAAAGGATAGCCATAAGCACCTCCGAACAATGGAGTGCTATCTATCAGCTGATAGCTACTGAGGACCTGGGCCAAGCTCTCCTCCCTGTCTACCTGTGGGCATGAACACAGCGTCCGAAGAAAGGACGTCAGTACGAATATTGTACCGAGTATGAGAGGCATACATAATGAAATGAGACATCAACAATATGGGGATAACATCAACATGAGACATCTGGATCTGACTGATATTCATAAATGAAGTAATGCATGCTATCTTACTCATAATCATCATCATAACATGTATGCATCATCATATGCAAGTTGCCCGTCCATGTCGGAATGGTGTGATAATCAATAATATTAGCCCGTGTCCGGGGTACCATCTCATGCTGCCCACTAGTGGTGTCTGCCTACGCCCGTAGGTCGTGGTGTATCCGTATCGCCGCCCGCCGAAGCGGTGTCTGCCCGGCCAACTAGGCCCGGTGTGAAATGCTCATGACATGCTTAATGTAAATACTCATAGTAATATGCTTATCATAAAATACTTATCTTATCATAATGCGTATATAAGACTCATGATCAACTTTACTCTATCGGGGTGACGTAAGGTCGTGATCCCCCGGTTACATTATGGAACCATTACGGACATTCTGCCTCACCTTGAAAGGACTAGTACGTAAGGTGAGTGTAGGCAAAGAATAACATCATCATCATTCTAGTGTCATCATATCATATAACTTATCTCATATAGACATTCATAGGTATAAGCTTTTAACTTCTTATAATGTAAGAACTCATGGAAAGAATAGGGATTCAAGCTAAAAGATTCATGCCATTAGAAAGAAGGACTAGCCTCACATACCTTGGTCGCTTAGCCAAGATATTGCTCACTTGTTCTCCGTCGATATCACGTCGTTACCTTCATAGGAGAATTTGTATCGACATTAGTAAACTAACTATAAGAACGCGTCGCTAATTCTAGGAGAAGTCGGACAACGCTTCTTTCGCTCATACTACTTTTCTCCGTTCTATATCAACTCCCAATATTCATAATATTATTCGTAACATCATAATCGACAATCGTCATTTACGTACATTTGGAAAAATCCACCATTTTCCTCCAATTTTCCCTTATTTGTACTTCTAGCTCATCCTTGCGTTTTCATGCATTTAATGCTTGTTTCATGATATAAATATCATTTATAACATATTTGTACTCACAACACTTCAATATTCATTGTTTAATTCCACTATCATTCATTTATGTCACTACTCACTCAAAAATGACCCATTTCTATGTTCTTCTACATTTCAAGGGTCTAAGCTTTCCAATACTTCAAACAACATGGAATAATCATGAAACTTACCTTGGATGATGGTTGAACAATCCTTAAGTGGAAATACTTCAATTAGCCAAAACCCTAGTTCCACATTCTTTGAAATTTCTTGACTTAGAAGATCCTTTGATGTGTTCTTACACTTATTTTCATGAATTTAGTGGTGATGATCTTGATATTCCCTTTTGATTTCTCTTGAATTCTTGTGGAGGAAATATTTGGAGAGTTGTAGGATGTTCTTGAGTTGTATGGATGAATAATGAAATGAATTGAAGTCCAAGT
Organism: Lycium barbarum; assembly: GCF_019175385.1. NCBI lineage: Eukaryota > Viridiplantae > Streptophyta > Magnoliopsida > Solanales > Solanaceae > Lycium > Lycium barbarum. The sequence goes on along the minus strand of NC_083337.1, from coordinate 79,687,347 downwards.
CCCTTTTAATAATCACAAAATCTGATCTTTAATGAATTCTTGTCGGGATGAACAGTGGTCGTAAACCACCATATACGGGCGGTATTTTGATTTACGGTCTGTCCTCCATGGCCGTATTTAACCATTTCAAAGACTGAAAGTTTTGGCTGATGAACATGGCAGTTTACGACTGAGGTTTACGGTCCGTAAACTAGTTTACGGGCCGTCCTCCAAGTCGTTTTTAACCATTTTCACAATTTACAGAAAGTTGAGATTTTGGACAAGTTGGAGGACGATTGCACTATACGGTCCGTAAATCACTTTACGGGCCGTATAGTGTCATATATAGACTGGGCTGAAAATTTTTTCGCGACGTTCTTATTTCCAAAAATTCATAATTAGTCATTCCCGACTTAAAAAAACATCATACACTCAAACTCTTCCTCATTCCACTCATCATACAAGTACGGAGAAATTTCCGAGGTGTAACAACTATGATGCACAACTGTGATGCAAACAAGTAGTTAAGAAGGATTATCAGACAAAATGAGCGAAGCTAATGAAAGGACGAGTCATGGGAATGAATGGTGTGGAATATTAACTTTTAATGGCATAGTATAGATATAAATCGAAATTGGGAACCCAGAGCAAGAAGAATTTCAAGGATATTAAGAAGACAGTCGTGGGAAGAGACTAGGATTAAAGGAGCATGGGATAGTCGGACACTCCGGAAAGAGCCTAATGAATTCCGATGTCCACATTAATTCATTAGCCAGGGGACTACTAGTCATGAGCGGTAGAAGTGAAAAGACAATAAAGAAGGTATTTCAATTGTACCCGATATGTAAAAGCATTTTAATTTGATACAAGAACTCAATTAGCAAAAAGGAAAATAAGTTAAACCATGCGATGAAAACAACTCAGGAATTATATGGAATAGAGGAGTTGAAGGATCGCTAAGGTCGGCCAGGTGACTATTAAAGGTGGTTAACGCTCAAAGGTTATGGTTATATGAGAACATCCTTTAATAGGGAGGAAGAACAAATTTAGTTCTAAGATGAGCTACAATATTCCGAAGCTCAAAAGAGGGAAATATATTGGATTGAAGGAGTCAAATTTCGAGACAAACCGATATGTCAAGAATGTGAAAAAGAAAGTATGTCAAGATGATGAAAGTTTAGAGAATCAAGGAGAATAAGTTTTGCCGATGCGACACGTTGTATTTCGGACTATACCTTGAATCACTCGCGCCGAAGAAATTTTAGGTGTACTTAGATATGCAGTAAAGGACTCCCAGGGGTAGCAGAAGGAGTGGGAAAAGCCATATGTGACTAGGGATAAGTATAAAGGACAATCGAAATTACAAAAAAAAAAAACTTGTAGCACTAGAAGAGATGAAAGCTTTAAAAGAGGAATATTCATAGGAAGTTCAATAATCTTCAGAGGCAAGGAAGATAGTGTGCCTATGGATAGTAAGACAGCAGTACTACCGAAGATGAGGGAGTACCTCGTAAGTCACAAAATTTCAAGCCGCTAGTCATATCAATTGTGAGAGTATATGACATAGAACCATATAAAAAATCGCCATGACGAGATGCCTAACAGAATGGTGCAAGGACGATGATAAGGAGCCGAAGGAGAATGAAGGTTAGTTTAAGTCTCAATTAGTCACCGGTATAAGAGAGCCAAGGACTTAAGGAGGGAAGTATACTCACATTAAAAGGAAGTTGTGACTAAGTGTGTATGAGACAAAGAACCTCAGAAACGGTAATCACTGAGAATAATAAGTCACTAGCAAGGGAATGCTATTGCAAATCATCCGGGCGCTACCATAGGTGGAACTATGATGGTATAGTAAGGGACTAAAGAGTCCGACCAAGGAATAAAAAGGAGGTGATATGGTGTATATGTATAAGGTCGACTAGTACAAAAAGGGATGATAAAAAATAACACCAGAGAAGCAAGCAAGGAAAGATGCCATATCTGAAAAAGAGAATTTGTCTACTAGTAGAGAAATAAGGAGCAAGGCAAAAGAATACAACAATTAAGAGTGCTCACGGATCGGTAGGGAGCCATAGAAATCACGAGTTAAGACCATCTTAATGGCAACAGGTCCCAGGACGGTAGCTAGATATCTGTTGACCACTAGGTACATACATAAGAACATAACGATATGGAACTAATGAATGAGTTTGACAAAGAATTGGGAGAATATGAAAGATGACTAATGAGTCCATAGTATAAGAATATGGGATCAGGAACAAAAGGAGGACAACCATTTCAAGAAATTAATGATTGTGTCGCAAGCTCGAAAACTACAACATTCGAAGACGAATGTTTCTAAAAGGGGGAGGATGCTACACCCCGTACTTTCGGAGAAGCACTTATTAAATTTGAACGTAAGTATGTCGAGCTGTGACTAGGTAAAACAACTTTGGATTATGAGGAACGAAGCATTATCAAGTACGATCAATGATAAATATCATGTATGGAGAGTTGCGGAAGATTCCGGTACCAAGCAAAGCGGAGAAAATAAGTTTGTCGAAAGTTTGGAACAAGTTAGCAGAATTCTGGACAGAATTTTGGGTCAACTTTGGCAGGGTATATCTCTGGGTATATAAGGCGTTTTAAGGTATTTCAAAAGCCTAAAATGAAGTTCTTCGAGTCTAGTTTCCAACGCAATAAACCGCTCGTCAATCCAACATCAGAGCAGGGAGTTATGAACGTTACACGTTAGGCGGATGGAGCAGAAAAGCGCTGCTACAGTAACCGAGTGCTACAGTGCCGACCCGAACCACACCTATAAATACCCCTCTAACCCATTCATTTTCATCAATTTTCACCATTTTCTCATCCCCTACATTTCTAGAGAGATCTTGAAGAACTCTTGAGGGTTCTAAAACTCTCCATAACTTCCCATAATTTTCTATAGCTTTCCGTAATCCTCCATAATCCTTCCGAACCTTCCATAATCTTCCAAAACCTTTCCATATCTTCAAGAGACATCAAAACCTCAAGGACAATTTATGGAAGGTAATTGTTCTTGTTTCTCTTCAAGGTGGTGGTGAACTTGACCTTGGAAAGGGGTGAATAGAGTGAAGTTCTTTCACAATAAGGTATGTTCTTCGTATTATATACATGATTAAGATGATGTAAAGGTTTAGCAATTCTTAGAGAGGAAAGAATCATAGGAGAACATCATAAAGAGTTGAATTGAAGTTGATGGTCATGAGGTGAGTTTGAAAGAGAATTTTGGATTAATTTGAGATTAAATTGAAAATAATGTTTTGATTATGGTATTATGGATGTTGTTATGGTTGGTTTGAAAATTGGAGAAACATCGTGTGGGATGTTTAATGGAATATATTGGTATTGATATTGTTGTTGATGTTGTTGTATTGTTTGGGAGTTGTTTTGGTATTTGGAGGAGGTAAAGAATATAGGGGAGATGCTGCCCGAATTTCAGCATATTCTAAAAAGATTTCATTTGAATGCTTGAGACAAGTGCATGATATTGAGCCTAATGATAATACGGATGGTTTACGTGTAGAGTTGTGAGCTTGGCAGAATAAACGTTGGACGACTAAGGAGACCGAAAGGTATGTTAAGGCTCGTCCCTTTCTTTCAAAGGCATGATTCCTATGTTATGATTCCATAACTGTTTCCATAAACTCCTTGTTTTTAAAAGCTAGAAGTTCATGATTCTTAAAGCTTCTCATGATGTTAAAGATGAGCATGTTTCTATGATGATTACAATGATAATGATGATTTTATGTTAAAAGGTTCCAAGCTTATGATTTCAATGTTATTATGAGAATGTTGAGTTACTTCATGATTTTCTCGATTTTATTCATTGTTGTTGGTCTCTCCTTATAATAATTGTTCCTTCAAGGTGAGATAGAGCGATAATGGTTATTCCATAATATAGTTGGAGGTACCGACCTTACGTTACTCCGATAGAGTCATAGCGTTCTTTGGGCTCTCATGCATGCTACTTATGTTATAATGTATGTATGTATATATATATATATATATATATATATATGGGGTTATGGGAAAGGTGAGGGGTTATATACGTATTGCCAGCTGATCAGTTGGTATAATATGATATCGTCCCGGACGCGGGATGCCCGGACGCGGGATATATGGTTAAATGGATCGGGCCATTCGTTCCTTGACACTATTATATACTTATGGATCGGACTGCACGTTCCGCAGCAACATTATATATATGTATATATGGATCGGGCTGCACGTTCCACAGCACTATTATGATACACATGTATGAGAAAGATTTTATGAAAAGCTAAGCATGCATGGTATCTTCCTTAAGAGACAATCATATGTACAGGTTATTTCCTTACCTCATGTTATGCTCTATATTTCTCATTATGTTATTTTTCATGTTCGGTATCTCTTACTATATTATTATTCGTGCCTTACATACGCAGTACACTGTTCGTACTGACGTCCTTTCTTGTGGACGCTGCGCTCATGCCCGCAGGCAGACAGGTAGACTGTTCTAATCCATAGGAGCTTCAACAGTGGAATCTTAGGAGCGCTCCACTTACTTCGGAGTTGCAGTTTATTGGTATTGGTCCCCACGACCACTTGTATCCTATGTAGACGCTTGTAGACATGTATGTACAGTTAAACGTTTCATAACCCTGCCGGTTCATATCGTTGTGCAACATAATTGTCTAAGATTATACAGAGATGTGTTGTTATATTGCGATATATGTCTTTACAGATTATGATATCCATGAGCTATCTTTATGGTCCACCCAGAAATGGTTATAAGATGTATGTTTAGAGGTGCTCAGCGTGTTAGCTCCGGGTGCCCGTCATGGCCCTCTAGTTGGGTCGTGACAAAAGTGGTATCAGAGCAGTTCATCCTAGGGAGTGTCTACGAGCCGTGTCCAGTAGAGTCTTGTTTATGGGTATGAAGCACGCCACACTTATAAACAAGAGGCTGAAGGGCATTTAGGAACCATTGACCTTTCTTTCTCATCTTAGATCATGTCGTAGAGCTCAACTATTGTGATGTTCCTGACTCTAATCCTAAGTGTTTTGATTACGGATAAGCAGTTGATTATGCCGCTATGAGGTAATTGATGAGAATTGAAGTTGTTACTCTTAAAGGGATGTTTCCTTCTTTATTGATATTAATATAATTGGATATAAGGACTCGATCTAGATGTTACGAGCATTTGTGATCTCCCTGTGAGGCGTTGGATGTGTTTTCTGGGCTATGTGTAGGAATGAGGCAGTAAGAAGTATAGAGGAAAAACTCTGCCAAATTTTTTACAAATTGAATTGTTTGAATGTCTATGCTATAGAGAAAGAATGAAGGGGAAATGTGACAATCGGATGTTCGGTAAGTCATGATTAAATGAATCATTGTGAGACTCTTTCCGAAAGAAGTTTTAGAATAATTTTATTTTAATTTAAAGGAAGAAACCTGGAGGGGAAAAATGATTAGTAATTAAAGGAGTTGGAATGAGTGCATTTGAGATTTCGGAGAATTGAGATTTATTAAAGATATAGGGAAAGTTGAGAATAAGAATTCAAATGCAGTATTACGATTTATAGATAGTAATTAAAGGAGTTGGAATGAGTGCATTTGAGATTTCGGAGAATTGAGATTTATTAAAGATATAGGGAAAGTTGACACTAAGAATTCAAATGCAGTATTACGATTTGTAGATTGGTGAGTAAGAGATAAAAACAAGATACTGATGCGGGAAAGGAAGTTAACGAGTAGGGAAAAGTTTTACTCTAGAAGTTTATATATATATATAGACACACACATAACATCATGACGGGTTGATGACAGGCACTCAGATTCGTTTTATTGAACTTTCCTATATGATGTGGGTTTACATTGGGATTTAGAAGTCACCAGTCATTCGACTTCAAGGGGATTCTGAGTATTTGATAGTTGGTACTATTCTGAGACTCATTATGGCCAACTTACTTCGGTTGTTAATGACGACCTTGAACTCAAGAATGAGAAATGGTTAGGTAAGTTGGATTGCAATTATGATTGTTTTCTGGATTGTTTATATAACTTCTAAATATGATGTTGCTTGGCTGACAAAGGAAGTAGAGATTGTATCAACCTTAGGAATATGTGGTGTATTTCTAGCTAATCCTTATATGAAGGCTAGCTCAAATTTTTTCGGACGGGTGTTGTGAAGATTATTGACGATAGAGAAATTAGGTGTGATGTCAGTTTATGTGTAAAGAGAGAAGAGAGAAAGTGTATAAGTGAAGATAAAGTATTGTAAGGATCGATTCGGTTGCTAAAGTAAAGGATGTGAGGTTGATTATTTTTGACAAAGAGACAGGGTACAAGTATGAGTAAAGATTTTTAAGTAAAATTATATTGTCGGGATTCACAGTTAGGACATAGAAAGATATGTTAGGAGGAACTGCAGATTTAGACATACGAAAAAAAAAAGAATATGAGACACCAGAATAGCCCGAGGGAAATTAGAAGCATATGAGCTTTACAATTGGAATTCTGTGGCTAGCTGGGGAAAATAGAAGGGAGATGTATTAAAGCCACAGATTCAGGACAAAATCCAATGGCAACGGGATATCTTGCAAGGAAAAGGTGTTGAAACGCGATAAAAAGATAAGTCACGAGTGACTACATCGAGTATATGTATACCTTTATGATAGATGTTACGACATGTTAAAACTATTAATTGTGTTTTATGTCAAAATTGAGGTAGCAAGCCCTACGGAAGAGAATCAGAATTGGGTTTTCTCGGAAATTAAAGTCGAATAGTGATAGCGAAACCAAATATGTAAGCACGAGCATTAGGAAAAGAAGGTTATGATATCATGAAATAAAGGGGAGAGAAACTTGGACAAGAAAAATGTATACCTATTGAGGATCAGGTAATATATACATGAGGAAAAGGTTAGGACGAAAGCAGGAAAAGCAGACGATAGGATCAAATTTAAATAGATCAACGGGAGGTAGAGTAATGTTGTACGTGACAAAGGATGAACGTGAGGACCCCAGAACCAACCTATACGTCTTCATAACCAGAATCAAGAAGGTTGTAAATAATGGACAAAGATGCATCCTTGAGAACAAATAAATAGGTTTTATGAGAGCAACAAGGAAATTTGAAGCTCCTGAGTTTTAACCTGGAGAATGGATGTGAACACATGATTGGTACACATATTTAAGGGGAGAAAGTACCCCAAGAAGAGATTTTCAGCGTCAAAAGGGATTCACACTCGTAAAGAAACACTCCAAAGTTTCCTAACCTAAGAGTAAAGGATGACTAATGGAAATAGGCATTTTAAAAGTAAAAGAAACTGTGAGGACTAATGGAAGGAGAAGGTGTCAATGAAATGGTCAAACGGAATTATGTGGCCGCCGACAACAAGGACAAGGTTGGTGAATCAGTAAGCTTACCCAAGGGAAAACAAATTGAAATTATAAGACAATTGTTATGTGAAAGATGCGATCATGAAGAAAATCGATTTTTTTTAGATATATATCTATATATGTGTGCACAAGTTGTAGTATAAAGGACAATCGGGTACAAAAAAAAAACTTGTAGCACTAGAAGAGATGAAAGCATTAAAGAGGAATATTCATAGGAAATCCAATAATCTTCCAAGGAAAGGAAGATAGCGTGCCTATGGATAGCAAGACAACAGTACTGCCGGAGATGAGGGAGTACCTCGTCAGTCGTGAAATTTCAAGCCGCTAGTCATATCAATTATGAGAGTATATGACATAGAACCATATAAAAAATCGCCATGATGAGATGGCTAACAGAATGGTGCAAGGACGACGATAAGGAGCCGAAGGAGAATGGAGGTTAGTTTAAGTCTCAATTAGTCACCGGTATAAGAGAGCCAAGGACTTAAGGAGGGAAGTATACTCACATTAAAAGGAAGTCATGACTAAGTGTGTATGAGACAAAGAACCCGAGAAACGGTAATCACTGAGAATAATAAGTCACTAGCAAGGGAATGCTATTGCAAATCGTCCGGGCGCTACCATAGGTGGAACTATGATGGTATTGTAAGGGACTAAAGAGTCCGACCAAGGAATAAAAAGGAGGTGATATGGTGTATATGTATAAGGTCGACTAGTACAAAAAGGGATGATAAAAAATAATACCAGAGAAGCAAGGAAGGAAAGGTGCCATATCTGAAAAAGAGAATTTGTCTACTAGTAGAGAAATAAAGAGCAAGGCAAAAGAATAGAACAATTAAGAGTGCTCACAGATCGGTAGGGAGCCATAGAATCACGAGTTAAGACCATCTTAATGGAAATAGGTCCCATGACGGTAGCTAGATATCAGTTGACCACTGGGCACATACATAAGAACATGACGATATGGAACTAATGAATGAGTTCGACAAAGAATTGGGAGAATATGAAAGATGACTAATGAGCCCATAGTATAAGAATATGGGACCAGGAACAAAAGGAGGACAACTATTTAAAGAAATTAATGATTGCGTCGCAAACTCGCAAACTACAACATTTGAGGATGAATGTTTCTAAAGGGGGGAAGGATGTTACAACCCGTACTTTCGGAGAAGCACTTATTAAATTTGAACATAAGTATGTCGAGCTATGACTAGGTAAAACAACTTTGGATTATGAGGAACGAAGCATTATCAAGTATGATTAATGATAAATATCATGTATGGAGAGTTTCGGAAGATTCCGGTACCAAGCAAAGCGGAGAAAATAAGTTTGTCGAAAGTTTGGAACAAGTTAGTAGAATTCTGGACAGAATTTTGGGTCAACTTTGGCAGGGTATATCTGTGGGTATATAAGGAGTTTTAAGGGTATTTCAAAAGCCTAAAATGAAGTTGTTCGAGTCTAGTTTCCAACGCAATAAACCGTTCGTCAATCCAACATCAGAGCAGGGAGTTATGGACGTTACAAGTTAGGCGGACGGAGCAGAAAAATGCTGCTATAGTAACCGGGTGCTACAATATCCGACCCAAACCACACCTATAAATACCCCTCTAACCCATTAATTTTCATCAATTTTCACCATTTTCTCATCCCCTACATTTCTAGAGAGATCTTGAAGAACTCTTGAGGGTTCTAAAACTCTCCATAATTTCCCATAATTTTCTATAACTTTCCGTAATCCTCTATAATCCTTCCTAACCTTCCATAATCTTCCATAATCTTTCCATATCATCAAGAGATATCAAAACCTCAAGGAAAATTTATGGAAGGTAATTGTTCTTGTTTCTCTTCAAGGTGGTGGTGAACTTGATCTTGGAAAGGGGTGAATAGAGTGATGTTCTTTCACAATAAGGTATGTTCTTCGTATTATATACATGATTAAGATGATGTAAAGGTTTAGCGATTCTTAGAGAGGAAAGAATCATAGGAGAAAATCATAAAGAGTTGAATTGAAGTTGATGGTCATGAGTTGAGTTTGAAAGAGAATTTTGGATTAATTTGAGATTAAATTGAATATAATTTTTTGATTATGGTATTATGGATGTTGTTATGATTGGTTTGAAAATTGGAGAAACATCGTTTGGGATGTTTTGTGGAATATATTGGTATTGATATTGTTGTTGATGTTGTTGTATTGTTTGGGAGTTGTTTTGTTATTGGGAGGAGGTAAAGAATATGATACAATAACGGATACGCGGAAGCAATAAAATAACAAGGAAAGTAAAGGATAGATAGATTGACACAAGAAAATGGAATTAAAAGCAACCTAAAGGTATATTAAACCTAAAGACCTCAATTAATTAACATTAACAAGCACCAAACTCTTAGGAAGACCTCAAGGGAATTAGATTCCCTTGCAACCAACCTCTCAACAAATCTCAAATCAACAAGAGCTTAAATCCATAAGACTCTCAATTTTTTCTCTCTCTAGAGACAACACAAAACACTCAAAATATTTTCATAATTCATCAAAAGCCCCTAATGAAATAAAAGACTAGCTATTTATACTAACTAAATAATAGAAGACCCCATTATTACATAAATGCCATCAATGAGGCAAGGGCCATGTTTGGCTAGTCTTGTGGAGATGGAAATCTTGAATTTGCGAATGTGGCCTCTTGTAAACATTGCCTTCCTTGCTCGTTGGCCACTTTAATGCTCTTCCATCTCTCATCCCCGTCCTCTCCATGCTATCATCCAAACTTTGGCTCCACGAGACGGTCCTTTAAGTGTCCTTGAGGCAACTCGGCTTGAATCAGAATATAGGGGAGATGCTGCCCGAATTTCGGCAGAATCTAAAAAGATTTCATCTGAATGCTTGAGACAAGTATATGATATTGAGCCTAATGATAATATGGATGGTTTACATGTAGAGTTGTGAGCTTGGCAGAATAAACATTGAACGACTAAGGCGACCGAAATGTATGTTAAGGCTCGTCCCTTTCTTTCAAAGGCATGATTCCTATGTTATGATTTCATAAATGTTTCCATAACCTCCTTGTTTTTAAAAGCTAAAAGTTCATGATTCTTAAAGCTTCTCATGATGTTAAAGATGAGCATGTTTCTATGATGATTACAATTATAAAGATGATTTTATGTTTAAAGGTTCCAAGTTTATGATTTCACTGTTATTATGAGAATGTTGAGTTACTTCATGTGTCACGACCCAGCTAGGGGCCGTGACGGGTACCCGGGGCTAACCACCGAGCACCGCCCGTTCTACTACCCATCATGCTCATTAACTACTCTTTTGTCGATTTTATACTCAAATCGTAAGAAAGTCATGTTTCATTTGTAAACATAAATAGTTTCATATACATAAGCCCCTTTAGGCAATCAAAAATAATATATAATCATACCATAGTAACATTATTAGGCCACATAACCCACACAGTGTATCTACGAGCCTCTACTGAAGTACAAAACGCATAGACAGGACAGGATCCCGTCGAGCCCAACATATACAAATATACACAAAAGAATAATCGAGCACCTCCGGAACAAAGGAGTGCTTTCAATCGGCTGACAGCTACTACGAATCTGGCTCAGGCTCTCCTCCCTGTCTACCTGTGGGCGTGAACATAGCGTCCAAAGAAAATGGACGTCAGTACGAACATTGTACTGGGTATGTAAGGCAAGAATGAAATAAATATAATAGGAGGATCATGAGCCATAAGAGAAAGACATAACCTGCAAGAGTGTCATAAGCAATTACATTTCGCACATATATCATATTTTACATAATCATGGCACATATGTCATCACATCATATATCTCGTCACATCACGTATCTCGTCATATCACATATCTCGTCACATCACAATCCTCATCGTTATCCCGCGTCCGGGTAACCATCATATGCCGCCCACTAGTGGTGATCATGCCCGACCCTCTAGGCTCGGTGTAACATCGCAGCCCGCCTTAGCGGTGACATGCCCGACCATCTAGGCATGGTGGAACCATATGCAGCCCGCCTTAGCGGTGACATGTCCGGCCATCTAGGCACGGTGGAATCTCATTATCACAAAATCAATCATTACCCATCACTATTGCACATCTCATGAATGTATCACAATCTTATCATAGCTTGGCATATTCATACATAACATAGGCATATTATAAGCTAGCATCATTAATCATCTTATAGACATATCATGACTTAGCATTATTTCACATTTAGCATTAGGAGTATACCTTAGACTTTGAAGACAACCATAGCTATGTCGGGGTGACGTAAGGTCGTAAACCCCCGATTATATTATGAACATTTATGAGCACTTGCCTCACCTTGAAGGAAATAGTGCATAAGGTGAGTGTTAACAATAATGACATCATCAGCGTTATGGGATCATCATATCATGAACTATCGAATCTCTATACTTTACCTTATTATCATCATTGTCATACTCGTATGTAATTTGGTATATTAAGGACTCATAAGTTCCATCATATAGGAGGATCATGGAAAGTTTGAAAGATTCATGCCTTTGAAGAAAGGGATAAACCTTACATACCTTTGACGTTTAACTAGGCTATCGCTTGCGTGTTCTCCTTTAATGCCACGTCTCTACCTTCAAGGGAGAATCCGCATTATCGTTAGTTAATCGACTATAGGAACGTGCTACTATTTCTAGGGAAAATTGGACAGCATTTACTTTATTTATACTACTTTTCCCATATTCTATATCAACTCCCAAACGCTCACAACAACATTCACAATATTGCAATCAACAATCATCATTCATATACATTGACCACAATCTACCATTCCTCTTCAATTTCTCCACATTTATGGTTATAGCTTACTATCGTGTTTCCTCATGTATCACATTTATTTCCATGGCCTAAATATAATTTATAATGAATTCATAATCACAACGCACCAACATTTATGATTCAATCCAACTACCATCCAAACATGACACTATTCACTCATTAATGACCCATTTCCTATGTCTTTCTATAATTCAAGTATCTTAACCTTCCAATACCTGAAACAACATGGTTTAGTCATGAAACTTACCTTAGATGATGGTTGAACAAGTCTTGAGTGGAGTTTCTCCTCTAGCACCAAAACCCTACTTCACCTCCCTTGGGTTTTCTTGATTTGGATGACCTTCACTTGGGTTTCATACACTTTGTTTCATGGATTTGGTGTTGTTGATCTTGGTTTTCCTTTGATTCTCTTGTGGAGGAGTATTAGAGAGTATTCTAGATGTTTCTTGAAGTGTGGAGTGAAAATGAAATGAAATGGAATGAAAAAGGGATCCTTATACTTAAACTTAAAATCTGGCCGACCATGTTACACGGACCAACAAACGGTCCGTACTATTTATACGAACCGTATGTGTGGCCGTATGTTTGTTCCAGTATCTGGTTCCCTCCTTGGCCAATTATACGGTCCAACATACGGCCGGTACAATTTATACGGTCCGTAGGTTAGGCCGTATAATGCCCAGTGGTTCCGTTTTTGTTCTCGTCGACTCGTTTGATCTCCGATCCTTATGGAACCTTCTTAACACTTGTTTAGCACCTCAATACCAATATAAGGGACATTATTACTCTTCTCTAAGACATCATTATGCCATCATAGACTCGCTGCTCGAAATTCTTACCCGATACGCAACATATGATCCGTTTTCCTTGGCAACTTTCTTTCCTTGCATTATATGCCTTTGAAATCTCGTTGCAGGTCATCAAATACTATTTCTTACTCATCAAAACATCTCATACACTATGTCCTTTGTTAGCCTATTCACTGTACATATACAAGGGATTTTCCAAGGTGTAAACATCATGATTTTCTCAATTTTATTCATTGTTATTGGTCTCACCTTATAATAATTATTCCTTCAAGGTGAGATAGAGGGATGATGGTTATTCTATAATATAGTCGGAGGTTACCGACCTTACGTCACTCCGATAGAGTCATAGCGTTCTTTGGGCTCTCATGCATGCTACTTATGTTATAATGTATATATATATGTATGTATATGTATATATGGGGTTATGGGAAAGGTGAGGCGTTATATACGCATAGCCACCTGATCAGTTGGTATATTATGATATTGTCCCGGACGCGGGATGCTCGGACACGGGATGTATGGTTAAATGGATCGGGCCGTTCATTCCTCGGCACTATTATATACTTATGGATCGGGTTGCACGTTCCGCAACAACATTATATATATGTATATATGGATCGGGCTGCACTTTCCGCAGCACTATTATGATACATATGTATGAGAAAGATTTTATGAAAAGCTAAGCATGCATGGTATCTGCCTTAAGAGGCAATCATATGTACAGGTTATTTCCTTACGTCATGTTATGCTCTATATTTCTCATTATGTTATTTTTCATGTTCGGTATCTCTTACTATATTATTATCCGTGCCTTACATACGCAGTACACTATTCGTACTGACATCTTTTCTTGTGGACGCTACGCTCATGCCCATAGGCAGACAGGTAGATGGTTCTGATCCATAGGAGCTTTAACAGCGGAATCGTAGGAGCGCTCCACTTACTTTGGAGCTACAGTTTATTGGTATTGGTCCCCATGACCACTTGTATCCTATGTAGAGGCTTGTAGACATGTATGTACAGTTAGTGGTTTCATAACCCTACTGGTTCATATCGTTGTGTAACATTTTAGTAGCCTTGATGGTGGGAAATGATAGGCATAATTGTCTAAGATTATACAGAGATGTGTTGTTATATTGCGATATATGTCTTTACTGATTATGATATTCATGAGCTATCTTTATGGTCCACCCAGAAATGATTATAAGATGTATGTTTAGAGGTGCTCGGTGTGTTAGCTCCGGGTGCCCGTCATAACCCTCTAGTTGGGTCATGACAGAGGAAGGGAAAGTTGAGCCCAAGAGGAGATGGCCCATTCAAAGTCCTTAAGAAGATCAATGACTGTCACACCCTAATCTTGATAGGGCATGATGGGCACCCGACCCTTATTTAGGGCCGAGCGAACCCGCTGACTCTTATTTCACACATAATCTCTTTGGACTCTTAAATCAAATAAAAATGAAATACATAGTAAAGGCTTTCCGAAATATTCTTTCCATCGTTCTTAAGTCAAGTAAAATTTGTAATCATATGGAGTTTATAACATAACGCAAAATGGTACATCGGCTTGCAGAGTCACTTACAAGACTGACGACCCACATACGTGACTTTGTCTGCAAAGTCTCTAACATCAATCAGGAATCATAACATATATACTCAGACTCGGCAACAATCCGGAAGGAAATGAAGCTCGCCAATCCCGCTGGAACATCTTCTAGCAATGTCTTCTACTCATCTGGGTGTACCTGCGTGGCATGAAACGCAGCCCCCGAAGAAAAGGGGGTCAGTACGGAATATGTACTGAGCATGTAAGGCATGAAATACAGTAAAGAGGGTCATAACTAAAACGGAGATTTACCAGAAACAAATATGACTGTTAAAAACATCAATACACTGACCTTTTGAAATGAAAATCATGCATGTCAACATCATATATCACATATACATATAACGTGTCCCGGCCCTCTAGTGAGGGACTCGGTGAACAATGCAGTGGAGTACGCACGAGAACGTGTCCTGGCCCGGGACTCAGTGAAAGATATATTGAGGCATGCACGAGCAGAGTAGTGAGAAACTATATGCACATAAATCAATTTTTAAGACTCGATAGATAAGTACACTAATTGACGCTTGAAGGATCATAAACACGTTTTGGGTAAATCCGAGTTAGTATAAGAAAGTTATGGACATTATTCATTACGGAAACCTTTACGAACGTTTCAAAACAATCCGAGACCGCCTATGAAAGTTAGGGACTCTTTATACTTTGCTTGTTATTAAATCATGCAATAGACTCGACTCTACTAAGTATGCTCATGTCAAAAAGTGAATAAGAATCGTAACAAGCTCGGAATCAAAGAATAGAGTTACCCCAAGGGGCATATCATACCTTATTTGGCTCTAGGACATGCCAAAAGAAAGAAAGGGTAAGCCTTACATACCTGGAAGATGATTCTCGACTTTCAACTTACTTCTTGCAACTCGCTTAAGAATTATTCGTAGCCTCGTAATCTACATATGGAATTATTCATAATATCATTAGGATCATCGTCGTACGTTCGTCTCGAACTTTAATTAAAACCCTTTTAAATTCTGCCGAAATTTGGGCAGCATTTCCCCTGTTTATATGCCTAGCCCGAGATTCCAATTCAATAGCCAACAACGTCAACAACAATGCCAATAGTAGTAATACCATTTCCAACACCAACGTCTGCCATAAAATAGCCCGCACACTGCTTTCTAGATTTCTCAACCCACCAAATTTGCGATATAGCTGTTTAATAATTTTATTTCCGTAAAGAAGACAGAATTAACACTAACAACATCAATAACAACATCCTCCACATTTTACAAGTTAAATACATTTATTTTCATCCAAAATTCCCTTCAGATCTCGTTCCATGATTCACAACGCCAACAAACGAATTTATCGGGCTATTCTCTCCGTGCTA